>NC_134469.1:40937822-41174503 GCF_964194025.1 Convolutriloba macropyga
CTAACTTAAGCGAATCAGGATTATCCGAACCGAACGCTATTGTATTTTTAGAGATATTAAAACTTTCTTAGGGAACTGCAGAGGGAAAAAATGCAAGAAAAATGCAATAAGAAGTTTCATTGCAACGTCATCTCGCCGTTTGCATGGTTACGTGAAGCCAACTAAAAATCTAGCAAAACCGAGCTGGTGATGAGGATTCTAATGCAACATATTTCTTGGCATTGAAAACCCGAACGTGTGGGTCGCCAGTTCAAAATATCTTCTAAATGAGAATTTGATTTCCTCATGATTGAAACTGATATGATTATTTTTGCTATTAACTATGACTCTAAGATGTCTAACTAAGAAATTCAAATCTAGGAAGGGAATCCAAAAAGATTTTTTCTATTTTAAAAGTCTGATATTCAAGCTTTTCGATATTCATATTAACATTTGACTGCCTTTCAGCTTCAAACTTTCTGATCACCCACTGAACAACATTGCCCTCCTTCAGCTCTCGGCACCAATCAAGGGCAAAATCCGAGACATCCCCATGTGTTTCGAAGACTACTCACACGGTACACGACTTGCCACGTGCGGGATGGGCTCAATCTCGGGTAGCTCAATTCGGCTGCCTACGTCACTACGCGAAGCCTTTTTCACAGAGTCCAAATTTGAATCATCACATCCTAAGAACTTTAGATTTTGTCGGGGAGATAACATATGCACGAACCGATTGGAGGGCGACGAGACAACGAGTTCGTGTTTTATGGACGACGGGAACCCACTGTACACTTTAGCATGCAATAGCCGCACTCCTATTTGCTTATATGGAATTGCCAGTCATTACTCGAGAAGTGAGAGCTATTCTAAGGAATATTGCGAGGGAGATAACTACTTTGCCAGTGTCCCTCATGCGTATGATTGGATACGAGAGACAGTTATGGAATTTTAGTTTCTTATGCATGTTTTTATGCATTTAGTTTCTTTTGCAACATAGTTTTTAAATTAAGAAAATAGAAAACTTGATTGCTAAATCCGTAAATCGATGTTGGCGATCGGTTTTCTAATTTGACGGGAAAAATCAAGCAAATGGCACTCCTCGCGAAATACTCGATTTAATTTCAAATGACAACAGTTAAGAAAACCCTCGCCGACACTGGCTTAATATTGTCTGGTCTCAGTTTCCTCTCTATTCTACATTTACATAAAATATTCTTTTTATACACACATCACATGCATACATCTCATACACACGTACATCATATTTTACTACTTGAGATTGTCCATTTAACTAAAATGAACAACTTTGCTTATAAAAAATTGAACCAAAAAGAAGTTTCTTGTAATATGCTTCAGAACTGCTTCTAAAACAATAACAGCGAAAGTAAGAAGGCCGACTGAAGGAAAAGCTTCAGGCAGACTAATATTAGCTTAATTCTGTCTATGATGATTAATACGCCGTTATTGTCACTTTCGGATCAGTACCTCAAAGTGTGATAGGAAAGCCACAAGCAAGTACTCCACTTTGTGTAGGAACGTCCTTTGGTAGTGAGACTTTTATAAGAAGAGATTTTTCACTAAAAGTTGCTTAAGATTTTAAATCCCGACTTTTTCTTCTTAATTCCGAATTTTCTTTTACTTTTCTTCCAGTTTTATTCCGACCTTCAAAAGTCTTAAGCTCCAAAGTCTTTACTTTTCGCCCACTTTCATCCCTCATCTTCAGAAGTCTTAAGCCCACTCTAAGCCCTCCTGACACGATTTGCTTCAAGCTTTCAAACTTCCAAAACGGCGCTGGCCGAAATGAGCCAAATAAGTGCACTTCTTTCTGAGGCGCGAAATATTGCAGACGAAACAGCACAAGATGAACAAGACTTCGTTCAAGTCAGAAACCAGCGCAAGCGAACCCGAAATTATCCAAAACCCAACTCTGAAACAATCAGACCAGTTATGATAACGATAAGTCAAAGACCAACACAAGTTCATTTTGCCCGTTCCATGAGAAATAGTTTCCCTCAGCTCAAAATTAATTGCACCAGAGAACTTCCAAACAACGTTGACTTCTTTATCCAACCCGAAGACCAAAGTTCAAGAGAATGTCTGATGAATACCTCAAATCTACAACATGTCTTTCCAAATACTCATGTTAACACAAGGAACACTCTGTCAAGCCAAAAGCCAAATACAAACACAGTTTTGTAATAGCAGATGTTCATCATAGCTTTCAAGAAAACGAAGTGAAGGAAGAACTTCTCAACCACAATGCTATGAATGTTATCAAGGTGCTTCGGATAACAGGCAGGGCCACCGGAAAAACGAACGAAACTCATCCGTTTGATAACTGATTGCTCAAACGATGTAACGGCCGCAATCAAACATGGCGTTAAAATAAGCTGTGTGCTTCAACGCTGCGAACCAAGTAAAGAACTACCTCACAATAAACAATGCTTCATTTGGCAAGCGGTTGCAAAGGCGAATTGAAATGTCTACGAAGTGCAAGCAAACACATGGTAAAAAGTTGCAATGAATCAAAAGACGGGCTAAGTGTGCAAACTAAGGTGGCTCACACGCAACAGTGTATAGAGGCTGTCCCGTATATCAGAACGCCTTGACTGAAGTAAAAAAAACAGAAAAAAGAAACGAAATACTCAAGTGCCCTTTCAAGGAAAGATACTCCAAACACTCAGTCATTAACCACTACAAAAATTACTGTTCTAGTTGCTGAAGTTCTCAGTAAAACAAGAAACAGTTTCAATACAAAGTCCTACGGCGACATTATCAGCGTGGTTTTTAACATTGCCTCCAGAGTGTTTAACGAAAGAATAGATGGTCAAGAAATTCACAATAATATCAGGAAAACAAACCTGATGCAAGATATCAACGCAAACATGATTCAGTCTAGCAGCCAACAAAACCTTGAAAATGGACAACATTAAAATTTTACAATGAATTTGTCGTGTCTTAGAAAATAAAATTCATGAATTGTGCTTGTTTCTGACGAAAGAAAACATTAACAATCTTTGTTTAAATGAAGTTAAGAAATGGCAGAAACGTTTCGCACATGAAAAATACTTCATTGTAACAGAAGGAAAAGCAAGCAGTTATCATGGGTCTGTTATCACTGCAAAGAAATGCATGAAGGTAAAAGAGGTCAGACCCATTAAATACAGGAGGAACACTAACGGACAGGCTTTAGTGTGAGCTTGGAAACACCAAACATTGGAAAATTATGGATAATCAATGTTTACAATTCACCCAATCAAGACCTAAATTTCAATGAAGTTTTTGACAGCAACCTCCAGAACATGTTTATCTGTGGAGATTTCAATTCTCCTCATCAAGAGCTCAACTGTACATACAACACTAAAACGGCAAAAAAATTGGAAATGGTTGATGACGGAAACTTCAAATTACTAAACAACGGTTATCCAACCTATCAATCTAATCAACATCAGAGCAAGAGCATGCTTGAATTACATTTCTGCAGTCTTTCACTCTTTAAATATTTTGACAATTTTCAAGTACTAGAGGCTTTTGGCAGCGACCACTCAGCTACACTTACTTCATTGAAGCCTAAAATCCAAACAGAATTCGATCTACAAGCCAAAGTCACTTTCCAGAATTTCAGAAAACATGCAAAAGACAATTACAAACATTCCTGCTTGTACCCCTCAAACTATCCGGACAAAGACAATCTGAATGAAATAAACCTTAACCTCATCAATCCTCACCAAACCATAAACCATAATTCATAAATCAATCGAAAAATCCTACGTAAATAATACAAATCATCAAATTAGTCAATAGTAGATAATAGGTAATCAATCAAGAATAGATAATCAAAATTGCTGTAACTGACCATGAAAAATGTGAAATATTTAAAAGCCTACTGGGTGAGACAATTAGAGAACACCAATACGAAAATGAAAATTTACAGTGGCATTTTCTCGAGACAGAACAGAAGATAAAGTTTCTATTAGAAGCCAATCCAAATGAAATAACTGAAGACATTTTCCTAAGCGTTGAAAAGTTCAATAAATTTCTGAAAAATTCACGTAAATCATGTCCCGGGCCAAACTAAATAAGCTATCAACTACGGAAAGCGTAGCAAAAAAATTAAAGCTTTCATATGCAATAGTTATTTCCTGCTCAATTAACAATTCTTACGTGCCATGCCTTTGGAAACATTCACAAGTAACGATGCTTCCAAAACCTCAAAAAAAAGAAAAGGCAGAAAATTACAGACCAATTAGCCTTACCAATTGCATTGCAAAATCTGTGAAATTGTTGTTAAAAATACATCCTAGACCACTGTGAAGCAAACAAAGTCTTTGGACCACAACAAATTGCATGCAAAGCACATAGATGCACAACTGATAATCTCCTTGTTTTGACTCAGCATATAAATGAAGCATACCAGTGGTCAGAAATGTTGGGACTCGTTTGCTTCGATGTAGAAAATGCTTTTGATGCACTCTAGAGATTAGGGTTGATTGACAAACTTAACAATCTCAGAATACAGAAAAAAATCATAAAATGGGTGAATTCTTTGCTCTCACAAAGAAACGTTTACGTAAAAATCAAGAATACAAGAAGTGAGACATTCTCACCAACAGCCGGAGTCCCCCAGGATAGCGTTGTGGCGCTCATTTTATTCTTAATTTATGTCTCTAAAATTCCAAACACTCCAGCAGAAATTTCTCATTTCGAAGATGACTTTGCAAGATTTTACAGGTCTACATTCAGTCAATTAATACAAAGCCAACTCCAAGCCTCACTCAACATACTCATAAAGTAGTGTGATAGGCTAAAAATCAAAATTAATCCCGCCAAAACAAAATACATGCTATTCAGAAATCCTTCGAAGAGTCAAACAAGTCTCAGCCTAAACATCAACGGAAGATAAATTGATGAAGCAAAAACCAGCAAGTTCCTAGGAATAACCATGACGCCACAACTAAACTGGAATGAACGTTGTAAAGACATTGAATCCAGAACAAAAATGCGAATTTTCCTGCTGTGGCGTCCAAGCAACCTCAATGTCGAGCAGGAAAGTTTCATGCTGCTGTACAAGTCCAGGATCCGGCCATTATTTCTATATGCAAACGCTTGCTGGCTCAACCAACCGCAAACGGTTTTCTCTAGCATGCAAAAAGCGCAAAACAGAGCACTGAGAATTTGTCTAAGGAAACCTCGATTGTATAGCGTGCAAAAGTTACATGAAGAATCTAACTTATCAACTATAAGAAACATTCAGATAATACTGGCAAAAGACTACACCAAGCGCGCACAAAAGAACAAAATTGAAGTAATTTTACGCCTTATAGAAGAGAAAGGCAATGTCCAAAGAACAACTGTAAAAGCACATTGGACCTTCTGATTGGTTAGGCTACCTCTTCTTGTGATTTACTGATTTAAAAATCAGAGATTACCGACTGAGACCCAAAAGATCCTCTGGATCGAAGTCAGGATCAAACCTAGGGTCAGGAAGCTTCTTCGATACTTTCGAATCAGAAGTCGCCCGCCTTTTCATAGGCTTTAAAACACGCTTCTGACGCTTCCAAGCTCTATGAGCCTCCGGCAGTCCATCCGGTAACAAACCTTCAAACAGAGGAAGCTTCTTTCGGGCAATCTTTCGGGGATCCCTGGCTCCGTCGCCGAAGTTTTCGAGAGGAATCACCCGAATCAAGCCGTGAGCAAACTTCTCCTCTGGAGGAGGACTCTTGGGAGTAATGCGTGCAGACATTTGGTTATTCTCCTCCAGCGTGAAATCCCAGCATTTCTACAAAATACGAGACAAGTGAAAACGGCAAACAATAGAATCAATTATTTTAGAGTATCTCATTTATGTATATCAAATTCAATTCAGAACTTGAGACAAATTCATCAGCCACAAAAAAATGAACGAAAATTGTACCGTTAAGGCAATTCACTAGCACAAACGTGTTCATATTGGCGCAACACATGAGTACACGATATGAAAAACACAGCAGGAGTTCGATCCACCAACGCCCATTCTTTCTTTCTTCCCCCTCTCTGACAAAACTTACCTTCATGTCTAACAATGTCCAATAACAACTGCAAACGCGGCTAGCCAGATATACTCAACGACAAGTAGTAGCAATCAGGAAAAGCCAGTAAAAACCCTCCACGGTGTTTAAATCGGTTTTGTACCCCAGTAACTTTGTACAGTTTTGAGTCAACGTCCCAAATTCAATCACAAACGCACAAACTCTTGAAACTGCTCTTGTAATAAACTTGATTGTTATTGTTTGTACATGAATTTCTTCTTGTGAAAAAATCTTCAGACAGACTAATATTGAACGCTTTTCACTCTTTCTGTTTAAAAGATTGTAACCTCAATTTAATTTGATCACAAGATTAAGAGAAGATCAGAATTAATACTTCAAAAATTAGGTGAAAATACTGTTCCCGGAATTTTAACAAAATTAACGACGGTTGCTCTATGAAAATGAAAACGTGTAAATTTTACAGCAAAATTTTACGCAATTGAGGTAATTTTAGAGGCATTAGCATCAATTGTAATTATTATCTGGTTTTTAAGAATTAGGAACACAACTTGACCTTTCTCCGAATCAGTGGACCTTTCTCTGAATCGTAAGCGTCAAACAAAGAGAAGACACTCGTAGTTATGGTCAAATCTTGATAGAAGGCTGTTTTCTCTTCTTAAACGTCTCATTTTTCTGGTTACTCCAGTGCGTATTAGTCGATTTGATGTTTTTTAGTCAAAATCAAATTTCTCTTTGCGAACTCTATTATCAGCTATGCTGTAGATGACCGTTACACCAATAAATGCTCAATCAGTCCCAATAAATAATCCTTCAGCTCTGCTGAATAATCAAGTTTGTCGCCTGAATTAGTCAAATAATTACAATTAACTGATCAGCAGATTTTCAGAGTTGCTGTAGCCATATAACCTTGATATTGTTGTAAAGACTTCCAAGACTGTACCTTTCTGAAATGTAAATTTACATTTCAGAAAGGTACAGTCTTGGAAGTCTTAAACCGTTCTTAAACCCAGAATCCTCTTAACGGAAGTTCTGTAGCTTCAATTCGAAAGTCCGTTCTAGCTTTCAATTGGTTAAAACAACACAAAAACAAACATGACTTGTTTTCAATAGAGCCTGACGGCCTTTCCATTTCGTAAAGTGTTTCTATCACTTGGTTAATTTGTTCTTCAGAAGCGAATTTGAGAATGTCAGAGTTATTTTTTTCCTAGTCTAAGTTATTTTGTGTTGTATAATCTTTAAAATTGCTCATAGACAGGAGACATTTTAACAATTATTTTACCGGTAGAGAAATAATCATACTGTAATGCGCACAATACGTAAATTTAGCGCAACAAAATTGCAAATTTCAACTGATGTTGGTGGTTTTTCAAAATCTGTTTCTACTGCAACTTCTTTTCTTTCATTGAAACTTGGAATTCCAGGACACCAGGTTTGAACTGAGTAAAACAATTATCGAAAATTCTGTACTGAAAAATGAGTTTATCGCAAATCAACCAAAAAGAAGTCGATGAAGTTTTTAATGGATTTGGTTCGTCGCACATACGTCGTATTGTTGATTGAGTGATAGTGACGTAGTTAGAGTTTTTGTTTCACTTGATATATGATATCCACTTACAAATAAAAGTTACTAAATAAAGACGTCGACAAATTGTGAGCAAATTGGAAGTGTTTTGATTTAATGTAGCTTTAATTTTGGCTCTTCATGCTATTCTATTCTATGTAATTGAATGCCACCAATCATTTGTTAAGTTTGTCTATTGCATCCAATTGCATCCGCTGCCTTTTTTGCGAAATGAAAGATGTCAGGGATCTCGTCTCGTCATTTCTGCAAACAGTTTCTGTTGTAGTAACTTGAATAAGATTGCAATTGCTTTCTCTTTTACTCCATCGCTTATTATGTTATAAGTGTTGTCGGTTGCTCATTGCTCTCTGTACGTCTGTCATCATATCAACTATTCTGCTGACTTTGTCAAATACTCCAAATTGAGTGACAGCTTTCTTTTGTTCTGCCTGCGTTTGGAAGACTGATGCTGATGCTTGCTTTCCCACTGAGGCGAAAACTCAGGTTCACTTGCTCTGACCTTTGGTTTTTTGGTCGATTCAGCTAATCTCACCCATTGAGTCATTCTTTTCTACCGAGTTCTTTGAGGTTCATTGCCCTGGTGCCAATATCTACTGGGTTATTGATATCGCTGAAGTATATCTTCTGGGAAACATCATTTGTATCAGCGGGAAGCAAGTGTGAGCGTAGGAAAAATAACTTAATTTAGAAAAGTTCTGACTATTTTTGGCTTGATTTTTCAAGAGGAGTTATCATCAGTTCTGAAAACGTTTTAAGTGAATAGATATTTCAGTTAAGAAATCATGAATAGCTGAAATTTTTGATCTGTTTTTAAGGAAATTTAACTTTTAATGAGAACAACTTATAATCAGCAAAAAAACTCTCTTTAGAAAACTTTGAGATGCACAAACAAAAACCTCAATGAAATAGAAGCAAGTGATTGAACGGAGATTAATTACCCGAAACCGAACAGATCATTCAAAAATCATTGAATTATTACATATAATTAGAAGTTGCATATAGTTTTCCTTGCAAAAAATATGTTCTAAACGATAATATTTGTTGCTCACTTGAAAAAAATTGAAATCTTGTGATGTTTTTCAAAACTATTTTAGAATTAACAATTGAAATTTTATTGATAGCGGGACTTAAGTTTTTTTCAATTTGCTCGGATTTTTGGGGTTATCTTTCAATAGTTTAGCACGTGTTCTGTACTGGGGGTGAATAGCATACACATACTGGGGGCTTCGGGGAGACACAAACGGAAAAGATCTTATTTTTTTGAATCTTCATCGGGCGATGCTACTTCTTGCTTTGTAAGAATTAGCTTCGTTATACGTATATTTTAATTCAGAGAAAACCTCTCTCACTGAACTTTTGGATGCTAAAATGTCGACCTCCGATAAAATTTAATAGCACTTTTTCAGCACTTCCACCGATTCTCAACAGTGCAACGCTGTAAAGCAAACCTATTTGAATAGGGCGTCAGAACAAGAGATGACATGAAGTCAGTCGTTCAGCAATGTTTGCAAAATTGCAACGAATTACAAGATTCTAAGTTCTAGGTAAATTTAAATGCCCTCTACCTACAATTTGCAGGTAAAGATTTTACCAGAAAAAAAATTTCGAGGTATATTTACCCGCATTTTGCGCGTGTTTTTGCAGGTAAATTTACCTAGGATTTTTTTTTGCATTTAAAATTTTAAAATACTAGGTTTTTTGACTCGCATATTCTAGGTAGATTGCATTTAAATTTACCTAGACTTTTAACTGTAAAAATGAAATTCTAGCTAAATTTCCCTGCAATTTGCGCGTGTTTATGGCAGATAAATTTACCTAGAAATTTTTTTGCAGTTAAAATTCTAGGAGGGTATAACTGCAATTTCTAGGTAACTTGTAGGAATTTTTACTTAAAATTGCAGGTAATGTAATGTGTTTGCAGATAGATTCTAGGTGAGTTCCATTAAAGAACAATTTACTTGCAAAATCTAGGTAAACTTACTTGCAATTTATAGTCAATTTACATGCAAAAATTAGGCTGAAAAGACATAAGTAAGCAGCTTCTGTCGGGCGTGCAAAAACCTGGTTTGACCTGGTTATCAGTTTTGCATTTGCCATTATATTGTAATTTTAACGTGGGTCTCAGCTCGCCATGTACATAGTACACGAGTTATACAAAACCACCAACGGGAAGGCGCCCACAAGGTTTCAAAAGTAGGATCAAGGATGGCCATTTTGAAGCAAAAACAATTATAATTAGGCAAAGCACAATTTGTTTCATGCTGAGTTACATGTTTTACATGAATAAAACATGAATTGAAATCAATTAAAGGCGCCGGAAAAAAGAATGGCCATCCGAGATCCAATTTCCAAAATGAAAAAGAAAATCAAATTTTCTTCCAGAGCCATGGGAAAGGAACAACAGAAAACCATAAACCTATCCACTTACCTTACCGAATGATCCATTTACCATTAAGATCCAAATTACCCCAAAAACTATATTTCGTCTTCGACAAAGTTTTGCTAAGCGTATACATTCTATTCCTCTCCAACGTGGTTCCACGGACTAAAACTGTCTCTCCTTTTCCATTTGAGTATTCAGTTTTTTGTTTTTGTGCTTATAAACCTTTATTATAGCGTTTTGTAAATCAGATTACTTTGAATAACGATTCTCGACATTGAACATATACAGTTTGGCTGTGGAGTCGTTGAACATTATCTGATGGTCCTTCAATTAGTTTGATAGGTTAGCGATAGCTACTAACATCGTTATTAACTATGATAGAGATCTTTTTGGGTTGATGAATGGCTTTTTGAAGATCGCAAAATGGTCTCTTTTAAAACCGCAAGAGAAAAAACAGGGGAAAATAATTGATCTGTGGTCACAAGTTTCTACATCACTTTTGCGCCATTTATTATCTGAACAGTCAGTTTTAGCCATGCAAACAAAAATAAAAAGTCCAGAGGAGCCAAAAACTAGTTACCGACAGCAAGGATTATAGCTGATAGGGCATAATAATTTTTGCTGAAGTTTTCCAGTGTTCTGCTCGTACTGACTTTGTTTCCTTCCAATCTTCCATTGAGGAATATTATCTAAACTTCAATTATAGTTTTTAAATGTTTTTGTTTCACGTAAAGCTACATACTTGATATAATATTGTTGTTTGAGTTTGCAGGTAAATTCTAGGTAATGCATTCTAGGTAAATTGCACGTATCAGTTTTTGCAGGTAATTTTGCAGGTAATGGTACCTGCAAACTTTGCAGGTAAATTTACCTAGACATTTTTTAGAATAAATTTTGAGTAAATTTTTGGCTTCTTAATATGAGGGCTTACATTTTTGTATGAGCGTTCCAATTTTTTTTCAGTGCACGAACAAAAAATCACACGACCATTGTGGCTTCTTAATATGAGGGCTTATATTTTTGTATGAGCGTTTCAAGTTTTTTTCAGTGCACGAACAAAAAATCACACGACCATTGTTATTAGTTTGTTGATTTGCGTCTAATGCTAAAACAGTATTAAAAAATGCTTGCGTAATTTGTTTGTAATTTTTTGTTTAACTGTTTCGTTATTATTGCAACTTAAAAACCTAAAAGAGTTTGCTGACACCTATTTTCTCGCAGCAGACGGGGAAGACTGACGTAGATGAGTGGTGATGGTTTCAGTAGAGAGCGAGAGACTGAAGCGCACGTGCATGTTATTACAGCCATAAGTATCATCGTAGCATTCAGCTAAATATTTAATCATTTGTACAGCAGAACAAAGCACAACAAACATAGATATACCAAAATCCTCTTTTACCATATCAATCAAGACACATAAAGTGAGTACAAGTTTTTCTCCATTTTTAAATCAATATATTGCCATGATAAATGCTAGGGTCTTTCTCATTATAGTCCACCCTCATGATTGTCATAATGGGGCTATTTTCATGGAGGGGGGGGGGGGTGTAAAGGGATAGAACCAAATGCTGCAGAAATAAATTTAATTCAACTTAATTGCTATATTTACAATCTCAAGGCTGTTTTTGGGGGGGGGGGGGGATAAAAATAAATGGGCCTATGTCCCATTAATGCTCCGTACTCCTCATCCCCCCAAGCTTCGTGTATAACGTGTAGCCTCCATTATTCAAAACATACCTTAATATGGGGGTTATTATTTTGTGAGATTGGGGGGTCTGGGGACTATAATGAGACAGACCCAAATAAATAGTGTGTGTGTGTGTGTCTGTATGTGTGTGTGTGTCTGTATGTGTGTGTGTGTGTGGGGGGCAGAGGTGGCGGGGGCGGGTGTAACCTCTATACAGGTCCATGGAGCCCTAATATGGGGTTGCTTTAATGTCAACCACCTGAAAATTCGGTGCAAGCATATTGAATTATTGGTTTATTCTTCAGGGAAAAACATTTTTGTAGAAAAAAATAGTTGTGAAGAATGGATCAAGCAAGTGACATGTGTCTGTCTCGAGTGGAGCCAGCGCCTTTCCACTACGAGATGAGAGCCACCACTTACGGGGAAGTATTCCCTACCAATGGGGCCACAACAGGTAGGGATTCTATGCTATTTATACATGTTCGTTTCTTTCAACCCTATCAAGGTTATGCGACGGTAGGCCCAGGAATCTTATGTGCGTGCAAAACATTTCAATCAAAATTAAACTGATTAGGTATGGTATAATATCAAGATATAATTGAGGCGATCAAAAAATTCAGAAGCACATATTTTTCTTGTAAGTCACTGATTTCTTTATGTCTTGAAACTGGTTGACTATTCGCGGATTATTGTTGAAAGTGTGTGAACTTGTATCCAGAACAAACGGATTTATTTTGCTGTCTGACTTCTGAAATTCGGTTAAAAATAGGCTAAAGCTACCGCCTTTCGGATGTCACCTTCATGTCTTTAGCTACCAAAAAGATTTTGCCGGAATTTCTCGGTTTTAAATTTACCGAGACTTTTTGTTAGTATGTCAGCTGGTTGTTTGTCTGTAGGAACATACTTAACGTCAGTTCACCTCGCTCGCACAAATCCCTACGATAATGTACTTTGATTGCAAAATGCTTTGTTTTACTATAGTGAGAAGTTTGACTACTTAGTGCGATCCAGGCTTGATTATCATTAAACAAATTAGGTCGGCTTTGTAGAGGATGGTTGAGTTCAGCTAAAATACCCTTCAAGTATACCAATTCTTGAGCAGCTGAAAGACATGCTCAAGAAAGCCTCTGCTGAAGATGTAGCAATACTATATTGGATTTTACTTACCCAATCAATTGAGCCCGAATTACTACACATATTAAAACAAAATTCTGTTGTTCTTTTACGATTGTCAATGTTCCCAGTGAGAGTCGCTATAGCCAGCCAAATTGTCATCCACCGATGTCACTTTCGTGAAAGTTAGAATTGGATGTTTTGTTCCTTTTAAAAATCCTAGTACATGTTTAGCTGCAATCCAATGCTCCATTTTTGGCGCTTCAAGAAAAAAACTTAAAGCATGCGCCGCTTGTGAAAGATAGGGTCATATTGATAGTGCTAAATAATTAAGGCTACCAACAAGACTGCGATAATTTTTATTGGCAATATCAGGTTTATCAGTCTGTGCAAATTTATGGAACTTTTGTTTTTGCGCAAGAGGTGTCGATGCAATTTTGAAGTTGCTCACTCCAAATTTTATCAGAATATTATCAATGAATTTTTACTGAGTGATTTCAATTGTACCATTGTAAAACTCCCGTTTCATTCCCAAAAACCATTTGAGATCTGAAATTTCACTAATAATGAATTTGTTTGACATCTTCCCTCAAACCATTGTTAAAAATTGGTTCCAGGAAAACCTTTTTGATGAATAAACAAGGATCATGTACGCATGCTTCAAAAACTATGGTTTCTAATTGTTCTATGGAAGTAGGGAGCCAATTTCTTCCTGACTGTTTCAAACCGTAAATGCTTTTGTTCAGTTTACAAACTAATGGATTAACGTCGGGGTCAAATTTTTTTAAACCTTCAGTTTGAAGAATGTATACTTTTTCCTCAATTCGTGCATTCAAAAACATTGTCTTGATGTATATTTGTTTGGGAATGCTACCTAAATTTGCCACTATTTGAAGTATGATACGTATGGTTCTCAGTAGTCTAGTGGTTGGTGAGTATGTGTCCTTGTAGCCAATGCCTCGGTGTTAACTATAACATTTTGCCACAAAATGTTCTTTGTGTTTAGTGACATTACCATTACTATCATATCTGTTAGCAAAATTCCACTTGCTCCCAATTGCTTTCACGTTTTCTGGAAGAGGAACTAATTCCCAAACGTGGTTTTTAATTAACGAATTATACTCTTGTTGCATTTCGTCGCGCTTGTTTTCATTTTTCAAGGCTTCATAAGTACTTTGAGGCAGTTCAGCAGAACATTTCTTAGTATTCGGGCTAAGTCGAGCAGATCTACGAAAAGGTAATATTTGAAGATCGGCTGTCTCCTCGTTCAAGATTGCAACAGGTTCATTGCAAAATTCTTTCTCATTAACATCTCCAAAATTAATATTTGCTACTTCGGGGTCTTCCGAAAAAAATGTTGATTGTGGTCATTTTTGGTTTTACAAAACACCACATCCTCGTCGAATTTTGCATTGCGAGTTTTTGTAATCATGTAGCTTCCTTGTTCGACTGGATTTCCTATAAGAAACGTTTTGCTATTATTTGAAAATCCCAGAAAAGTTCCTTCCTCAGCACGATGATCAAATTTTCCCCAAAATTGTTTTACGGTACAACTAAAAACCTTACAGCCAACAAAAGTTACGAAACAAACTTTTGGTTTGGATCCATACATTTTTTCATAAGGTGTTTTTCCAATTGCTGAGTGAAAACAGTAATTTTGGATGTAAAAAGCGTAGTTCATTGCGTAGGTCCAGTTTTCTTTTCCCAAATCTGCGTTATCCAACAAAAATCTGATCATGCCGGTAGTAGCCCCCCATTTTTTCTCTACTTTGCAATTTTTCTCGGGCGTATAAGGTGCTGAATTTTCAAGTCTGTCCTTATTTTCACGAGAGAACCTGAAAAACTGACTAGGAGAGAAAACTCTTTTGCGCCGTCACTTACAAGTGTTTGAGGTTTATCTAAATATGCACAAAACTGTTGAAAATGCTGGAGGCATTTGTCACGAATTTTCATAAGTAAACTTTCGAATATCTGGAAAAACTGTCAACAAAAGAAAATGCATTTCTATGATTGTCAACTGATACAGGTGCTACTGGTCCTAAAACATCAACATGCACAATATCAAGCGCATTGTTTGCTCTGTTAACACCATCTTTTGGAACCGGTTTACGTTTTGCTTTGTTTATTTTGCAAGCGTCACACTTCAATTAACTGCTATCATTTTTGTCAATTTGCTTTCCATCAACATGTTTTTGAAGTTTTATCAAATCGAGAATATTATTATGACCTAATCTGTCATGCCAAAGGTTTAAGATCGACAAAGCTAAGCATTGTTTGTTGCAAAAATCATTTTCTTGAGTCTCATGATTAATAAACTTAGCACCACATCGGAATAGATTGTTCCTTGCATAAGACGAAAAACAGTGCCATCTTTTGTTACTATTTGATCGTTGTCTCCAAATTCCATTTCTTTACCAGAATTTTTCAATTTGCTTTCTGAAATTACATTCGTCACGTAGTCGGGAACAAAAAGAGCTTCAGACAGCGTTATTTTAGCTCTCCTTCCATTATCCTCACACACATAAACTTTTGGCCTACTCTTTCCTTTGATTTTGGATTCAGAACTGTTTGGACAGCCAACAAATCGCGAAAAACTTTCATCTGTTGATGCAAACTGTCGACGATCTTTCAACATGTAATTTGTACATACTGAATCAATTTTTATTTGAACGTCATTCGTAGCTAAAACATTGTTGTCACTACTTGCGAAAAAACAGAAACCTTTTTCATCAGCTGAGTTCATTTCCCGAAGAAAATTAGCTGATTCATTGTTAATTGTACCTTTTTTTAAGTTTACGGCATTCGCTGCGGTCATGCTTGTTCATTTTGTGAAAAGAACAGTACTTCTTGTTCTGTTTTGGTTTGCGGCAATCTTTTGCTAGGTGAACTGAAGTACCACAATAATGACATTTCATATGTCTTTTGTTAGAATCTTTTACAAAGCAAAACGCTTCCTTATGACCCATTTCCCCACAGAAATTACCTTTCAATTTTAGTTTCTGTCCATTAATGCCAAAGAAAGTAGACTCCCAACGCTCATCATTGCTACATTGTCTTTTGTCATATTCAAAATTCATTAAATCTCTTTTAATACTATCCAGATTTTGTTCATCTTTGCTGAATTTGCATATCGTAAAAAAAATCAAAATCATCTGAGAGACTTTTCAAAATAATAGAAATAAGCAACTTGTTCATCAACTTCTCTTAAATTACTTTGCAACTCTTCAGCCCGTGTGATATAATCAATGACACTTTCATTTGCTATCATTTTCAAATTAGTCAATTTTTCAATCAATTGCTGTAGACCAGGCCATTCACCACTTTTATATCTATCACAGATTACGGTCCAAGATTTTGAACCATCCTCTTTTTAAGGTCTCAAAAACATTGCAGAACATTTGTCAAGTGGTTGTATGATCTCACACCAAACACGAATTTTTAACTCATCAATTTTTTCCCGAGCTTGCTGTTTATTTCTAAGTCTTGATTCCTCGGAAGCATTAGTTTTCAAAATTTTCTCAAAATCAGTTTCATCATATTGCCCTTTCAAAATTCACAAAAGTTTTATGTTAACCGTCTTTGCTTCAAATTGATTATGAAGATAAGCAAAGTCCTCCTCTTCTCCAGAAAAGTAAACACCTTTACTTCTACACGACTGATCACACATTTTTATGTATCACACTGTTTAAAGAAGCTTTCAATTGTTATATTATTGTTTTAAATGAATATTGTAAAAGTTGGAGCATGTGCCGAAAAACAAATTTCGTTTGGAAGTTTTACATTGGAATCAAAAAGAAGAAATTTTGAAATCGTTGAAGTGACTGTTCTTTTCTATCTGTTAAAAATCCCCTTAACTTGTGTGGGTATTAGCCGGAAAAGGCAAGCACTACTTTCACC
Source organism: Convolutriloba macropyga (assembly GCF_964194025.1). NCBI lineage: Eukaryota > Metazoa > Xenacoelomorpha > Acoela > Convolutidae > Convolutriloba > Convolutriloba macropyga. The sequence goes on from NC_134469.1 coordinate 40,954,496, forward strand.
ACAAATTATTTGCTATGTATCAAAAGAACTGTTAGATTACTGCGAAATCTGTCAATATTCAACAAAAACTTGCTGCAAGTTTTATCAAGTCCAGAATATTATTATGACTTAATCTGTCATGCCAAAGGTTTAAGTTCGACGAAGCTAAGCATTGTTTGTTGCAAAAATCATTTTCATGAGTCTCATGATTAATAAACTTAGCACCACATCGGAATAGATTGTTTTTTGCATGAGAGGAAAAACAGTGCCATCTTTTGTTACTATTTGATCGTTGTCTCCAAATTCCACTTTATTACCAGAATTTTTCAATTTGCTTACTGAAATTAAATTCGTCACGTAGTCGGGATCAAAAAGAACTTCAGACAGCGTTATTTTAGCTCTCTTTCCATTATCCTCACACACATAAACTTCAGGCCTAACCTTTCCTTTAATTTTGGATTCAGAACTGTTTGGACAGCCAACAAATCCCGAAAAACTTTCATCTGTTGTGGCAAACAGTCGACGATCTTTCAACATGTAATTTTTACATCCTGAATCAATTATTATATCAACGTCATTCGTAGCTAAAACATTGTTGTCACTACTTGCGAAAAAAAAGAAACTTTTTTCATCAGCTGAGTTCATTTCCCGAAGTAAATTAGCTGATTCATTGTTAATGTTACCTTTTGTTAACTTTACGGCAGTCGCTTCGGTCATGGTTGTTCATTTTGTGAAAAAAACAGTACTTTTCTGTTTTGGTTTGCGGCAATCTTTTGCTAGGTGAACTGAAGTACCACAATAATGACAATTCATATGTCTTTTGTTAGAATCGTTTGCAAAACAAAACGCTTCCTTATGACCCATTTTCCCACAAAAAATACCTTTCAATTTTAGTTTTGGTCCATTAATGCCAAAGAAAGTAGATTCCCGACGCTATCATTGCTACATTGTCTTTTGTCATTTTCAAAATTCATTAAATCTCTTTTAATACTATCCAGATTTTGTTCATCTTTACTGAATTTGCATATTGTTACAAAATTATCCAAATCATCGGAGAGACTTTTCAAAATAATAAAAATCAGCATGAGCTCACTGACCTGTTCATCAACTTCTTTTAAATTACTTTTCAACTCTTCAGCCCGTGTGATATGATCAATGACTTTTTCATTTGCTATCATTTTCAAATCAGTCAATTTTTCAATCAATTGCTGTAGACCAGGCCATTCACAACCTTTATATCTATCACACATTACGGTCCAAGCTTTTGGACCATCCTCTTTTTAAGGTCTCAAAAACATTGCAGAACATTTGTCAAGTAGTTGTATGATCTCACACCAAACACGAATTTTTAACTCATCAAATTTTTCCCGAGCTTGATTCCTCGGAAGCATTAGTTTTCAAAATTTTCTCAAAATCAGTTTCATCATATTGCTCTTTCAAAATTCACAAAAGTTTTATCTTAACCATCTTTGCTTCAAATTGAACCTGAAGATAAGCAAAGTCCTCCTCTTGTCCAGAAAAGTGAGCACCTTGACTACACGACTGATCACACAGTTTTATGTATCGCACTGTTTAAAGAAGCTTTCAATTGTTCTATTATTGTTTCAAATGACTATTGTAAAAGTTGGAGCATGTGCCGAAAAAGAAATTTCGTTTGGAAGTTTTACATCGGAATCGAAAATCAGAAATTTTGAAATCGTTGGAGTGACTGGTCTTTTCTATCTGTTAAAAATCCCCTTAACTTGTGTGGGTATTAGCCGGAAAACGCAAACACTACTTTCATCACAAATTATTTGCTATGTATCAAAAGAACTGTTAGATTACTGCGAAATATGCCAATATTCAACAAAAACTTGCTGCATGAATACTCCAAGAAACGATTGTATCCGAGATGAGTAGTTGCGATATTATTCTGACGATTGTTTGTTTACATTGAAAAAATGTCAATATCAAAAAAAAAATCTTCTTATCCCCAACTTCAACTTGCAATATATTCCGTGAATACAACAAAAGACTGTGTATATACTGTCGAAGTGATATCAGATTTGCATTGTTGTTGGTAGAATATCTTGTCGTTTCGTTTTTATTCAGTCAGAAAAAAAGTTTGACATATATCAACCAATGAATATCTTCAATATCTTCGATACCTTCAATTTGCAGTTTCAATTTCGATTTTCAATACTTTGAATATTGCAGAATACAATTTTGGCAGAATATCTTCGAATAAAAGTTGGCAGAATTTCTGACAAAAAATTTGCTCCTTTTCAGATACAAATATATCGCGCAGGCAAAAGATCAAAAATGCGCGTTACTTTTTTCCATTTTTGATGATTAATCGTAGTGATTTTAGTTTTCTGGGCCCATAAACTATCAAGTTTATGCGACAGTAGGGCACAGGAATCTTATGTGCGTGCAAAACACTTCAATCAAAATTATACTTATTAGGTATGGTATAATATCAAGATATAATTGAGGCGATCAAAAAACTCAGAAGCACATGCTTTTCTTGTAAGTCACTGATTTCTTTAAGTCCTGAAACTGGTTAACTATACATGGATTATTGTTGAAACTGTGTGAAATTGTATCCAAAACAAACGGATGTATTTTGCTGTATGACTTCTGACATTCGAATAAAAATAGGCTAAAAAACCCTTTCGGTCCCCGGAACTATCAGGGACTACAACATGGGTCCTAAATTTCTTCGCATATTTTGTAATGGGGTCATAAACATCAACGGGGAGAGTTTAGGTGTTGTTATAGCCTTGCTAATAAACCCATGTTATGGTGTGCGCCCACAGCTAGATCAGTCCATTTTTAGTCGCACAATTGGGTCGCGAACTGGGCTTGATTACTTACTTTTTCTGCGCACTGGGCGTTGCCGGACCGCGAACAAAAAACAAAACAACCTGGAAACACCGATTAAGAACGCTCAAAATATAAGCAGATGTGGGCATCACCGTTCTGCACTGTATGTTGCGTCACCCTTAAACCGTGCAGACTGCGGGGCTCCTAATAATAGTGCCAAGGCTTGATGGAGTGCCCTAGTAAAACCGTGCATACTCTGGATAGGTTCCCCAATCAGAATATCCAGGCCGAATAGATGCTGCCCTACAATTTCGAGTGGGCCAAGTTTGCTCCCACAGCACTAAACTACACGGCATAATACAAGTCGTCTCGGGCTGCGCATCTCAAACTTAGACCCGCTCGAAACAAGACTGCTTTCTACTAAACAATCGTTTCGTTAATAATCCCCTATTTTACTCAATAATGTCTGAATCCCGAAAAAAGGTAAAATAGTTTGAGGAGAAAAAGTTCCGAGCGGGAAAATTGTTTTAGATGGATTTACCAGAAAAAATGAAAATCGTCTCTTCTTTGGCCAAAGAAGTACGCATTTTGTGGTGGCAGTTCAATTATAGGGAAAAAGTGGAAAGATACAGGAACGTATCTAAGAGGTATCTAAAAAGCTTGATAGCAAAAGAAACACGCAATTAAAAAACTCAGTGATTTTTTTACTGTTTTACGGAGACTTGGTTGGATAATTTTAATAACGAAAAATTCTTTAACTGATAAAATGAAAAGTTTTCAGCCAACGTTATGTTCAGAAAACAGATGTAGTATTGGTCTTAATTCCAAAAAGATTATCACCAAAATGTCGAATTTGGTACAAAAGCATAACTTTAAACAAACATTTGCTAAATTTAAAAGTATCGGTATAAGCGAATGTCTACCTCGCAAACTCAAAAGAATTCATAACATTCCGTATTGTCTAAATAAAAAGTTAGCATCCTCTTTTTTGGAAGAGTTGGCTATCAAAATAGAGAGGTGTCCCTCAAGGTAAAGCATTAGGCCACCTATATTCTGGAACGATATGCCCAACCATGTTAACGATTATGCAAAAATCGTGCAGCAGGCAGATGGATTTTAATTATGAAGTGGTTCATTTGTTGGGTTTGCGCAATTAAAATGATTCCGAATTTTCTACGCTGTATGCAATGGAAAGCATGCATTTGGGATATAAATGGTTTTCATGAGAGATATTTTAGTGGGAGGATTAGCCTGGATCATGAGTTATTGTATCGTGAAAAAGAACTTTATTACAGCCATCGCTATCTTATATAACGCATAAATGTCTGTGTTATTGCAGTAGTCAAGCAATAAGAATATTAGCTCTGATTGATCGAGCAAAATCGCTATGTATTTAGCCGACGTATTCTGCTGAGCTTGTTGTTATTTGCGACTTTTGCTCTGCTACTGGGCTTGAATTGGCCGCTATGAGATCGCAGAGATAGAAAAAGTGCTTTTAGAACAAATTTACTAGCTTTTTAAAGAGATGGTTTATACTGCATGCTTCAGGATTGTTTGATTTTTGTATTGTTTGTATCACAGCTGCATCTCAAACCATTTTTGAGATAATTGAAAGTTTTGTTTTTCTTTTCGTGAACATTCCCTGGTTGATACAGATCTCTTACTCTTCTTTTACTGCTTTGTTGCATCTATTTATTTGTATTTTGTTAACATATCTGCTTAGGCAATTTTTCAATAATCTTCAGGCAGCAGCGTGAAGGCAAAATCTGCCTCAGAAAAAACCATTTAAGAAACAAAAATCAACGTTCTTTTTGGTGTTTTACATGATAAATGAAAATATCCTATTGATGAATTGAACATCGCAATCCTAAAACAAAACAAAAACTAAATAGCAACAAAAAAAATGCAAACAAAATCATCCCTCCGGTTACAAAGAAACGAAAAAAATTAGTGTTAAGAGTTAACCAGGGTAGAAAATCTGACAAAAGTAAGGTTTGTTTGAATTTCTTGCTGCTCGGTTCACTAGATTTTAGAGTTAGGATCAGCCTGGATGATGAGACATTGTATTGGAAAGAATTGCTTAACTACTGTAATCACTATCTAAAATAGCGTAAAGTTGTTTGTGTTATTGCAGAAAGCAAACAAGCGAAAATTTAGCTCTGAATGATTAAGCAATACCGCTATGTACTTAGCCGTTGAACTCAGCTGAGATTGTTGTTTTTTGTGGCTATTGCTCTGCCTGCTGCTGGGCTTGAATTGCCAGCCAGGGGATTGTTCCTGGCAGAGATAAAAAAAGTGCTTCTACTATAAATTCACTGCTTTTTATTGTGATGGTTTTTACTGCTTGCCAATTTACATAGCGTAATTGGTTGATACACTATGTGGACACAATTTTTACTAATAAGAGCACAGTAAAATTGCATCACATAGCACTAAAAATCTTTGAGATTTATTTTGTGTATAGCACTGCCAAACCTATGTTACACCGTAATATAATTTGATGCCATTGCATAGCAAATAGTTAAGGTTAAATATCGCATGTGCGCTTTGAGATGGGGCTGCAAACAAGCTCTTTTTACGAAGCTAGGTTGCTATTGTTTTAGTTAACTAATCAAAATTCTCTATTCAGGGCGTTACCGTTCCGTACAGGAAATCAACAATTCAATAATTTGTAAACAATTGCATCTTCGAAATAATCAATTATAGACGCAAACAATCAGGTGTTTAGGTTAGATTTTATGCTTAAACCTACTTTTACTTAGCGGGAAAAATAAATGGCGATAATGGCAGCTTCATCTTTCTATCTGTTTTTCTGCGTGAAACTGTTTTCAAACCTAATAGATACGTATTGGATAGGACTTTGGAATACAGCAACAGCATTGATGATCGATATCTGGCACTTCTAACGAATATAATGGTTCGTTTTAATGTTCTATCTTTTTCTTAAAAATAACCGAAAGGCTGTGAAAACCACATGAATGAAGAGAACTGATTTTTTTTATCTTCCGTTATTTGTTCACTGTAAATCCTACATTAGTTAACCAAATTACATTTTTGTGATTTTTCTGTGATGGCAATTAACTTAGGTGATATTCTGAGTTGGATTTGGTACATAAAAATTAACTTTGCACTTTGATCAAAAATTATATAGCGACTACATGTATAGTACGGACTATATATAGAACAGAAGTTAATCAATTGAAGTATTAACTTGAATGTGTGCGTTTGTTGTAAGTCATTAACGGTTATATTATATCGTTTCATGAAATAGTGCTCATAGTCTGGATTCCAACCAACCCTTTGGACAAAAAAGGACACTCGAAATTGCAGCATTTGAATTAAAGTTGCAGAGTATATAGCTACATCAAGAGCCGAAGGGTAAACCACTTTTGGGTAAAATTATATCTTTCAGGGTCGAGAGTTACGCTCCGTTATCAAGTTTTCCTGGTCATAAACTAGTAGGAGGTTAGCATTTACATTCGATCTCTCCTTCGACGATGTTTATATATCATGTCATCAGGACCATTCTCTTACTCATTCATAGAAGAAACTTTTTAATGACGCTTATTTTAAGGAAATTGCTGCTTTTTATTTTAGGAGACGTGGGAGGGGTAGTGGAAGAACAGATAAATGATGGTCTGAAAGTGTACGGGTGGAGATCTACAACCCAAGAGGACACGTACAAGAAGCAGCCCGGTGTCCTCATTGGCAACTGGGTTGAGGAGCAGGCGGACCTGCAGTTCCGAAAACGAATCCCTCCTCTCCCATCTGATATAAGTTTCTCGAACCTCATTTGGAATCAAACTAGATGATAAGAGCTGTTTTAATTGTTCTAACGCTTCAAATATATTTGAGGCACGCGAATATATGATGTTTGCTTTAGGCTGGCTTTTAAAAACAATTCTTGTGTATTATAAAAAAAAAGTTACAGAAAGGGAAGCAACTGCAGAAGCCTTCAAAAGATAACGTTAAAAAGAAATGCGGAAATAATATGGTCATTTTTCTATGCGGAGAAACTATAAAATTTGCCCGGATCCAATGCCAAGTCAATTTCAGTGCGGTTCAAGTTTTATTAAGTTTCTTTTCATTACTGATACAGAACTATGATCATGTCATTTTTTAAAACTTGGCAGTCCAAATCCAAGTCTTGGCTGGCCAAAATCATGGTTTCTTTTAATGAGTTTATCTTACCACCTGCTATTTGTTCGTTAAAATAAGTAAATGAATAAATTTTTTTGTTGTATCCAACGTTTTATTTTACACAATAAATTCTGTCCACTTTATTAGTAAAAGAACATCTGTGTTGGCCGCATCAAAGATACCAAGTAAAATTTGATATGAAAAACGCTGCATTTTTAGTATGCCCATAACTTCGACACAATTTACAAAGCGAGTTACGAGAAACCATTTATCCCTCTTCCCAAAGAAGTTAGACACGCCCTGGAGAGAGAACCATTTGCCTACCCCACCCACCAACCGGAACTGGACCCCCCTCTAGCCAAACAGTACGACCCAATGCTCTCTGTTTCTATGGAGACATATACTAACCCAGCCACAATCAAAGCAAACAAAGCCATGGAACAGAATTCATAAACTGACCACCGATTCAACTAATTGTTGAGAGGGTTCAATAACAACCAAAAATTCATCAAATATCATCTATGAACACAATCCTTTAAATAGAGTTCTTTTACTCTCTGCGTCTGACGTTTTCAATCTAGTAACCTGTTCTGAATCCATTAAGCGTCCCTGAAGTTAGCTAACCAGGACAAAAAAATTGCTGGAAATAGTATAGTTAAAAAGAACAAACTGTGTGATATCAAATTATCCAAACACTGTTTAACTCATATTTTTTGTAGTAAATCATAGACACGGGACGCCACCCATTCTTTCTCTTCAGTAAAATTTCACTTTTTAATGACCGTTTTAGAAAAAGTCCTGCCTTTTAATTTGCCAGTATTACATGTTCTCGGTATCAACTCCTAGAAACTTAGCTTTCATTTACACAAATGCTCAATTTCGTAGCAACTTGAAGAAGAAATAATCAACAACTGATGGAAGGACTAATCGGTAAAATGGGCAACGTTTGATTGATGGCCGACTTTGAATTTTTGTTGCTATAATTGGAAACACGAGCAAAACTCTACGTCTTACTACATTTTTGCTCCTTAATTAAAAGGAAATAAACAATTCAGAAGACATTGTTCATAAAATGCTACTCTCATAGGATTAATTAATTGAGGCTCAATGAGTATAGATTTTGCTGAAACAGAAAACATTTTTCAAGAGGTTGCCAGCCTTTCGCATTATGGATTATTGACTTTTTGAAGAACTTTTTGGAAGGAGAGGCATTGAAAAGATTCAAATATAAAAGTTACCCTTCAGGATGGAAAGTTTTCGAGAAATTTTAATTATTGAAACTTGATTTCTCCCCTAATCTGGGGACTACCAAGCTGGTTGTAACCATGTTTGGTTGAATTCAATATTATTATTATTATTATTATTATTATTATTATTATTATTATTATTATTATTATTATTATTATTATTATTATTATTATTATTATTGTTATTACTATTATTATTATTATTATTATTATTATTATTATTATTATTATTATTTTTATTATTATTATTACTATTATTAATATTATTATAATTATTATTATTATTATTATTATTATTATTATTATTATTATTACTATTATTAAAATTATTATAATTATTATTATTATTATTATTATTATTATTATTATTTTTATTAATAGTATTATTATTATTATTATTATTATTATTATTATTATTATTATTATTATTATTATTATTATTATTATTCTTATTATTATTACTATTATTAATATTATTATTATTATTATTATTATTATTATTACTATTATTATTATTATTAGTTTTATTATTATTACTATTATTATTATTATTATTATTATTATTATTATTATTATTATTATTATTATTATTATTATTATTATTATTATTATTATTATTATTATTATTATTATTATTATTATTATTATTATTACTATTATTATTATTATTATTATTATTATTATTATTATTATTATTATTACTATTATTATTATTATTATTATTATTATTATTATTATTATTATTATTATTATTATTATTATTATTATTATTAGTATTATTATTTTTTTTATTATTGTTATTATTATTATTATTATTATTATTATTATTATTATTATTATTATTATTATTATTATTATTATTATTATTATTGTTACTATTATTATTAATATTATTATTATTATTATACATTTAGAAAGCCATAAGAATTTGGTAAGGCTACAACTTTGCCGCCAATGTAAGTTTTATGACATTTCAATAATGAGTTCTATGACTAAACGTTGTCATAAATGAAATTCAGTGGTTCCTACTTCTTTATAACAGCAAGAAAGGGATATTTCACGGATCTTCACTTTCTTGTGAGACTTCAAAAGCTTCTTAAATCTACAAGAAACAAAACTTGAGCTCTCTTTACATATAAAACAGCTAAAGCTAAATTGAAATCCGTCAGAGGTTGAAAACACCGTACGAAAGAACAGAAACAGAGCACAATAATCTCACAGAAAATTGAGAAAATACATGTAAGGGCACAACAGGGAAAAAAATATCGTTTTTTCTTCAAAGGATCATTTTTTTTCTAAAACTTTAACCAGAGGAGCGAAGACAAAAAGGGTCTATGTTTTACAATCTTCATGGAGATAAGATACTACAAAAACAAGATGGACAACATTGATCAACTCTTTGGCCCAGAGAGTCACAACAAATTTTTTTTAAATACACCCTGCTTTATGAAACATTTAAAAAAATTGCACAATTCAACAAACTTTCACCTGCAAAAGACCAAAAGACTTATCGAAATTTTCTTGTAAAATAGTCAACATTAACTTAACAAATGTCCAATATATCCGTTTGATATGCTTAGATCCAACAGTAAAAAAAAAGAACCAATTCCTTTAAAGACAACTTCATTTTTTGTTTTTAGGAACAACAATTTTTCATGCAACAATTTTGACAGTATTGACTCTGAAATTTTGACAGTATTGACTCTGAAACAGTATTTTTCAGCAAAGCGCGAAATTCATCTTAAGAAAACAAAGTAGTTTTCGCCTTAGTTGAATGCTCACTGCATCACGCTATCATTCTATTAAGGCAAATTGTTATAAAAGGAATGCGCACACAATAACGGTTTTAAGTTAAAATCTTTATGTAATTAAAGAACAAAAACAGCAATCTTTTAGTTAAGCAGTTTTTTTGTGATGAAAACGGGCTAGTTATATGGCTATATTTAGCGAGCAGCCCGTCGTCTCGACTTCAGAACAAAATAGCTATCAGCTATTAACACATTCCCAGTTCAGTACAAATCTCGTATTTGGAGTGCATTAAACCTACTGTTCGTTGCATGTTCCCAATGACGTTGGGAACTCAAGAAAAGCATGACATTTGCTGATGATTAAAACTACCGCCAAAAACCTGAGAGTTACTCTTTCCCAAAAACATCTGACAAGAAGTCGCAACCAAATATGAGCAACCAAAAGTCTAGAATATATGTTTCATTACAAAAAATTGAGACCTACCTCCGTGATTAGGAACCAATCGTCTACCTTCTGAAACGGATTCTTTTTAAAACAAAGAGGGTGACATCACCCCCCCCCCCCCAAGACAATTAACAGTGCTGAACCTACACCTGCAAGCAGAACAAGCTCGCATTAGCAGTTCTACAGAATCAAACCAAGCTCTAGAGAAGCCAACCAAGAGTCTGAGAAACCTACCCAGCCTGCGCAGCAAGAAGTCACCAAAAAGTTCAGAAGAGGAGATAAGATACGTCTTCAAAACATCAAGAAAAGTCCCCAAGACGATTTTTTTCGGTCTCAGACGTCACCAAAGACGAGGAGATTTTTTTTCAAGGGTTCCAGCTGTCACCCGATCAAGAAGGCCTGACTTTTTTTGGTTGCAGACGTCACCATGAGATGATAGCCCGAGGTCCCAGACGTCACCTCAGAAGTCCCTTTCCCGGTTAGACGTATCCAAAAAAAACTTGAATTTTTTTTGCGAAAAAAATCTCGAAAACATGAAAATTGTCCCCCAACGAGCTTTTGTCGATGCTTTATGAAAAAAATAGCCATGAGAAACCACGTGTCAGCATTTAGCAGCAAAAAACACACAGATTGTACGAAAAAACGATATAGCGTTTTTTGCATCAGAAAAATTCAAAAACCTTTTTCTGAATTTGTCGCAAAAAATCTACATAACAGTACAATTAGTAGTTGAATAGAACACCTCAGTTGGACCTTAAATTGACTTTTTCAAAGTCTAGTTGTTTATGAAAAATTTTTGCTCAAAAAACGAAAAATTTGCAAAAGTGCTTTTTTGAACGCCAAAAATCAAAAAACGTTATTCCAACCTTTTAATGAAAACTTTTTAATAAATCCAAGAAAACCTATTGATTGGGCGCCCTCAGTTTGTTACTATACCAGTTTTAAAGTTATTTTATGGATTTTGCATTTTAACAAAGAGGCAACTAGATTTTGGCAAAATTGCATCTCTGACTTTAAAAATACAAAAAAATTTTCTTTACGTTATGATATAAACAATTAGTAGATCCAAGATGACCTATTGATTGGGCCCCCTCAGTTCGATATAATACATGTTTCAAAGTTAGTTTATGGGTTTCGCATTTTAACAAAGAGGCAACTAGAATTTGGCAAAAATTGCATCTTTGACTTTAAAAATTCAAAAAACGTTTTCTTTACGTTATGATACAAACAATTAGTAGATCCAAGAAGACCTATTGATTGGGCTCCCTCTGTCTGCTATAATACAAGTTTCAAAGTTAGTTTATGGGTTTGGCATTTTAACAAAGAGGCAACCAGAATTTGGCAAAATTCCATCTTTGACTTACAAAATTCAAAAAACGTTTTATTGACATTTCGATAGATAAAACTACTAAATCCATAAAAACCCGTTGATTGATCCCCTTCAGTTTGCCATAATACAAGCTTTTAAAATTAGTTTATCTATTTTGCATTTTAGTAAAGAAGCAGCTTGAATTTAGCAAAATTGCATCTTTGACTTTAAAATTTCAAAAAAATATTTTCCTGATGTTTTGAAATAAACAATTAGTAGATCTTAGAAAACCTATTCATTGAGCCCCCTGAGTTTGGTTTAAAACAGGCTTCAACTTTACTATTTCGATTTTGCATGTAGTAAAGAGGCAACAGAACATTTGCGAAATTGCTTGTTTCACAAAAAAAATTGCATACTACTAGCCGCGAGCCTAGTTAATGGGGTAGTATGGATTCCTAAGAGACCAGACAAACACATTTTTTTGTTTTCAATTTGTGTATACCACCAGCCACGCGCCTAGTTAATGGTGTAGTATGCATTGAAAACAACTTCTCAGGAAAAACGAAAAAAAAAAGAAAATTAAAAACTCTTTTCTTTAGCTCAAAAGCAAGAAAAACAAAAGCTCGAAATAACTCCCCTCTTAAATTTGCTCACTCAAATAATGCCTTTGATTTGCAAAACTCAAACGTCTCTTTCTTTCTGTCCGCGGTCCCAGAAGTTGCCGAAAGAAGTCCCCTTGCCCCTTTTCGGTCTCAGTAGTCACCAGATAGAAGAAGAGAGCATTTTTGGTGTCAGTAGTTACCATAGTAGATGATCTTCAAAACTTAGTGTCAGCAGTTACAAGAGCGGCAGGAATATTCAAAGTAAAGATTTCAAAAGTTTGAAAAGAAAACAAGAAGCAAGCAGTTCAACTTAAGAGGAAAGAACTTCAAACGAGCCCCAGTACAAATCGAGCTGTCTTGTCTGCATATCTGTAGCTCACGTTGCCTATTCGCACCGCAATAAAAGAAACAAAAACTTTTAAACTTTTTCAACACAGGGTCTAAGCAGTAGCAACCTCTAAGCATTTTTTGTTCCTTTTTCAAAAATGGTTTTTCCTTGTAAAAGATTGTAACAAAAACTATTCAAGAGCCATACACTTATTCTATTCATAAGAAAATCTTGATTTCCCCAAGTTGTAGCAATTATTTGGTCTTGTTTATTGAAATAACGAAAAAAGCGCGCGCACAGGGTTTTTTTCCTTTTTTTAGATGAAACTAGCTAGATTTAGCACGAAAAAAAATTTTAGGACTCTATTTTTCGGAAAAGTTGCGTCGTAAATTTCAACAACAAAAAAACCTGGGACTGATTAGCCTCACAGAGTCATAAACATTGTTTTTCAACTTTGAAAATCGCGTCGCTCCGGTTTCGAAGCCGTTTTTACCTGTTAGTACAAAAAAGACCAACAAGAGCAAGATGACAACGAAGAACAGTCAAAGTTGTCAGTACGCGTTAAACAAATTCAAAATTGCAGAGCTGAGTTTGATAAGCAAGCTGAACCTTTTACAAACTGCAATCGATCAGAAAAAGAGTTTCAGATCACTCACCCTGCTCATCAAGAAAGCAAAAGCAAATGTTGAAGAGCTGAAAACAACACTTGATGCCGTGTTAAAGGAAAGTCCGAAATCCAGCAGCACTTCATCTGTCATGGAACGGTATTCAAACCTTCTGTCACGTCTAGAGAAATTTGAACACAAAATTGACAGTTTAGATGACGATGGACAACTCAGTCAATCTTCAACTAGGATACGCGATGATGTCAGTGTAACAACTCATACGACTGACAGACATCCAACCTCATGGAGATGCTCACCATCAATGAACGAGATTCCAGAAGCAAGCAACCCAGAACGTTCATCATTTTCCAACAAAACACAACCTTTACCACCGAGACCAGAGAGACCATCACTGTTTTTGTCTGAATGCCACACGACCAAACCAATGTTGTCAAAGTTTTTAAATGGCAACAATGAGAATCCGCTTTCTATGGGAATGAGTACGGCAAGTTTATTTAGACCAATGAACATCAATGACACATTGAAATCCAAAACAGAAGTAAAACACTCGGATAAAAAATTTGCGAAACCTGAGACGACCGTCGCAAAAACTCTCGATCGTTTTGCTCTCAGTGATACAACGTTATCTGCTGTTGATAATTTTACAGTCAACCAGCAGCAGCATAAAGCAGACAATGATTCAGTCCAGCCGTTTAGTTTTGTAAGCACGCAAAATAAATTTCAAAACCATTTTCTTCAGGAAAACTTTAATAGTCAAATTCAGTCAAAAAACATGCTATCTGAATTTTCTCGAGATATCGTCGAGGAACGGTTTCAGATGCAAACGTTTGAACCAAAGAGCATGGGTTGTTCCAAATACCAAGGAACACATAATTCCCGCTTGATGAATCCCAGTTCTGTCATATATTACAGTCAAGAAAACGCACAGAATCTAGATTTTGATCCGCAACAGACAAAACAACCAATTGAACTGAGTAACACAATGGCAAACTTTAATCAGTTCTCTAAAAATTACTGCCAAAACGCAAGCAGTTTTCAAACTTCTAACATATTTTCTTTACCAGTGCATAATGGACAGGAATTGAAAAACACAGAGAATAAAATTTTACCAGGAAACTTTTCTCAATTCCAGCCACAGTCACAAGTCAAAACCGTAGGCATTGAGCCTTTCAACGCATTCAGTGTTCAACAAACCGCCTGTTCAAAAACAATAACTGAAAGTGTTCCCATTGCTCTTTCAAACTCAAATTTTCCCCCACAAGCACTGCCTTCAGTACAAAAAATCCCGAGTCACAATTACCACATTCACATCAATTTTCCAGCCTATTACATCCAATATCAAATGAAAGGTTCAGACACCCTTCACCCCAAATCAATTCTTTACCGTGGACCTCAAACACAGCTCCATATTGGCAGAATCCAACGAGTAAACAATCAATAAAGTTACCACCTCTTACAATTCAAAACTTTAATGGCAACCCATTGAAGTACCACGATTGGATAAATAACTTTTTTGCCTCGTACATAACAACACCAGTATTACTGACACACATTGTATCACCTACCTGCAAAATGCAGTTACTGGAAAAGCAAAAGATGTCATCCAAGCGTATTCGTGTGATCCTGCTTATTATAGCACAGCTTTAAACGAACTCAAGTCATGTTTTGGTGATCCTACAATAGTGGTGAATGCCTTCATAAATCAATTGGAAAACTGGAAATCAACTAATGACTATAACAAGCAAAAATTGTAGCCTTTGCTTTGTTCTTGAAACGTTTAGTGCAAGCTTTCTAATACCCGGGATACACAGCAGACCTACAGAGCTCAACACTTATGAAGAAAGCTAAAGAAAAATCCCGCATGGCGCATAACATCCTCCTAAATGGACAGAGTATACCGTTACATCAATCAAAACCCAAGCCAATTTAGTTGAATTTCAGAAATGTTTAGAAGTTCAAGCACATACGTACGATAAGATAAACCGCGAAACATTCCAGCAAAATAACCTTCGTAGAAACAACTTTAATAGCTCTGGATACATGATCAACAGCGATAGTCACGAAAGAAACTTAAGTACCCAAAGTTCAGGCTTTCCAGCACAGCCAACTAATCGAAATCAGTCAACAACAATAAGCAGTTGCGGTACTCCGAAACCGCCTAGCGCCCCTCCATTTCCACCCCTAAACAACGCAAAGCAACCAAAGCATTCTTGCAAAAAATGACGAGGAAACCATATACTAGCGACCTGTCCCGATTACCAAAAATGCAGCCCGAGCCAGCGATTTGACATTGTAAGCAAGATTATTCTTTGCTCGAACAGTTTGAGCAATAAACACAAGAAGCAAAATTGCCCATCAACAAAACGCTGCCAAACATGCAGCGGATACCACTACACAACACTGCATCACCCCGCTAAAATTATCAAGCGTCCGCCAACTGCTTTTGCCACCAGCAATTCCACAGGTACAAATGTTACCAAACAAGAAAATCAGCCAGTCAAACAGTAATGTGAATCAGGAAGTAACAACAACGCAAGCGTCTCATCCAAATCACAATAGAGCCGCTACGGACAGTCTTTTGCAAACAAAAATCCGAATCAATTTCAGCGCGCTAATCTGAACAATGCCAACCAAAATTTTAGCGTGAATCATCTACAGTCTACACCAAAAGAATGGTTCGAACAACTTCAACTTATCCCAGTATCTTTTCTAAGCGGCAAGAAAGCTTTCGATACGTACGCTCAGATCGATCCCGGAAGCCAATTCACTTTCATACTTGACAAAATCACAGAGTTCCTTGCCCTTCCATACGAAGATCAAGAAGCCACTACGCTTCAGTATCTTAACACAGAGCATAATATGCCACTTTCAAAAATTTCAGAACAAGTGACAGTTGCACCCTACAAAAATTTGGATCAAAAGTTTCACATTAAAACAACTTATAGCACTCCTTGTTTAAATGTAGCACCAGCTAATACATTTGAACTCAACCAGCTTTGCGATGCATTCAAAGATTTGCGTCACATTCACTTCCCAGAAATAGCTGAAGGCAAAATTGGTGCACTTTTGCGTTTAAACACTTTTGCTTTCACACATCCAGTTGAAGTCATCCCGGCAACTAAAAACCAGCTTTTCGGCTTAAAGACGAGGCTTGGATGAACCCTAGCTGGAGAGTATGAAAGAGTGCAAACGCAACCCAAAAGACGATCTCACCAGCAGAAACAGTACGTGTACCACGTGTCACAAAGAAGCTCCGACGATCAGCCTCTTGATGAATTGCTTGAGCAATTCTCGAAAATTGAAGCCAAAGGAACTCAACCCGAGCGTGAATCTGAAAATCCCGTTGACAAGGAAGCCCTTGATATTGGTGAGAGGTACGAAATTGGACTGCCTTGGAAAAAACCATTGAGAATTGAAAATAAGTATTTTGCAGCTCTCAGCCAGCTGAAAAGTCTTCAGAAGCGACTCAGTAATGACCTCCAATTGAAAGAGTTGTATGAGCAAACTCTCACTACAGATCTTCAAAATTTTCATGTCAAGCCAGTTGAAATGCAGCAGCCAGAACCCAAGAAAATTTGGTATTTGCCTCACCACCCGGTGGTTAATCCCAACAAGCCCGGAAAAAAACGCAGAGTAGCAAATGCTGCGGCCAAGTTTAGAGGAAAATCTTTGAACTCCAATTTGATCACAGGACCAGATTTGCTGAACAACTTGGTAGGAATTCTTCTGAGATTTCGTGAAAACCCAGTTGCCATTCTCTCTGATATCGATGGCATGTTCATGCAGATAGCAATAAGGCATGAGGACCAATCTGCATTACGCTTTCTCTGGCCCAATGAACAGATGGTTAACCAATACCAGTTAACCAGATTAGTTTTTGGAGCAACCTGCTCCCCATTTTGTGCAATTTTCGTTCTGAACCGTTGCGCAGAAGATAATGCAATTGAATTTCCAAAAGCAGTTATTGCAATAGAGAACCATTTTTATATTGACGACTATATCCATTCTTTGCCGTCTATAGAAGAAGCAATTGAAACCATTAACCAGACTAAAGATAGCCTTCATAAAGGTGGCTATCGCTTGACAAAATTTGTGTCCAACAAACATGAAGCCCTAAGGTTCATTGAGCAAGAAGATCGAGATGAACTGAAAGAGATCATTAGAGTCCTCGGTCAGAAATGGAATACCAGAACTGACTGTTTCTAATGAAGACATTAGAAAAATTTCCCCGAAATGCAAGTGAGTATACACAAAGGAAAATGTTCCACTTAGTATCAACAATTTTCGATGCCCTAGGAATTTTGTACCCACTCACAATTAGAATCAAAATGCTTTTACAACAAGTCTGGAAGCTAGGCAAGAAGTGGGATGAACCACTTCCCGCAGAACTTCATTCCAACCTACGAAAAGTGCTCGATAGTTACTTTGCAATGCCTGATATCGAAATCCCCAGATGGTTGAACTCCTCAACGAATCAGGAAAATAATCACCAGCTCCATGTCTTTGTTGACGCCTCAACCGTTGCATTGTCAGCAGTTGCTTACATTCGCACCCAAAAACAGGACGAAATCTTTCAAACATCTTTTCTGCTTAGAAAATGCAAAGTTGCACCATTAAAACAAATTAGTGTGCCAAAATTAGAACTCGAAGCAGCCGTTTTAGGTACACGCCTCCGCACATTGATAGAAACCGAAATGACATTAAAATTTGAAAAAGTCTACTTTTGGTCTGATAGTCGTGTTGTCTTATATTGGATCAGTTCAACTAAGAAACAAAAAGTTTTCGTCTCAAATCGACTCGAAAAAATTAAGAAAACAACTAAAACTGATGAGTGGAATCATGTCCCAACTAATTTTAATCCAGCCGACCATGGAACGCGTGGCCTTGAGCCATCAGATATCCAACCAAAATGGCTTACAGCAACACAATTTTTGCAAAACACTGAAAGTTCTTGGAAAGATATGAAAAAAATTTCAACCGTAGGTGCCGTAGCCAGAAATAAAAAATCAGCAATCACACCTGTTATAGACCCGAACCGCTTTTCAACATGCAAAAAGCTACTTTTAACCCTCGCAACTGTTTTCAATTTAATTTACAGAGCTAAAAAGAATCGTTCCAACGAATGTCAGTACACTAAAGATGATATTTGTTTATCTCAAAATTTTCTGCTCAAGTTGTCTCAAAACAATGCTTTCTCTTCAACAATCAACGCATTAAAAAGAAGACAAAAGTTAGACACCAAGTGCAAATTGAGAAACTTAAATCCAATAATTAACCAAAATGGACTCCTACGATCTAGTGGCCGTCTCCTATTTGCCCCAAAAGAATTGGAGATCGAAAATTGTCCCATAATCTGGGACGCAAAGGAAAAGATTGCGAGACTATACCTTGAACATGCGCACAGAATTTGTGCTCATCAAGCAACAGAACCGGTCAAAGCATTCGTACAACAACGCTACTACGTCATTGGACTTCAAAAACACTACTTTCAAAAAAATACTGATGTTTTCTGTGTCGCCGTTTTGACACTCAAAATATACAACCAATAATGGCCCCACTTCCTGCATTCCGCTTCCCCACAGAAGAAACCAAATTTCCGGTTGCCAACACAGGACTGGACTTTTTTGGCCCGTTTTATATTGAGGACAAACAAGGCAAATCGAGAAACATTATGGACTTATTTTTACATGCCTCGTTACGCTAGCACTCCATTTAGAAACATGTCCAGATTTAAATACAGACACCTTCCTCAATGCATATCGACGATTCACCTGCCGAAGATGCCAACTTATTTTATTGTACGGCGATTACGGAAAAACACTTGTCGGCGCCTCCGAAGAGCTGAAGAAGTCGGTTAAGGCTTTAGACAAAGACAACATTTATAAAGTCCTAGCTTTAGTGAAAACCACATGGAAAATTAACCCACCATACGGCCCTCATTTTGGTGGCGTGTGGGAGCGATTGATTCAGAGCGCCAAGAGGACACTCTTAATCATTCTAGGATCTAAGCGTCTCTCCTTCGACATCTTTGAGACAATAATGGTTGAAGTCGAAGCAATCCTGAATTCCAGACCCTTGACAAACGTTGCTGATCAGCCTGAAAACGAAGAACCACTCACTCCTAACCATTTCCTCATTCAACGCCCTTACAGTTCCCTGCCACCCGGAAACTTTGGAGACCAACAGCCAGCTAGTTTCAAGAACTGGAAGCACGTGCAGCAGTTGACGAACCACGTGTGGCGGCGTTTGATTAAGGAGTACCTGCCGACATTACTCAAGAGACGTAAATGGACAGACAACAACCAGCCTCCTCTGAAAGTTGGAGATGTGTGTGTGTACTCAAAGACTTGACGCCGAGAGGAATCTGGCCCCTTGGAAGAGTTGTGGAAACATCCCCTGGACGAGACGGTGAAGTACGAGTTGCCAAAGTAAAAACGGCGTACGGTCGGCCTCGCACGGGTTTTTTCTCCGTAGTTTTTTTTAACTCAAATTTTCGCTCCAACATGAGCTACATCCACCCCTTTGATGTTATTACCCTTGCAGTATTTTCATTTCCAATTATATAGGTTCAAGGATATCGGATCAAACGACTATCAAGATGATCTTCAACCCCCTGCCCTCCTTCTTGGAGCATGTTCCCAATGACCTTGGGAACTCAAGAAAAGCATGACATTTGCTGATGATTAAAACTACCGCCAAAAACCTGAGAGTTACTCTTTCCCAAAAACATCTGACAAGAAGTCGCAACCAAATATGAGCAACCAAAAGTCTAGAATATATGTTTCATTACATTGCACAATAAACGGACTCCCAATGCAATTGATCTATTTAAGTTTAGGACTCTATTTACCATTAATGTAGCAAAAGATACTGTCACTAGACGTTGATAAAAGTTTTCAATTTTAATCAGAATTTACAACGCATTAAAAAGCTGCTCTTGAGCTGCAAACTGTAACCGTCATACAAAAACAACAATAGCGGGTAGTCATTAGTTGCTCAGTTGTGGTCAAAAACAATTTATAGACGTTGCTGCGTGGTGTGTCACAATTCGGAGGTTTCTATCGTTTATCGCTGTTGATGGACACCCCCCCCCAATCACTGCAGGAAAGACCTATGGTTGAGTGTTTGTTTTGGTTGCGCAGTAGCATTTTAATAATTATTATCTCCAATTCTTTTAAATTATTGTTGCCATTTTTTAAATTTATTTTGTATCAAAAATCGAATTGGTTATATTCAATTTCTTTTTCTGTATAACATTGTTTTAAGCTGTCGTATAGGTTTTTGGTAGAATCCTAATTCGTTTTAAACTTATAAAATATCAGTTTCTATAAATTGTCGTTTAGTTTGCTCGTACATTGCATGCTTGACCCTTCCTAACACCAGACGTTTTCCCAGCACATGCTTTATTTAATATTGGTTTGTTGGCTATCACTTCTTGTTGTGTATTTTGATCGTTGATCTTGTTCATAATCGGTATGTTAGATTTCCATAATTTTGTTGCGTCTTGGTATCGTTTTCGGTTTTAACATGCCATGCACAGCCGACGTTTCCCTTCGGTCTCCTTCTTTTCTGTATTTTTTTTTCATATTGATCAATCGCCGGTTAGGTTGGCTCAGTCCTGACAATTTTGTTTTACTTTGGCGGTTTTTATGTCAATCCTTAAATTATGTAATGCCACAAACTATATAATGAAGATCTAAGTAGGGAGACGAACTGTACCTTACCCACTTTTTGTTTCAGTCAGAAATCAACAATTTTCAATATAGAAATTTTTAGCTGTTACTATAGTATCGTCAAGTTGTAATTGCTGGTTATAATATGTTTTTCCAAACTAAAATGTTTTCAATTCGTTCACGGTTATTATAGACAAAATATAGTTTTATGGATAAAATGTTAATTGTCAAAGTGAAATTTGAGCGTTTTGTTTTGTACTCATTGTTACTCTAACTCATGAGTTACTATTTTCGCCCACAAATTTTGGCTTCAATCCATTATTGTTGCTACATTTGCGACCTCTCGCTTTAATTCCCTGAAGACTAAATTCAGGATGCTTTTTGACTTCATTTTGAGAACAAGGTTCTCATATTCATTACTCTTTGATAAACCATGGCTTCTTCTGCCCTAGGTGTATGGCGTCTGAAGTCAACAGTTTTCGTGGTTCTTTGCACTATAACTTGGCTGAGTAACCAAAACATTCAATTACCTGCTATCAAATAAATGTCAGTCATATAATACTCTGCCACCCTTGTGTCTATTTTCAGGCAAGTTTGCCCGATAAAATTGTAACTTTTTTCCAAGAAAACTTTTTTGTATAACGCGAACGGTTGCTTTAACTTCTGTTCGAATTGTGGCTCCCTGTTTTCTCATTATACTCTTGTACAAAATATTACTCCCCTTATGCTGTAAACCTACCAGAAGGGCAGTTCCGTAGTGAGAAGAGGCGACAATCCAATCTTTTAACGTACGCAAGTTTACACCGGAGATCAAATAAATTGGTATCCATTTCTGGCTGGACAATTGTGAGGTATTTAATTTTTGATTCGATAAATAAATTAACATAAATCGTAGTGACACTAATGTTTGTTTACTTATGTATACCTAGCAAAAATTAAAACAATTTTTGCTACAGCGTTTAATAGTAAAAATAAAGTTAAGATGCGCATTTTTTTTATTTTTTTTTGCTGTGATAATAATTCGAGACCACAGGAATTACGGCAATTAATTTAAAAGAAAGTACTATTTTTTTCAGAATCTGGCCCTGATGAAAATTTGTGGGGTTTATTGTTATTACTGAAAGAAGATGTACTTGTGGAAGATGTGAAATGAAAATAATTGTTTATACCCAGTTTTGGGGTCAGACACAAATTGAGCTATGATCAGAATATTCTGACAAAAATGACTTCCTATCCGACATTTCAGACGTAAAAAAACCCTCTGATTAGACCTTCTAAACCAAAATGAACTCTGATCACATTTCAACACGAATAAATTCTTTGATCAAACGGAAGCCAGAGGTTGGTCTAGACTACAGTGCGCTTATAATCAGACTCAAACTAAGACAATTGTCCAGACTATGGAAATTCTATGATTAAACCTTCAAGACCAAATTGACCGCTTATCAGATTCAATTCAAATAAGATCTAGAAAAAAGCAGCTTTTTATCTGTTTTTTTTTGTGCTTCAGTTCAACCTTCACGACAAAGATGTGGTTTCTGCTTAAAATCATTTAAGCAGCAATGGGACAAGCATGGGACAAAGAGTTTTGGCGAACACTCAGATCTATTCAGTTATCGATGCTTTGAGTTGAGCGAAGGAAGGACGATGTCGATAAACCGACTTTATTTTGAAAACGGATCTACAAACATGATTAACAGATGCCTCAGAGGAAGCAACGTGCATCTTTACATATCTGCAAGACAAAGCAACGTTGAAATTCACCTATGTGATAGAAAAAAGCTGTGTAGCACCTACCAGACACACAACGATTCCAAAGTAAATACTTCATGCCGCAGTTTACGGAGTACGTCTCAAGGAGCAGATATTGAAAGTACAAGACGTGAAAATTGGCAAAGTCTATTATTAGACAGACTTTTCAACAATGTTGAAGTGGTTACAACCTGACAACAGGAACCAACAACTGTTTGTTGCCTACAGAGCAGTAGAAGCACAGAAAGCTCTGCAGCGGATCAATGGAGACATTTTGAGAATATCTTTTGAGAAACTCAAGGATTACGTTTGTTATAAGAGCCAGCATTGATCCAGGAGGATGAAGGGGGAATGCTAAAGCCGTGGTGTCATATGACAGAAGTTGATGTTGAGCTTGCTACAAATACTGTAGCCAAAGAGACTAAATATGTCCAACCAAATGACTGGAGACGATACATTACCTTCATTCGAATTAGAGACTGTATTGCCCTTTGCACGAGGTTGAAAATCAAGCATAGCGGACCTATCAAAGCAGTTTAGATCTACCAATCTTTGTCTCCAATTTTTCAAAACGAAAGATTCCCGAATATTTTCCGAAAAAAATCTTAGAAGAATTCAACATTGCCAAATTAACACCGTTCATAGAAGAGGACAAAACAATTTGATTGAAAAATTTATTGAAGCATTTGAAACATGACTACAATGCCAGACACTCAATATTGCTAAGCATGCAGTTGTACAATTTCGATTGGAGAGAGCGCATCGGGATAACCTACACGAGGGCACAGAATACGTAAGAAACCTTCTCCAAAAAGAGTACTGATTATTGGGTGGGGAAAGGCTCTAAAGATAGTCAACTCAAAAAGTATAAAATATCGGCGCAGAAACGTCAATCCTTCCACCGATTCTTCCACCGATTGCAGACTTATCACAAGAGTGACTTCAGGAACATGTGTTCTTATTCACTCATACTGAAGTAGAACATTTGAGACCTTTCGAAAAAAAACTTCTACGACGTTCATTGAAGAGATGGTGTTGCCTTTTCACTTGCCTAACAACCAGAGCAGAACACATCGAAGTGGCATGATCATTAGACGCCGAGTCATGTCTAGCAGAAGTAACGAGATTCATTGCAAGACGTGGCTACCCGAACACCATCATCAGTAACAATGGAAAAAAATGTCAGAGCAGCAAACGAGCTGAAGAAATTCACAAACGCGTGGGATAAAAATAAGATTGAGAGTGATTTAGCTCAGAAAAAAAATCGTATGGAAATTCAACCCGCCACCAGTGCCAAATTTTGTTGGATTCTGCAAGAGAATAGTTCAAAGAGCAAAGAAGTCATTATTGCAATCTTGAGCCGCCTAACTCTCACACACACGAGGTACTTAGCACACAATGTCTCTTGGGGAAAAACTCTCATTGCAAGACCCCTGACAGCAGTAACTGATGACTCAGACACTGAAAACCTGACAGCACTCACAATTATTCATTTGTTGCTAGGAAAAGAAAACGCAAATGCACCATTTATGCCGTTCAGTGAACACTGCAATGTCTTGAAAAAATTTTTCAATGCGGCTCAATCATATGCCGGCGTGATCTGGAAAAGATGGATTCGCGAATACCTTCCACATTGAAAACAGAGAACAAAGTGGTCAATAGAACATTTGTGAAACCTGAAAAATGGCAAAGGTATGGCTGTAGATGGCTGTGCGAAACGCTGAGAGTATAAATTGGGATCAATCACAAAAATTTTCAATAGCATTGATAGTGTTCTGGGCTGAACGACAGTCTAAAGGGCAAATGAAGAGCTGTAGGAGCTACTCGTGAAGTAAGCGCCAGAATTCTACCATGGTGTTTCCGAGATTGAAAAAAGGGCGGGCAACGTTGGCGCAATTTCAAGCCATAAACAAGAGATTTCACACAACAAGAAATATTTTCTGAAACTGAAAAAACGAAGAACTTGGACTAAAATGGAATGTAGACACATTCAATCTCACAAGCAAGAGACATCTGAGACACGACGAATCATAAGCATGAGACATCGGAAAACAAGAAATAATTCTGAACCTTAAATAACTAAAATTTTTCAAAATTCAAAAATGATCAAAACTGAAAAATTTTACAAAGGATCTGAAGATTTGACAGCAATTGTTTTATTTTGCCTCATGTGAGGGAGAGAAAATGCGGTTGCATGATTTATGCTATCCATTGAATACTACCATAACCTGAGAAAACCCTTCAAAACTGCTCAACCACATGCCGACAAAATCTTGAAACAATTGACTTGACAATACTTTCACCAATGGCACCAGAGGTAGAAGTGGACAAAAAACATGTTCGAAACCTGAAAGAAGGTACGTTGACATGGCTAGCATACGACTCTTTGCAACGATGTAAAGATAAATTGAGACACATCAATGAAATCTCCACTGGCAACGACGTTACTCTGCACTCAGCGAAAGTCAAAGTGGCACACAGAGAGCTGAGCCGGCCAGACGTAAAGTCAGCGCCAGTAATCGACGATGGTGTTTCTGAGATTAAAAACAGGGCCGGCAATGTTGGTGCTACTTCAAATCATAAAAAAGAGACATCAGCCAACAAGAAATAACTTTTGAAACTGAAAAAAATCAAAGAACTTGGACTTAAATGGAATGTAGACACAGACAGTCTCATAGACTATCGTGGAACCAGTCAAAAAGAAAGGAAAATAACTCAGAGAATTGTCCTCTCCTTTGTCTCAGCACTGTTTGGCCCACTTTAAATTAGATCACCATTCACACTAAGGATGTGGTTTCTGCCTAACACCATTTGAGCAGCTATGGACAAAGCGTGCGACAAAGACATTTCGGTCGAACAGTCCGATCCATTCAGTGATCGTTGCTTTGAGTGGAGCGGAGGAAGGACGAGGTCAATAAACCGACTTTCTTTCAAAAACGGATCTACAAATTTGATTATCAGTTACCTCAGAGGAAGCAACGTGCATTTTTGCATATCTTCAAGGCGAAGCAACGTTAAAATTCTCCTACGTGATAAAAAAAAATGCTGTGTACCACCTATCAGACACACGAAGATTCCAGCTTATTACTTCAACCACAGTTTAGGGATTTTGTCTCAAGAGGCAGATTTTGAGAGAACATGATGTGAAAATTGGCAAAGTCTATGATTGGACAGATTTGTCAAGACTGTTGCCATGTCTACAACCTGCTCACAACAACCAACAATTGTTTGTTGCCAACAAAACAGCAAAAACACTAGAAAGCTCTGCAGCGGATCAATGCATACATCACGCGAATATCCGTTGAAAGACTCAAGGAATTCGTTTTGATAAATGGGCCAGCATGGATCCATAAGGATGAAGAAGAATGGCCAGAGCCGTGGTATCATATGAAAGAAATTGAAGTTGAGCTACAAATTCTGTAGCCGATGAGACTAAATATGTCCAGCCAAAAGACAAGAGACGATGCATCACCATCAACTGAATGAGAAACTGCATGGCTCTCTGCATGAGGTTCAAAACAAAGCTGAAGGGACCTCTCAAACAGTTGAGATCTACCAAGCAGAGCAAACTTTGTTTCCGATTTTTCAAAAATAAAGCTTCTCGAATGTTTGGAAGTCGTTGAAAAATAGCAAATAAACCTCAAAAGCTTTCAACATTGACAAATTGTCACCCTTCATAGAAGCGGACAAAACAATTTGATTGAAAGGTTGACTGATGCATTCGAACCTTGATTACACTGCCAAACACTTAATATTGCTAACAGCGAAGCATCGAGTTGTACAATCTGTTGGAGAGAGCGCATCGGATAACCTACATGAGGGCACAGAATACAAAAGAAACATTCTCCAACAAGAGTACTAATTATTGGGTGGGGAAAAGCTCTGAAAAAAGTCAAATCAAGATGTGTCCAATGTCGGCACAGAGACGCCAGTCAAATTTTTCCACCGATTGCAGACTTACCACAAGAGTGACTTCAGGAACGTGTGTTTTTATTCACCCATACTGAAGTTGAACAGTTGGGCCTTTTGTAATCAAATTTCTACGACGTTCTGAACCAGTCACTCGTAAAATTAGCGCCAGTATTCTACGATAGTGTTTCCGAGGTTTAAAACAGGGCCGGCAATGTTGGCGTCACTTCGAATCATAAACAAGAGACATCAGACAACAAGGAATTAATTTTGAAACTGAAAAAACAGAACTTGTCAAAACTCAAACAAAGTCAAAAATTTAAAAGTTGGAACCAAAATTTGTACACGCCCCCCAATTTTGGGAAAAGAAACCCTGAGCCAACCGAAATTTCTCTGCTCTCTAGTTCTTTTTGTTGCTGCGAGCTTTGAGGCCAAATGAATTCTCTAATGCTGGTTGTGTAGGATTAAAAAATGTTCTCCTAGATTTTAGTTTCAGTATCTATCCACCTCGATGTTGTGCTTGGCCATAGTTGAGAATTCAATGTTTGAAGCCATGTTGCCCATATTGTTTGGGGATTGGCTCCCGGATCTCAAGTCCCGGATCTAATTCCGAGTGCTGACTGCGTCATATTGTCTGCTACATTGTCCCGAAGGAATTCGTAATAGATTGGATTCCAAAATTCATTGTGATGTGGAGTCTCTATTGAAATTTGTCAATGACATATTGATTCCTTATCTGGGTAGTCCACAGGACTGTCTAAGTTTACCGAATCGAGGTGTCACCGCTAAAAATCGCTGAAAGATGTAAGATTTGCGGTGAACTCGAGTAAAAGTGTAAGATTTGCGCTCAATGCGATGAATGCGGTGAAAAAATCTTTTAAGCGGTGAAAAAATTATTTTCACCGCCTAAGCGGTGAACAAAAATTCTTCGCCGCTACTAGCGCAATGCGGTGAAAAAAATTTTCAGTGCTATCAGCAGAATGCGGCAAAAAAAATTCACCGCTACCGGCAGAATCCGGTGAAAAAAAAAATTTTCACCGCTTAAATCGCAAAACTTACAAATATTCACCCTGCTAATTTCACAGGAAACAGAGTTGCAGTAGGTGACAGATGGCTTAGTGGAAGAAGAAGTTGTTAAAATGCAGGAGGTGAGAGGTTCGAACCCGTGTACGGCAGTATCTTTTTGTAAATAATCCGGTGAATGCGATGAAAAGTAAAATTTTCACCGCTAAAATACGAAAAAATTCACCTCATTCAACGCTAAAAGATGCAGGCGCTTTGCAGTGAAAAAAGTTAAAGGTAATTTTTATTTATGAAACTTCTTTCCTGGCAACGAATCAGTCGTTTTTTCAACCTCACTTTAATTCTCCAAATTTATGTTAGTCGTGGTTTAATGCCACATAAGGACCTGTTGCACAGGCTTAAGTATCATCATTAATTCTTTACGACACTAATTATAAATGTAGAATTAATCTAGTTAAGCTGATCTTATTTTTTTTTGACCAAACCTTAACCCGGGGTATCTCACAACAGTTGGAAAGGCCTAACCACAACCGCTTTAAAAAGGTATGAAGATAATACAAAGGTAAATTTTATATATGAAACTTCTCTCCTGGCAACGATTCAACCGTTTTCTCAGCCTCATTTTAATTCTCCGAATTTATGCTAGTCGTGGTTTAATGCCACATAAGGTATTATCATCATTAATTCTTTATAAGGGTAATTACTAATGTAGAATGTGTAATCAATGTTTGTAAGTAAAACTTAAAGTTTGTGGTTGAGAAATTCTTGGTCTCTCCGTATCTCAATTATTGTTAATATGGTTACTTTTCTTAATGTCTTTAATTTTATTACTATTTTATTTTTTTTGTTTTGATCATTATTTTTATCAATGTCACTCAGGTTGCTGTTTTATATCACTATTTTTATTATTGTATCATTTATTATTATTATTTGTATTAATTTTATTATTCAGAAACTTTTTTTTAATGATTATTTTTATTTTTATAATTATTATTATTATTATTATTATTATTATTTTTATTATTATTATCACTATTATTATTATTATTATTATTATTATTATTATTATTATTATTATTATTATTATTATTATTATTATTATTATTATTATTATTATTATTATTATTATTATTATTATTACTATTATTATTATTATTATTATTATTATTATTATTATTATTATTATTATTATTATTATTATTATTAGTATTATTATTTTTTTTATTATTGTTATTATTATTATTATTATTATTATTATTATTATTATTATTTTTATTATTATTATCACTATTATTATTATTATTATTATTATTATTATTATTATTATTATTATTATTATTATTATTATTAACATTATTATTGCAAGCATTATTTTTTTATTTTTTGTATTGATAATTGGAAGGTTCACAAAACCATGCACATCTCCATTTTTCAGGTCATTATTTCAGTTACCACTGCACTATTAGTTCCCATATATGTGCGACAGCAAATGATTGAGCAGATTAACGTTCAAAGGCATGTGTCTGATTAGCTAAAGTGATCGTAAACTTAGTTCTACATGGTTTTGAATGAAATAGGCTTCGATACTGCAATTTCAATAAATTTAACAAAAATTAGAAGTATATCTTAACAATAAGCTGTCTTGTGTAAAAGAGTCGAGCGCTGAACGTCTTGTTTGATTTTGGGCAGAAAAAAAGAATGAATTGCTGGACCTGCCTGAGGTCAAGAGATTTTTAATTAATCAATACATACAATATCGTACCTGCCTTTGACAATTTTAGATTAAAGAAAAAAAGTCACATCGCACTAATTGACGGTCAAAACAAACGTGCTCATCACTCTGGTAATTTTACAAATATTTTGAAATCATTGACACATTTCTTTCAAAGTGATACAAAAATTACTTGAATGTTTAATTCTTGTTCTGGTATGACCTAGAACTTCTTGCACAATGAGTTCCAGATTGTCGATAGATTTGTCATCTGGCAAGATTGATTTTTCCAGATAAAATTGCATCTTAGGCATTTTTTTAAACCTAAAAACACTGCAATTCTTAAGATTGAAATTCATGTTGTTTTAGTAACCTCATCGGTGTATCGAATCTAACTCCACTTGAGCTTGTTGGCATTCGCCTAAATATTTATGGTAAAAAACTTCGATCCAATAGAAAAAAGTAAACAAAGGAAAGAAAAAGTTTGTTTGGCAGAGACTTTTTAGGAAAATAAAAATTGGCACGGCAAAAAATATGGAAAACTTCGGGACTTCAAAAATAACAGCCGTTGACTCAAAACAATTAAAATATTTTATTACAACAATTAAAATTTAAATATTTTAAACCGACTATTTGTTAGATAAAATTCCAACAGCTAAAAAGTCATCCAGCTATACAACTTTTTGATAGCGTTAATTGTCAAAATCGATGTTTATCTTGCAAAAGCTTTCTTTCATTAAAAAAAAGACAGAAGCTTCCTGCAATTTATTTTCAACGGTTTCCAAAAAAATTAGTGCGATATTTGACATATTTTTGAACGACGATAAACAGATATAAACAACTTTCTCTAACAACTTCGATATAGAGAAGAGTAGAGTAAACCGGCCATAATTTTTGATTTTAGCAATTGATATTTCCTAAAGTTTGGACTCACAGATCCGATTTTCCGTTCTGTTGGAAAATTTGAAAAATCCTAAAATTTCGGAATAAACTGTTCCCAGATTTAGCTAACTCAGCAACGGCGTTTCTTGAGAAATACAGCTAGAAGATTGTCCGGACCAAAACTTTTCTTCTCGTTTATTTTTCTAATTATTGTTTATATTATTATTATCAGTTATACTATTTTTATTATTTTTTTATTATTATTAGAAACTTCAAAAAATCTTGAACCTCTTCAATTAATATTTTTGTAAGGTCATTTCCTCATCTAACACTGGAAATTTTCGGTTTTGGCAACAGCAATCACCATGCAGATGAACGTCCAATTGCATTGGTCTGAATTGTTAAGTAATAGTAAAATAGTTCTACGTGTTTTCAGTGAATTTTGCTCGGTACTGTAGGTAGTTCAATCAATTTTACAAAATTAGAAGTAAATCTGATCAATAAGATGTCTTGTGTAAAATGTTCGAGCGCTGGACCTCCGTTTGATTTTGGGCAGAACTAACAAATTGCTTGACCTGTCTGATGTCGGGATTTTTAATTAATCAGTATACGCAATATCTTACCTGCCTATGACAATTTTTGATGAAAGCAAAAAATTAGATTGTACTAAAAATACATTAAGATATATTAGACTCTCTTTATAACTTAAAAGGGAACTATACGTCTGGTTACTTTCAAAATTTCTCTTCTAATTTTGTTCTTGACAGCATGTATTAATCGGACGCAACGTGATGATAGAAACAAACGTGCTCTTCACTGCACTGTAGTAATAAAACAGAGATTCTGAGTTCATTGACACAAGTTTTTCCATTTGATAGGAAAAACTATTGGAATTTTTAATTCTTGTTTTGATAAGAGCTAGAAATTTTTGTACAACGAGATCACAATCTTCGGCAGATTTATCATCTTGCAAGATTGGGTTTCCTTGATAAATTAGTTTTTGTTTTAATCTTAATTCATATCAACCTAAAACAATGCATTCAAATGTTTAACTTACAGATTATGCTTGTTGTGGATTATGTTTACAATTGATTTGATGTTTTATTTGGGAAAATTTTTTCTGGGACTGTTTTGTCTTGGACGGTTTTTGTTCTGGTAATGTTTTTTCCGGACACACAACAAAAACGTCATAATTGGAAGAAACATCTTGATGTCAGATGACGGCAGAAGAGACACCAATGGTTGATAGCAAGAATTGAGTAAGTCGAGTTTTATCTAGCAAAAGCGTTATAAAATTAAAAAAGAAAAGCAGAAAACTCATGTCGTTTGTTTTTAAATGTTTTCCCGAAAGGTCACTGAGATAAAAAAAGTAAGTTGTAGAAAAACCAAACACCAATAATTCTAATATGGAATTGAGCAGATTTAGCATGTTTTCGAGCGAAAATGAACAGATATAAATCACTTCTTCTAACAACCTTGATATAAGATATAGTAGAGTAACCCGGCGATAGTTTTCAATTCTGACAATTGATCTTTTCTTAAAAGTTGGATTCACAACTCCCATTTTCCGTTTCACTGGATAATTGGAAGAATATAAAATCTCTGAGTGAATTCTTCATAGAACTAGCGAACTCAGCAAAACGTTTCTTGACAAATACAGCTGGAAGATTTTCAGGACCACAATTTATCTTCTCATCAATTTTTCTAGTTTGATAGCACATGTTCTTCTCCAAGACATCAAAAGCACATGGGAAGGTTAGTTACCTAATGTATTGAAAAATGCAAAAACGCCGAAGAGAAGTACTTGTACTTGAGCTGTTTTTTACATATTATGACGCTTCATTAGAAACCTATCTGTATTTCAATGGTATCATTTTTTTTGAATTTTCAAACAACATTAAACGCCATTTTGACGTCTCTTGTTTTGGTTAATTCAAAACTTAAGTTGCTGGTCTTCTTCAGATGACTGCGCAATTTCCTTTTTTATTTTCTCAAACTTGAATTTTATTGCAAATTAGTCAGGTATTGACAAATTTTTTTGGCGGGTTTTAAGGTGTTTCACATAATGGGATTGTGACCTTGAAACCCATGGTGGAAGTTGATATTAATTTGTTGTTTGAGTGGAAGTAAATTTTCTAATTACACTCAAGAGCTGATCTTACAACTCTCTAGTCATGCCATCCACTGTACTGTAGGATAGAGGAGTGAAAGGCCTCACCTCATTTCTTATCTCTGTCGTTCGTAATCCTACTACAGAAGCTCAGTTTTTCTATTTTCATTTCTCTACCCTGAAATTGAAATAGCGTCAACTTTATCTCTTATGGATATTGGTTGTACAATCAAAAACTTGACAAAAATTTCCGGCCAATTTTGACATCGGTAACAACACTTTCAACTAGGGTGAAGAATTGATCAAGGATGTTTTGCCGCACATATTTTCGAATACTAGAGGAGCTAAGTTGTCTAATTTCAATTTTTCGATTAAATTGTTCTCAGAAAAATAATTCGAAGTTATTAGAGCCCAATTAGTGTTAGTCAAATTAAATTCCCGCTTAACAAAGGTGTGATTGTGTTTGAGTGATTCCTTTTGAGTTTCTGCAGCGGCTCGTCAAATACGGATTAAAAATAATGGTCAACGCAAAATTAAGGTATCTTCAGCAATGGGTGCTAAACCGAGAAGACCGGTCTTCAAATCCTGTTCTACTGCTACCACTCTTAATGGGTGATACGAGGTGAATATCAATGAGTGCGTATAAAATTGCTTCTTGGCATTGTTATAATGCTTTTGAGAAACAGAATGCCATAGCTACAACTAGGCCAACAAAACAACTCAAACGCTTAAATCTCATTGCGAAATCTGGATTCTGCTGTTTGTTTGCCCGGGTCGAGGTGTTACCGCTAAAAAACGCTAAAAGATGTAAGATTTGCGGTGAATTTGAGTAAAAGTGTAAGATTTGCAATCAATGCGATGAATGCGGTGAAAAAAAACTTTTAAGCGGTGAAAAATATTTTTTCAGCGCTTAAGCGGTGAAAGAAAATTTTTCACCGCTACAAGCAGGATGCGGTGAAAAAAAATTTTCACCGCTACCAGCCGAATGTGGTGAAAAAAAAATTTTCACCGCTACCAGCAGAATGCGGTGAAAAAAATTTTTTCACCGCTAATATCGCAAATCTTACAAATATTCACCGCGCTAATTTCAACGCTTATTTTATATTCACATGAAATATTATTGAAGTAAGTGACAGATGGCGCAGTGGATTACGAAGTTGGTGACACGCATGATGTAGAGGTTCGAACCCTTGTACGGAAGTTTCTTTTTTGTAAGAATTCCGGTGAATGCGGTGAAAAAAAATTTTTCACCGCAAAATTCAACGCAATTCTTACAAAAATTCACCGCATTCAGCGCATTCAACGCTAAAAGATGCGGGCGCTTTGCGGTGAAAAAAGTTTTTTTTCACCGCTATTCACCGCTAATCTTACATTTTTTTTGTCTAAACCTCTACCCGGGTGTAATTATTAGATTTTGACCATCAAGATAAAGCTTAATCTTAGTTTTTTTTATCGAACTTATTATTTTTCTGCTGCTATTTTCCCCTGTGTTCTGGAGAATATTGAGTTAGTTTAAACTAGTAAAAGTTGTTAAAGTGAAAAACAAAATTGAGATTTAATATGTGACAAAGCAAAATCAATTTGTCATAAACGAAAAAAAAAATTACTTCTGTTTGTTGGTTTATGAGCAACACCATCGTCAGCAATTTTAGAAAAATATGAATCTTTTCCGTTTGAGCTCTTTATTACGTTATGCAAACCCAATAGATAGTTCATCAATAATGGCACTAATTGGGAGTGGTACAAAGGCATGCTAAATCAAAAAAGAATATTGCGCGACTTCTGGTTATTTGCCTTTTAATAATTTTTAAAATCGTTTTGCTGAAGAACACCTATAGCAAATATTAAGATGCGTCAGTAATAGATGCAGTAAAAAGATTATTTAATTCGCAAATTGGATTCTTTTCCGTTTGTGCCCCCCAGCTTTGTTTGTGCATATTATTAGCACCCTCAAACGCACATGCCATACTTTTACAAAATGAATTGCGGATTTTTTCCTTTGTGCCCCCCAGCTTTGTAGTTGCAAATTGTTTACACTACCCAGACGCACGTGCAATACTTTTACATAATGATACACTATGTAAGAGCACGTGATCTGGGGGCGTGATCTGGGGGCGCGTGTAACTGGGGGCGCATAAAATACTGGGGGCACAAAAGGAAAAAAATTATTGTTGTTTTAGTAAACTCATCGGTATATCGAAACTAAGTCCAATGCAGCTCGTTGGCATTCGCTTAAATGTTCATCGTAAAAACTTCGAATCATTTTTAAACACGTAACCAGTGAAAAGAAAAGGCTTGTTTGACAGAGAGTTTTTAGTAACATAAAAATTGGCATGGGAGAAAATATGGGAACCTGTAAGACTCTAAACCAGCCGATGACTCTAAACAATTATATTATAGTTAAACAAACTGTCAACTATTCATTAGGTAAATTTCCAAGAGCTCAATCAGTCGTCCGGCTACACCATTTATTGACGGCACGGATTGAGTAAATCAAACTTTATCTTGCAAAAGCGTTATAATTCTAAAAAAGAGAACCAGCAAACTCATGTTGAATATTTTCAATAGTTTCCAAAAATATCATTTAGAAAGCAAATAAGTTGTAGAAAATTGAACACCGATAACTGTAAAATGGAAACGATCAAGTATAACATGTTTTTTAGCGATAAACAGATCTATATCTTTTTTCTAACAACATTGATGTGAGATATAGTATTAGTGGTAGTAGCAATACTAGTATAAAATTTTGATTAAAGTTCAAGGGTCTCCAACCATTAGTCAGTCCAGTTTTAATTTTACAATTAGTTTTGTAACAATGTTGCAATTCCAGCATCGGCATTGGAATCTCCATGTGCATCTGTTTGTGGGGGAGTAGGTTTGTTCGAAGTATTTCCAGTAGATGTCAGTCAGTACTGCTTTTGTCGCATTTGCTTTTCTCAGCTCCCTCAAAACATGATTGTACAGTCTCTTAGTTCTTCGGAAGTACTCAAATGGGTTTTGAATTGTAAAAAATCTTACCTTGAAAAGTTCGAAAGTATTGGACATCTTGCCGGTTTCTTTTCAGCTAATTCGAACAGACCTTTTCCTTCTAAGGAAATTAGTAAATGCTTATATTGATTCCAACCTCAATGCAACTTTTGTCTGCTCGATATCAAGAACCTATCAGTTTAGACATTTTGAAATCTCAAAAAACAAGAAATATAAGACAAATGAGCATTTTTTGAGTCGGTCTCAACGAGCCGCAAATCATCTGATGCGAATGAAGTTTGTAGATTTTGACATGTCTAAACGTCATTTTACGTATGCAATTGACCAGTTTTTACGCACTCAAATTGAATAATTTGACCCGGTGTTCTTTTTTTTGTGATATGCTGTTGCTTTTTTGCATGACTTAGTCTTAATTTAATCACTTTTTTTATCTGTAAAAGTTGTTTCAGCATTCTTTGTACGCTCCTATGTTCTTCCCTAACAAGGAATTGAAAGTTTTACTAATACTACTACTACTACTACTACTACTACTACTACTACTACTACTACTACTACTACTACTACTACTACTACTACTACTACTACTACTACTACTACTACTACTACTACTACTACTACTACTACTACTACTACTACTACTACTACTACTACTACTACTACTACTACTACTACTACTACTACTACTACTACTGTTTGAACACTTAAATTCCATAAAGAAATAAAGGAACAGTGGCAATATGTACAAACAAGTTAATAGAATGCATATAGGTTTGAGCTTATTTGCGTTTATTTAATCCAGGAAATGCTGTTCGACAAAACTGTTGAAGCGGGATTTAGACTCTCTTTTCGCTTTCTGTCTTAAGGTGATGTAGCTCATGTTGTTCCTTGAGCAATCTTCTTCAAGTTGGTCCAGCCACGTCATGTGTTGACCCCCTGGAGCTCGTTTAGCATAACCATATTTTTTTGTCGGCTCCCAGGTGAAGGCTCGAAGCGCTAGACGATCGTCATTCATCCTCAGGACATGGCCAAACCATTTCAACCGTTTAATCATGATCATTGCAGAAAGTGTCGACATACGTGATCTAGCAAGTACTTCTTCATTTCTCACCTTCTCCATATATGAAAAACATAATATCCTTCGCAGACAGCTGGTGTGAAAGCACTCAAGTTTCCGTTGCGTTGATTTATTCATGGTCCACGTTTCAGAGCTATATAAGACCACTGATAACACAAGAGCTCTGTATAACTTGCATTTGAGGGGAATACTAAGTTGTTTGCTCTTCCAAAGCTTCTCAAAGCTCGCAAATCGCTGTCTCCCTTCCGCCATCTTGAAACTGATTTCCTTTAGGTCACCATGTTTCAAGCTCACGAAAGAACCGAGATATTTGAAAGCTTCTACGTTTTCGAACTCCACTCCATCTCGATCGTGGACCTTGCAGGAGAAAATGCCAGATCGTCCAGCCTTTTCTCTGCCGCAGTATCGTGACTCGTGAATTCGTCGGCCTTTCACAGTTGCGAATTTCCTACTGCACTTCTGACAGGTGAGGCTATTCTCTAGCCCAACAAACTTTGACGCGCTGTCTTTGACACTCTTCGAATTCTTAGACTTGCAGAATCTGGCTTCATGCACTTTGCAGCCTCTTGCAGTGTTGAAGCGACGTTTACAACCTGAACATACACAACTCACGTCATCAGAGACCGCAGATGATCTGTTACTCGCCGTAGACACTAGGTCAGCAACCACTGACCTTTCGTCGCTGCTAACTGTCAAAAGCTCAGCCTCCGCTGAACTTTTCAATCTCAGTTTCTCACCAGCTAGTGTCTCGAACCAGCCCGCATTCTTCTTCTTGCCCACCAGCACCTCCCTGCCAATGAGTAGTCGGGATTGGTTTTCGGACTCAATGAGAGTCCCATAACGGCCTTTGTGGTTTCCTGTAGGAACTTCCACGTTTTTTTGAGCAATGGGTACACTGGCTCCGGGTTTTTTGTATTTAACACCCATATTCTTTGTCTTTCCAACGTTGATCATTAGGCCAACAGCCTCGGCTAAAGATTCAATTCTGTGTAGGTTTGCTTGAACTTCGGAATCAGAGACGCCCAATAAGGCAACATCATCGGCGAAATCAAGATCAGCAACACAGCGTCCAATGTCAATTCCTCCTTGAACTGAATTAGCCAACACATAGTTTATCACAAGGCCAAAGAGAATAGGCGACCATACATCGCCCTGGCAAACACCAGTTTTTACGTCGAACATCTGACCCTTCTCGCCCTCTGCCTTGACGCAGCACTTGAAGCCTTCGTAACTGTTGCGGATGACATTCACAACTTTTTGTGGGAGCCCGTAATGCTTCATTATCTTGTACATCATCTCGCGGTCCACCGAATCGAACGCAGCGCGGAAATCAATGAAACAAAAACTGACATCCAATTGGAAGGCCATGCATTTCTCTAGTATTTGCCTCAACGCAAACAATTGGTCAGTGCAGCCCCTGCTCTTTCGGAATCCGCATTGTTCTTCTCTTAGCACTTGATCAAGTGCATCTCACATCTTCAGGATGATTGATGCAAAAACTTTTCCAGGTACTGAGAGCAGTGAATTTCCGCGATAGTTCCCACACTCAGATCTTTTTCCTTTGTTTTTGTATAGCGGGACAACTTCTGCTAACTTCCAGTCTTGTGGAAGATTTTCTTCAGTCCAGCTCTTGTTGACAATGTCCCACAGCCTTTCAGCGATTCCATTATGCGACTTTAGCATTTTGGCAGAAATATCGTCTGGTCCACTTGCTTTACCGTTTTTCAGTTTACGGACGGCATATAGAACTTCCTCAAACCGAATTGGACCTAGGTCTATTTCAAGACTCTCGGATGCTTCCACTATGCTGAACACAGAATTGTCGCTAGTCGTGGCTGGATTCAACAGATGCTTAAAGTGCTCGGTCCAACGTTCCAACCTTTCTTCTTTTGTTTTCAGAGGCTCGCCTGTGGTTGAAACTAATTTACTTATATGAGGACTCCACTTCCGGCATAACTGTTTTGACTCCCCAAACACTTCTTTCAGGTCACCTTTGTCTGAATGATCTTGTATTGTTTCACCTTTGTCTTTCAACTACTGTCGTTTGTCAGATCTTAGCGCTTTTCGTACTTC
This sequence comes from Convolutriloba macropyga, assembly GCF_964194025.1. Taxonomy (NCBI): domain Eukaryota; kingdom Metazoa; phylum Xenacoelomorpha; order Acoela; family Convolutidae; genus Convolutriloba; species Convolutriloba macropyga. The sequence continues at coordinate 40,992,921 of NC_134469.1, forward strand.
TTTGCAGCAATTAGAGAACACTAGCAGCGCCTCCGCGCTACTATGCTTCCTCAACTGTAACTCGGCCCGTTTCCTAATCAACGCCAGCGTTTCAACTGTAATCCAGGGTTTGTGCACACGCTTTTCGGGGATGAGTAGTTTTGTTGCCGCTGCATTAAGAGCCGTTCGAAAATTTGCCCAAGATTGTTCTACGCCTTCAACATTATCGCTCTCATCAAGATAGCGTTTCACTTCTGCGCAGAAAGCTTCACGCGTGACTTCATCGCGCAACTTGGCAGAGCAGACTTTCGGTTGACTGCGTGGCTTCTGTGCCACTAATTTGAATCGCACTTGAGCAATGATCATTTCGTGATCGGTGAGAGTAATCTTTCCCCTCCTTGTCCTTACGTTGTGCAAACAACTCCTGTGCCTCGAACCGAATAAGATATGATCTAACATCTTCTTTCGCATCTGTTGGTCAGGTGGGTTCCAGGTTCCACCAATCAACAGGTCATGAGTAGTAGTAGTAGTATTGTCCTTTTAATACTACTACTACTACTACTGTTTCAACACTTTAATTCCAAATATGAAATAAAGGCACGGTTGGCAACAAATACAAACAAAACAAGAAGAGTTATTTGTTTGGTTATTCTGTGAAGTGCTGTACGACGAAATTGTTGAAGGCATTCTTTGATCCGGTTGCTGCTTTCTCCTGCAATCTGGTGAACGATACTTTGTTTCATACACAGTCTCCTTCGATTTGACTCATCCACGTTTTCCGTTGCCCCCCATGAGCGCGTCTAGCATGGACGTATTGACCGGCGGGTCCCAATCGAAGGCACTGCGGGCTAATCTTCCTGGTTCCATTCTCTGGATGTGTCCGTACCATTTTATCCGTTTGAGCATGATCATCGTGGATAGTTGGGGCATTCGTGATCTTGACATAATTTCTTCGTTCGTTGCTTTCTCCAGATATGACACACGTAGAATTCTCCGAAGACAACCACAGTGGAAACTCTCAAGTTTTCTCTCCATTAATTTTGAAAGAGTCCAAGTCTCTGAGCTGTACAGCACGGCTGATAAAACGAGTGCTTTGTACAAATTGCACTTGAGGTGCACGCTGAGCTGCTTGCTCTTCCAGAGATTTTGGAAGTTAGCAAACCGTTGTCTACCTTCTGCAAGTTTGCAATTGACTTCCTGCAGGTCTCCATGCTTGAGGCTGACATATGATCCGAGATACTTGAACGCTTCTATGTTTTCAAACTCGTTTCCGAGAACATCTTGTACTTTGCAGGAAAACACGCGTGTGGCAACTGCTTTAGGTTTGCCACAGTATCTCGATTGGTGAACTTTTCGGCCATTGACTGTTTTGAACTTTCTTTCACACTTGTCACAGGTAAACCTCAACTGTAACTCGGCCCGTTTCCTAATCAACGCCAGCGTTTCAACTGTAACCCAGGGTTTGTGCACACGCTTTTCGGGGATGAGTAGTTTTGTTGCCGCTGCATTAAGAGCCGTTCGAAAATTTGCCCAAGATTGTTCTACGCCTTGAACATTATCGCTCTCATCAAGATAGCGTTTCACTTCAGCGCAGAAAGCTTCACGCGTGACTTCATCGCGCAACTTGGCAGAGCAGACTTTCGGTTGACTGCGTGGCTTCTGTGCCACTAATTTGAATCGCACTTGAGCAATGACCATTTCGTGATCGGTGAGAGTAATCTTTCCCCTCCTTGTCCTTACGTTGTGCAAACAACTCCTGTTTCTCGAACCGAATAAGATATGATCTAACATCTTCTTTCGCATCTGTTGGTCAGGTGGGTTCCAGGTTCCACCAATCAACAGGTCATGAGTAGTAGTAGTAGTAGTATTGTCCTTTTAATACTACTACTACTACTACTACTACTACTACTACTACTACTACTACTACTACTACTACTGTTTCAACACTTTAATTCCAAATATGAAATAAAGGCACGGTTGGCAACAAATACAAACAAAACAAGAAGAGTTATTTGTTTGGTTATTCTGTGAAGTGCTGTACGACGAAATTGTTGAAGGCATTCTTTGACCCGGTTGCTGCTTTCTCCTGCAATCTGGTGAACGATACTTTGTTTCGTACACAGTCTCCTTCGATTTGACTCATCCACGTTTTCCGTTGCCCCCAGGAGCGCGTCTAGCATGGACGTATTGATCGGGCGGGTCCCAATCGAAGGCATTGCGGGCTAATCTTCCTGGTTCCATTCTCTGGATGTGTCCGTACCATTTTATCCGTTTGAGCATGATCATCGTGGATAGTTGGGGCATTCGTGATCTTGACATAATTTCTTCGTTCGTTGCTTTCTCCAGATATGACACACGTAGAATTCTCCGAAGACAGCCACAGTGGAAACTCTCAAGTTTTCTCTCCACTACTACTACTACTACTACTACTACTACTACTACTACTACTACTACTACTACTACTACTACTACTACTACTACTACTACTACTACTACTACTACTACTACTACTACTACTACTACTACTACTACTGTTTGAACACTTAAATTCCATAAAGAAATAAAGGAACAGTGGCAATATGTACAAACAAGTTAATAGAATGCATATAGGTTTGAGCTTATTTGCGTTTATTTAATCCAGGAAATGCTGTTCGACAAAACTGTTGAAGCGGGATTTAGACTCTCTTTTCGCTTTCTGTCTTAAGGTGATGTAGCTCATGTTGTTCCTTGAGCAATCTTCTTCAAGTTGGTCCAGCCACGTCATGTGTTGACCCCCTGGAGCTCGTTTAGCATAACCATATTTTTTTGTCGGCTCCCAGGTGAAGGCTCGAAGCGCTAGACGATCGTCATTCATCCTCAGGACATGGCCAAACCATTTCAACCGTTTAATCATGATCATTGCAGAAAGTGTCGACATACGTGATCTAGCAAGTACTTCTTCATTTCTCACCTTCTCCATATATGAAAAACATAATATCCTTCGCAGACAGCTGGTGTGAAAGCACTCAAGTTTCCGTTGCGTTGATTTATTCATGGTCCACGTTTCAGAGCTATATAAGACCACTGATAACACAAGAGCTCTGTATAACTTGCATTTGAGGGGAATACTAAGTTGTTTGCTCTTCCAAAGCTTCTCAAAGCTCGCAAATCGCTGTCTCCCTTCCGCCATCTTGAAACTGATTTCCTTTAGGTCACCATGTTTCAAGCTCACGAAAGAACCGAGATATTTGAAAGCTTCTACGTTTTCGAACTCCACTCCATCTCGATCGTGGACCTTGCAGGAGAAAATGCCAGATCGTCCAGCCTTTTCTCTGCCGCAGTATCGTGACTCGTGAATTCGTCGGCCTTTCACAGTTGCGAATTTCCTACTGCACTTCTGACAGGTGAGGCTATTCTCTAGCCCAACAAACTTTGACGCGCTGTCTTTGACACTCTTCGAATTCTTAGACTTGCAGAATCTGGCTTCATGCACTTTGCAGCCTCTTGCAGTGTTGAAGCGACGTTTACAACCTGAACATACACAACTCACGTCATCAGAGACCGCAGATGATCTGTTACTCGCCGTAGACACTAGGTCAGCAACCACTGACCTTTCGTCGCTGCTAACTGTCAAAAGCTCAGCCTCCGCTGAACTTTTCAATCTCAGTTTCTCACCAGCTAGTGTCTCGAACCAGCCCGCATTCTTCTTCTTGCCCACCAGCACCTCCCTGCCAATGAGTAGTCGGGATTGGTTTTCGGACTCAATGAGAGTCCCATAACGGCCTTTGTGGTTTCCTGTAGGAACTTCCACGTTTTTTTGAGCAATGGGTACACTGGCTCCGGGTTTTTTGTATTTAACACCCATATTCTTTGTCTTTCCAACGTTGATCATTAGGCCAACAGCCTCGGCTAAAGATTCAATTCTGTGTAGGTTTGCTTGAACTTCGGAATCAGAGACGCCCAATAAGGCAACATCATCGGCGAAATCAAGATCAGCAACACAGCGTCCAATGTCAATTCCTCCTTGAACTGAATTAGCCAACACATAGTTTATCACAAGGCCAAAGAGAATAGGCGACCATACATCGCCCTGGCAAACACCAGTTTTTACGTCGAACATCTGACCCTTCTCGCCCTCTGCCTTGACGCAGCACTTGAAGCCTTCGTAACTGTTGCGGATGACATTCACAACTTTTTGTGGGAGCCCGTAATGCTTCATTATCTTGTACATCATCTCGCGGTCCACCGAATCGAACGCAGCGCGGAAATCAATGAAACAAAAACTGACATCCAATTGGAAGGCCATGCATTTCTCTAGTATTTGCCTCAACGCAAACAATTGGTCAGTGCAGCCCCTGCTCTTTCGGAATCCGCATTGTTCTTCTCTTAGCACTTGATCAAGTGCATCTCACATCTTCAGGATGATTGATGCAAAAACTTTTCCAGGTACTGAGAGCAGTGAATTTCCGCGATAGTTCCCACACTCAGATCTTTTTCCTTTGTTTTTGTATAGCGGGACAACTTCTGCTAACTTCCAGTCTTGTGGAAGATTTTCTTCAGTCCAGCTCTTGTTGACAATGTCCCACAGCCTTTCAGCGATTCCATTATGCGACTTTAGCATTTTGGCAGAAATATCGTCTGGTCCACTTGCTTTACCGTTTTTCAGTTTACGGACGGCATATAGAACTTCCTCCAACCGAATTGGACCTAGGTCTATTTCAAGACTCTCGGATGCTTCCACTATGCTGAACACAGCTCCCTCAAAACATGATTGTAAGTCTCTTAGTTCTTCGGAAGTACTCAAATGGGTTTTGAATTGTAAAAAATCTTACCTTGAAAAGTTCGAAAGTATTGGACATCTTGCCGGTTTCTTTTCAGCTAATTCGAACAGACCTTTTCCTTCTAAGGAAATTAGTAAATGCTTATATTGATTCCAACCTCAATGCAACTTTTGTCTGCTCGATATCAAGAACCTATCAGTTTAGACATTTTGAAATCTCAAAAAACAAGAAATATAAGACAAATGAGCATTTTTTGAGTCGGTCTCAACGAGCCGCAAATCATCTGATGCGAATGAAGTTTGTAGATTTTGACATGTCTAAACGTCATTTTACGTATGCAATTGACCAGTTTTTACGCACTCAAATTGAATAATTTGACCCGGTGTTCTTTTTTTTGTGATATGCTGTTGCTTTTTTGCATGACTTAGTCTTAATTTAATCACTTTTTTTATCTGTAAAAGTTGTTTCAGCATTCTTTGTACGCTCCTATGTTCTTCCCTAACAAGGAATTGAAAGTTTTACTAATACTACTACTACTACTACTACTACTACTACTACTACTACTACTACTACTACTACTACTACTACTACTACTACTACTACTACTACTACTACTACTACTACTACTACTACTACTACTACTACTACTACTACTACTACTACTACTACTACTACTACTACTACTACTACTACTACTACTACTGCTACTAGTACTCATTGTTTGTCTTTGTGAAATGCCTTTTTGGCAAGTGGGAATTCACCTCTCACTCCGTGTTTCGTGATTGATTGTTCAATGCCATGAACAGGTAGTTGATAGTCGAACTTATTGTTGATGATGTCAATGAACATCGCTAAATTGTGTAACTCTCTGTACTGTGAAAAAGGAAGTAAGTTGAGTGCACGGACACGGTCTTTGTTGTCTTCGTTCGAAGCAAGGATCCAGCTTGTGGCTTTCTTTCAAATATTTTCATTATCTCAATTTTCTTTTTGCTTGGCATCTAAGCCTGTAAAGCATATGTAAGCATAAGTACTACGTACCCAGTATACGCGTTTGGTTTCGTCGTCCAGTGAGTTTTCTCAATCAAGATTCTTTTGATTTGAAAAAGGCACTCAACCTCTTTGAGCATATTTTGCTGCAGTTCTCTGTCCAGTTTCGAAAGTCATTCACTATCAATTTCACGTCTTTCTCAGACCGTGTTATGGGAAGACATTGGTTATTTAGGCTAGCTGTCATTTTGTCTTTCAGGTTCTTGTTGATGTTTGTCTTGTTGATGTTCAAAGACATTTTAATTTCCTTTAGCCATGTACCTAATGCATCCACTGCACGGTCGAATTTGCTTTGAGGACTGAAGAGGGCTTTGTTATCATCTGCATAACCGAAACCGTCCGTTTGAGGCATTGTGTCAGGCATGTCATTAATGAACATAGCTTAGTTAGTTCCTGCAAAGTCGATTTTCGATCGTTGTTTCTTAACAAATTGCGTTCTGTGGAATAGGACACAAAAAGCTTCAGCAGCTTTCCACCGATTCCAAAGAGAGTCAATTTTTCAATCAGAATTTTATGTGGCACAGTGTCAAATGCCTTGGCAAAATCAATATAAAGTGCGCTAAGTTGTTCCTGCGAGTCGTTGTAGTGTATTTCATACAATCTGTCCAGGCAAGAGTTGAAGGGTAGCTGAGCGTTTCTTTCTAAATCCATTCTGGTTTGCATGTACGCAATCCTTCACATTCTCAGAGATTGCATCAAACATTTCCTTCTCGAAGATTTTGGAGCAACAGCAAAGTAGACTTATAAGACAGTAGCATTTACATCTTCCTTATTTCCCTCTTTGAAAATACGGATGATTGGGCAGGTTTTCCAGATAGTTGGATATATGCCCTTCTTCAGATATGTTTGGAACAAAGTGGCAATTGATTGCCAAGGAGTGTGACTACAGTTTGTCAGTATCATATACCCAATTTCAACTGGACCCACTGCTTTGTCCTCTCCCAGAGATTTCAAGTGATTTGAAACAATTTCTGGAGTCAAATTCAGTTGATTTAGAATTCGGCGCTGAAGTATGATTTCATCCGATTGGAGAAGTTGAGCGTTGAATACGCTGATTGAACATAATGCATTGTTCATCTCCACAGGATAGTTCTTATCTTCATTTTTACAACAGGTGGTATTGCAGGGCTCTTGCGGATTGTTTTCAAACATTTTTGAATACTGCTAAACAGTCTGCTCTTAAAGACAGTCTTCTCAAAATTTTCTTGCTTCCTGGACTTGTCTTTTCTTTTTGAGGATCATAGCAATTTTCTTCCTTTTGAGGATCATTGAAAGTGTGCTTGGATTTTTCAATACAACAGTCTTTATCCGTTTCAACAGGTTGGTGGTCGATCTAGAGATCCACGGTTGGAGTGAAGCGCAATGTTGTGGCACAAGTGGTACTAAAGTATCAATTTGTTTTCCAATAGCCACTTTTACCAGTATTGAACAAGGTGGTCCATGTTACAGTAGCAGTAGGGACGAAAAGGATTTAGTTAGATCCCTTCCTTGAACTTGACCCAGTCTGTTTTTTTAAATGCGTATTATTTCTTTTTGTCCACCAAACAGAGAGTCCTGTTTCACACACAATAGTACGGTTTCGAACGGGTATCAGCAAAAATTTTGGTTGTTTTTTTCTCAGTCATGATTGTAGATTTTGGTCAGATTCGTTATAGTAGAGTAACACAGAGAGAATTTTCACTTTTGACAATTGGGTTTCTTAATATTTGGATTGACAACTCCCATTTTGCGTTTTGTTGGAAAACTTGAAAAAATCCAAAATATCTGAATAGATTACCTATAGAACTAGCAAACTCAGCAAAGCGTTTCTTGACAAACACAGCTGGAAGAGGGCGACAACTTTCCTCCTCGTCATATTTGTAATTTTTTAACAGATGTTTTTCTCCCAGACATCAAAACTATTGCGGGCCCATTGAAAGGTTAGTTACCTGATTTATTGAAGACTGCAAAAACACAGAGCAGAAGTGCTTCTACATGAATTACTTTTTCTAATTTTGATGACGTCCTCATCTCAATTTTGATGCTAGCATTTTTTTCTTGAATTTTTAAGTATAACTAAACAATATTTTCGCGTCTCTTGTTTGGAAAAATTGTATAGTTTATGGTCTTCTTCAAATGACTGCGCAATTTCTTTCTGCCTTTTCTCAAACTTTATTTTTATTTCAAATGAATCGATTTTTGGACAAATTGTTTATTCATCTTTTTAGGGTGTTTCATGTTATGGGATGTCGGTCCTGAAACCCATGGTGGAAACTGATTCCTTTTTCTGATTAGATTGAAGTGCTGATATTACCTTTCACTAGTCATGCAATCAACTGTACTGTAGTATTGAGGAGTGAAATGCCAAGCCATCTTTTTTTGTCTCAGTCGTTTTCAATACTATCTACAGAAACTTAGTTTTCTAAGTTCATTTCTCTACCCTGAACTTGAAATATGATCAACTCCATCTCTTTTGGACAGCGGTTGGACCATCAAAAACGTGACGACAAGGTCTGGTCAGTTTTAGCATTGGCAACGACACTTTCATTTAACGTGAAGAAGTGATCAAGGATGTTATTGCCGCAAATTTGTTAAAAGACCAGATGAGCTAAGTCGTTTAATTTCGTTTTTTCAATCAAATCGGTCTCAGAAACATAGTTCCAAGTTATTAGAGTCCAATTAGTGTTAGGCAAATTAAATTCTACCATAACAAAGTTGCGATTTGTTTTGAATGATTCCCTTTGATGTTGAATGATTCCTTTTTGATGTCGGGAATTGACCTTGAGGTATTAGTTCGAATGCAAAAAATTTGACTCTTAAAAATCAAAAACAGTTCTGGTACAACTTAATTTGACTTTTTGTCAACCCCAATAAGTAAAGGATAGCAACAGATAGGATTGAAATTAAAAACTCCTTTTCAGGAAAAAAAACAATACATCCGGGATTTTCAAAGACTCCGGAAAAAAGATTGATTATCTTTTGGTGTAACAAATGTAATTGAAATTTTGTAAATGTGATTTTAACTGTAAAAACAACAGAAGTTCGTAGTTATTCTAACCCATTTCCTAAAATTCAATTGATAGAGTCAAAGACAAATTTGTACGCTTTGTTTTTTCTTTAATTGTTAATGATTTTACATCATTGTTAACCCTGACGATGATCGCATTGTTCGCAAACATTCTTTTTCAAATCAATTTTGATTTTTTAATTGACAATTCGATCTTTTGTGCAGCTTTAACCATTGTCAATTCGATCTTTAACGGGTCCAGAAAAGGCGAGACCAAGCGAAAAATTAATAATTTTCTGAAATGTTACAGACAGGATGGTTCATGTTATAGCTGCCAGCTCACTCCATTACGCGTTGAAAAATGTTCGATACAGTGAAAAGAAGGATCGGATCCCCTGACAAAAATAACAACAGTACCTGAACTTTCTTTCAACCCCAATACAAGAAGTGGTTGAAAAACGCACAGAATCTTCCGGTCAAGGACCGATATTGATCACAAGGACTGAAATAGTGGTGTGGCATGATCTAATTATCAACAGCATCTCAAGCCACAAATCGATTAACCACAGACCAAGTAGTGTACAAGAGCTGACAAACTACTTGGCATGAATTGGAACAAATTAAAGCGCTGGTTTACTGGCAGCGTACTGGAGTCCCGGATACTTTCAAAGAGTATTTGAGGACTGGGATACTGATTCTGAGGGTGACAAAACACCTGATTTCGAAGCGGAAGGCCAAAACACAGCTGGGAGGATACAGTATGCTGCAACAAGGACCGGCACACGAGATCAGGTCACTGGAAATTCTTCGGCGCCACAAAACACTGGTAGAAAAAGCACAGATCGAGAGTGTAGCTCCTGAGCAAAAGGGGTTCGTTTCCCCCTGTCCTCGGGCGGGCTTCTGTGATGTGCAAACTTCTACCAGAACCTTGGCTCTGATACATTCTTAGGTATAACAAGTGCTTAGAATAAATTTTTTGAAAAACTATCAAAAAAATGATATTATTCCGGATACTTTGAAGTTTCGAATTCCCAAAAACAATGATTTTTCAGAACAAGCGGTGCCCAGTTTTCAACCTAAACTCTTATGGAAAGAAATAAGTTGCTCGGAGCAAGGCCGCAGATTGTCCTAGGAAAAACTTGAGGAGGATAGGGACTTTCCCAGGAAAGAATTGAAAAAAGAATTCTACCATTATTCGTGTAAAGCATTAAAAAAGAAAATGCGATATCATTCCAAATTGATTATTTTGAGACTGAACAACAAGTTGGCAAAGCTGTCTGGGAGACAAAATAAGTTTTTTGCGGAATGAAGCTTATAATAAAGGTGTTATACTGGACGGTTTTCAATTGCCGAAATTTGTCCTGGAGGTCTTATCAAGACAAATTTATTGAACTGCACTTATTTGCGGACGTAGACAAATTAGTTTGTACGTTAAAGGAGAACAAAATTGAAGGTGAAAATTTATGAGAGATGGAATCGTCTCCACAACGGAACGCCCAGAACGTACTTGAGACAACAGTGGATAGAGGGGTTACAAGAGCTAATGATTTTTTAAAAGATAGGAAACTACTAGCTGTTCAATTTGATAAAGCTTGAGGGTTTTGTGTTATAAAAGAGACAAATACTGGGATAAAATAAATGAAATTCTTAGTGCCAGTCCTTTTGAGGCTTGTAATGGAGAAATTGATGATCTCACCATAAAAAATGAGAAACTGATAAACAGCAGTTTGCATCAGTTAATGAAACAGGGAAAGATAAATGAAAAAAATTATCACATGCTTAGAACAACTGGATTGAGGTTAATAGGCGCAGATTTTGAGATTAACTCGAAACATGCCAGAGCCGCTTTAGAATTGTAGAAAGATGAGCTAATCGTATCTCCTGATGTTAAGAGCTGATAAACCAATGAACCTTTTGAGGAGGCAATTGAAATTGCGTTCGAAGAACGGTAATCCTGTGACGAGGTTCCTGAGATTCCGAGGTATGCTATGAAGAGATTTTTGAGACTAGCCGTAATGAATATTCATTTTAAGTGTAATAAACAGTGGTAAACTCAATAGGACGGTTTTGCAAAGGTGCTTACCCGGCGTAAATTTTTTCAATTTTTTTGGATGAAAACATTTCAAAAATACTGGCAGACACCAAATGAGGGAAGGCACAACAAAACTCTTGACAAGAAGGGAATATGCATTGATCGTACCCAACGCGTTACTTTCCGAGTTAAAAAATCGAGTGCGAATGATGCAAATTTTGGTTTAAGGCAAAATGCCAAAATATCAGTAATACGGAGTATAAGAACCTTCAGGAAATTCAATGGATCTGTTCCAACTGTGCAGAAAGAAGTACAACAGAGGTTTTACATGAATAAAAATAATAAAGGAAGTATGTGGATGACATAATGTGCACTGTCAAAAGGAACCCGCTAGATTACCTTGAGTATGCAAATTCTCTTCGCAAAAACTTACAATTCACTCTTGAGACATCCAACGGTAGTGGAGACCTGGCATTTCTAGGTATGAACATAAACGTAAACAATGAGAGGAAAATTAGCTATCATTGGTATCAAAATCGCAGATAACGGAATAATCCTAAATTTCCGTAGCTCTTTACCTTTACAACATAAGATAATGTGATTCAAGAAACTGTACATAGAATTTTCAATGCGACCACTGACTGGCAATCCTTTAATGTAGCGTACTAGAAAAATCAAGAGATTTGGACTGAAAGTCGTTATTCAACTGAGTGGTCCTTCAATATTGTTAATGAGACGTTAGATAAAATAATCACGAAGGGAAATGTTACAGTAAAAGTTCCTAAAAATGAACAACATCTCAAAACAATTAAAAGTCTCAACAAAAATAACAAAAATGAGCTTAAAACGAATTCTTTAAACCTCAAATAGAGGACACATCTCTCAAAATTTTTCAAGTAGACTGAAAAAAATGCGTTATATTCCAATCATTCTCATATCGAGAAGACCAGCTACTTGCTTACCCAACCTGAAGTCACCTTTTGACAAGAAATCTTAAATCCCATGTTAATTTGAAATTTTGTCAAACCCAACAAGAACAGAATAACAACAGGTAGGAATGAAAGTGAAAACTCCTTTTGAGTAAAGAATAATAAAGCATCCGGGATTTTCCGAAACTCCGAAATAAAGATTGAAATATTTTTTGGCGTAATGAACGTCAATAAAATGTGGTATTTGTGATTTCAACAATAAAAAAATTTAAAAAGTTGTTATTCGAACTCATTTCTTAGAAGTCGATAGATAGAGTCGAAGACAAAATTAAATAATTTATAAATGATTTTATTTCATTGTTAAAGCTGACGATGAACGCAATGTTCGAAAACGTTCGTTTTTCTTAACTCAATTTAATATTTAATTGACATTTCCTTCTTCTCTGCAGATTTAACCATTGTCAATTCGATCTTTAACTGGCCCAATAATCGCAATTCGATCCCAATCTCAATTTCGATTGTGCGTTTTTTCCTTGATTTTTCAAACATAATAAAACAATATTTTTGTGTCTCTTGCTTAGAATTATTCCAAATTGTTTTTATGGTGGTGTTCTTAAAGTATCTGCGCAATTTCCTTCTTGTTTTCTCAAACCTAATTTTTGTTGCACATAAATCAATTTTTGGCAAATTTTTTTTGCAGTGTGTCGGGTGTTTCACCTTATGGCATGTCGGCCTGAAACCAATGATAGAAGCTGATATCTATGTGATGTTTGAGTGGAAGTAAATTTCCTGATTAAATTGCAATGCTAATCTTAGCTTTCCCTAGTCATGCTATCAACTGTACTGTAGTATAACGGAGTGAAAGGCCTCGCCGTCTCTTCTTATCTCTGTCGTTTTTAAGACTATCTATTGAGACTTAGTTTTCTAATTTCAGTTCTCAAACCTGAATTTGAAATAGGGTCAACGACATCTCTTTTGGACAGCTGTGGGACCATAAAAAACGTGACGACAAGTTCTGGTTGGTTTTAGCATTGGCAACAACGCTTTTATTTAGCATGAAGAAGTGATCAAGGATGTTGTTGCCGCAATTGTGTTAAAAAACCAGAGGAGCTAAGTCGTTTAATTTCGTTTTTTCAATCAAACAGTCTATGAAACATCGCTCCAAGTTATTAGAGTCCGATTAATAAAAATGTATTCGGTTCTGAATAATTTTTTTATGTTGAATTATTCCTTTTGATGTGGGGAACTGACATTGAAGTATTGGTTCAAATGCAAAAAATTTGACTTTTTAAAATCAAAAACTATTCTGGTAAATGTTAATTCGACATTTTGTCAACCCCAACAAGTAAAGGATAACTACAGAGAGGATTGGAAGTAAAACTCTTTTACAGGAAAAAAACAATACGCTCGGGATTTTCACATAATCTGGAATAAAGATTGAATTGTTTTTGTTGTTATAAAGATTAATAAAATGTTGTAAACGTGATTTTAACTGTAAAAAACTTTTAACTCATTTTTTTAGAAATCGATAGATAGACTCAAAGACAATTTTATATACTTTTTAAATGATTTTATTTGATTGTTAAAGCTAACGATGAACGCAATGTTCGAAAACGTTCCTTTTTTTAAATCAATTTAATTTTTAAATGACAATACTTTCTTCTCCATTCCCTTTAATGTCTTTCAATATTTCTTCTAAAATTGACTAGCGAGTTTCTTTAGAGGTTCCTCGAATGCGAATTATAAATGCAGGTGAACAGATTAATGGTTCTTCGGCAGTGGGTGCTAAACCCAGACGAACGATCTTCAAATCGTATTCTACTACTTCTAATGGGTGGCACAATTGAATATCACTCGGAGCTTATAATGTTGCTTCTTGGCACTTGAAAATATGAGTCTTTCCTCTTTGTGCTCCCCATTACGTTATACAGACCCCATATTTTTTTCCAAAAATGGCACTAAGCTGGAGTGGCACAAGAGGAAATCTAAAATGGACTGGAGATTCAAAATGGGAACTCTAAAGAGCGACAAGAGAAAGCTATCAATACAATTTAAGTGCAAAGGAAGAAAAACTAAGAGGAGAAAGCAAGGAGACGACTTTTGGCTGCGAGCCAGGGCTTTGGCTAACTTCTTTTGACAGTATTTTGTGGATTGGGCCAATCTTCTTAAATAAAACTGATAATTCTGATAGCGTATCTGAGCTAATTGAACCGCAGTTTCAACTAAATGTAAATGGGATCTTGGCGATTGAAATGCAACTGTTGTTGTTGTTGTAGATTTTCTGGTTTTCCTGAGGGGACTTCTCCTTGTTTTTGGATTAGAATCTTCACCACTGATCTCGGCACAGTTGGCAATCACATGCCAGCTACCAAGAACACACGTTTCGCGCTGAGAAGTTATAATGACAATTTTTCATACGCTTTATAATTCGGGTTTTTAGACCGATTGGATTCAAGAAACCCGCTTCATTTCCGCTATTATTGACAATCCGGTTCATTCGGTAGAAGAACTCATGTCGGGCTCTTTCGGTTCTGACTTTTTTGAGGTTAAAGCAGATTTTTTCTCTTTTCTGCGTTTTGGAATGGGGCGCGAGTAGATCTTTTCCTCCAGTGAACTCGAAAAAAGAAGTAGGTTGTTTAATTGCCGATACATAGAGAGAGGCAGTAAATCCACTCGTAACAGAGGTTCTTTGTAATTAAGTTTGTAGTTTTTCGCTATCTACTTCAGTAATCTCTTTTGAAACTCCTCTAGCTTCTGAAAGTCCTATCGATGAAATGAACTGGCGAATGAACTGGACTCCATTCGTCAAAATCGGCAGTATCATATATTTGAGGAGTCATATCTTAACTTTCTTGTTCACTTTGATTGACTGATCTCTTCTCAAAGAAAAAGTACTTTGTTTGTCTTTTTCAATCAATTTTCTAAATTTTCAGACCATGTTAGCAAAGTATTGGGATCTACACCAAGGTTATATACCACGTTTTTTTTTACTCTAGAGGGCCTCTGACAAGTCTAAAACTGAGTATACGTCCTTTAATGACTAATTGAGAACACCTATTTGGAGCTCATTGTTTTGTCTGTTTCCCATCATGAAACTTGTTTCAGGTCAAATTGAATTTCCTACTCAAAATTTCCTGGTGCCAAAAGTTTGAAATCATCTGCAAACAGAAAAAGATTGCCGAACGTGACAAGAACTGGAAGACTTTTCACGAAAATGCAGAACAGTAGCGGCCCCAAGAGGGAACCCTGGAGAACACCACTGGTTATATCCAACGTCTTGGAGGATACACTGTCTACTCTCACGAACTGCTTCCGTCCATCTACATAACTCGCCAGCATTTCAAACGGACGACATAAGACACCAGCGGCAGCTGAAGAAATCAGGTGAAAAGGAGGGAATTTATTGAAAGTTTTTGAGAAATCGCTGTAAGAAGCCACCATTTGCTCAATTGAGTTGTCAGCTAATGCTTGATAAATTATCTGTAGAAAACCAACAATTTTGGTTGCGACAGATCTTTTTTTCACAAAACTATGTTCAGAAGTGCTTACGAAAATGATTCATCAATGGGTCGTACCATTGCTGACTTGTTTTTTTGTCTATTCTTGAAGATTGCTGAATCTGACGCTACTTTGCACTGGTTTGGTACCTTTTATAACCTCAATATAATCTTGAAAACTCCTTGGAGAATTTTGCTGATTCAATCCACTGTTTGCTTGAAAAATTTTGTTGGTAAACCATCTGGCCATCGAACCTTGGTAATGTCAAGCGAGAGAAGGATCGCGGAATTTTTACTTCATGAAACGGAGAAAATCGTCAAAACAGGTTTCTAGCAACTTATTTCCTCAAAATTTTTGTCTTTTTTGACGAAACGACACAATTGAAAAAATCATCTGAAAGATCAGTTTTATCTTGGTTATCCTTGCATTTTTTTTCACCCCAATTGATTTTTTTGGGTAAATTTCAAGATTTTATCAAAGATTTCAAGTGTTTGAAGACAGAATCGGTGTTTCTCGTGCTCATTAGCGCTTATTGATACGGATTTCAACCCTTTTCACATTCTTTCGCGACAGTATTTTCTAACAGTGTCACACTCAGCTTCCAATAACAAGTAGATTTCTGTGCCAGAATATCCTTTTGCGTCTTCAAATGTTTCAAGAGGTAAAAAATTGATGATGTTTTCCAGTGACACAAATTTGTCGATGTCTAGATCTGAGCAGGACATGCTCAACAATTAATTGATCCACGTAGCCGTAGAACTCATGGCACATGTTGTTTATATTCGTGGAGGAGACTGGGTTATATCTTCCTTGACTCACAGTGTTTCGCAATCCTGCGCAGTCCTGAGAACCGAAACTCCTGAAATTTTGAAAGAGAGGCTTGGATTCCTCAATAGAGCAATCGGCTGAAAATTTGATTGCTATATGGTTAGAACAGTATAGACTTCGTTGAGATTTTCATCCACCTCAGCAGAGAGGCCAATATTTCGGCAAAAAGCGACATCCAATTTGTTGTGGGAGCAGGTCGGAAACTTTATTGATTGCAGAAATATATTGGAATCCAGCAGATCAATGATTCTGTTTTTTTCTTCATTGTTGCTAAATTGAGTATGCCAATTTTTGGACGGAAAATTGAGGTCTCCGGACATGATAAAAGCGTCTGTTTTATTGGTTATAGCGCACAATATCCTTTCAAAGTCATTGAAGTTGTACCGATACTGACTGCACTTGAGTGGATTGTAGAACTTACAAACGAAGATGAATTTGTTATTCATCTTGATATGACAGATATAACAGCTCTCCGGAAGAGCATCATTTATTCGATGGAACAAAATTCGCTTTTCCACTGCGAGAAGAGCCGAACCTTCGCTTGTTGGCCGGTCAGATCAGAAGACCTCAAATTCTGCCTGTAGAAGTTCTGAGTCTGCGATGTTGTCAATGAGCCACGTTTCACAAACACATACATTGGCATAGTCAGCAGCTGCTAATGCATTGACAAGTTTGAACCTTTTTTTCAATTTATTAGGCTTCTTGCATTAATCTGCAAAAAATTTAGAGATACTAGTTATGCTGAATGTTGTTTGGCCTAAGCAGTCTTGCGTGGCAACTCAATTTTCACAGCGTCGTTGAAAAGCTCAAGATTTTGGATTTTCAGCTTATCTTTTGGTACTACCGGGTCCAACGGTGGGCGGCGTTTCTCAGCATTTGTTGCATCTCCGCGCCTCTGTCTAGCATGAGGCGAATGTCATAATCATTAGTCATTGTCACCAACAATGTTCTTGTTTTGCAACAATCTTTATCCAATTTTCCCAGTCGTCGGAATTGCTCCATTTTCGGGCTTAATTCAGTTCAAGTTTTCTATCAACTTCTTGTTCATTGGCACTAAATTCTCATTCCATGACTTCTCTGGATCCTCGAGAATTCCTTGCTCTCTAAAGCCTGATTGAAAGCTGCGATCAACGGTCTTGCTTTACTTTCCCTTGCTTCAACTTGAAATCTCATTTGAAGATGCCGTGGCAGATTTCTAAGCAAGATTTTCATGGTTTCTTTCCACTTTTTGCAATGCCTCGTTTACAGAGACCTGAATTCGGTCTTTAGCTACTTGAGTCAGTTGTTGCTCAATCTTCTCCAACATCTTTTCGAGGTGAAGACTCTTAACTGATTCTTCTAATTTCATTTTGATTACAGACTCTAGTAGTCGCTCCCGTTTGCCGGTCTCTACAAGCCTTTGCAACGTCTGCTTCAAGCTCTTTTATGCCATTTATTGCTACGCTAGACAAACCACTACAGATTAGTTCCAAATGCACATCACAATTGCAACTCACACGGTGATACGATAGTTCATTGTCGTTGATTTTCTTCGTACACGTACGACACGAACGCGAAACTTTCGCAATAAGTGGGTGCACCTATAGCCACTACTTAAAAGGTCACCAGTGCACGATCACGAGAAAACCTAATCAGGGGTCAAGACTCTATAGAAGCCTTTGCTTGGTTTTTCAATGTCTTTGGTCTTCTTCTAGAAGGTGGGTTCTTCTGTTCCGTCAAAGAAAGCAGACTAGCTAATTGCTCCGATGAGGGGTGATAGAATTGTTCACAACGTCGTGCCACAACAACACATCGAGTTCTCGAAGACTTCGCTTCAGATGGTCCTGGAGTCTCTTCGCCTTGCCGACTGCTCGAGGGTTTACACTCAGTCCAGGAATTGCAAGGAAGTTTCGGCGACACCTTCGTCTAATTGAGTAACTAGTGAAAGTTTTTAGAGTTGAAAATAAATTTCGGATTTAAAATCTGACAAAGCAAAATTACATTGTCATAACGAAAAAACTGGTGATTTACTTCTGTTTGTTGGTTTTATGAGCAACACCATCGTTAGCAATTTTAGAAAAATTTGAATCTTTTCCGTTTGAGCTCCCTATTACGTTATGCAAACCCAATAGATAATTCCACAATAATGGCACTAAATAGGAGTGGCACAAGGGTATGCTAAATCAAAAAAGAAATTTGCTTGACTTTTGGTTTTCTGCCTTGAATAATTTTCAATATCGTTTTTTGAAGAAGAATACCTATAGCAAATCTTAAGAGGCATCAGTATTAGACGAAGTAAAAGGATTATTTATTTAGCAAATCGGATCTTTTCCGTTTGTGCCCCCCAATTTTGTTTGTGCATATTATTAGCACCCTCAGACGCACATGCCATAGTTTTACATAATGATTTGAGGATTTTTTCGCTTTGTGTCCCAGCTTAGTGGGCGCATTTTATTTGTAACACCCAGACACGTGCAATATTTTTACATAATATACTATGCAATGGCATGTGCTCTGTAACTGGTGGCGCATAACGTACTGGGGGGCATAAAGGGAAAAGATCCTGATTTGCTATGTAATGTCACGTGCTTTGTAACTTGGTGGGGGGATGCATAACGTACTGGGGGTGGGGGGGGCACAAACGGAAAAAACCGGCAAGTCTTTTGATTTTAATTATTCCTCTTGTTGTTCTTGTTTTACATGTAATTTTGAGAAGTATTCGAGGGTCTTTCCCATTATAGCCCCCCCCCCAGCTTAGTAGCCAGATAAGCTATAGCGTCCCCAAACATGGTAATTATACCATATTGAGGGGGGGGGCTATAATGGGAAAGACCCGTATTCGATGTGAATTTTTAGTCTCTTAGTAGAGTAATTGAAGTATTTCTCTATACCTTGAAACAGAATTCCGATCTCTAAACTCTTCTCTATGTCATTGGAATATCGAGAGGTGTACCTGTACTTATTTCTGTTCTGATCGCGTGGTGGTCTACGAAGGGTAATATTAATAACGCTTTACTGTAACTTTTGATTTTGTATCATAAATCTGAGTAATGTGACTTGCTTAAACAAATAAAAGGGCGTTATGAACTTTGTACATGTAATGAAGTTGAAGAATTTGAGCGGACAACTGCGTTAAATTTTAGATTACAGATGCTAAAGTGAAACTTAATATTTGAAATGAATTCAGCAAATTCTGCGACATTTATATCGTCTATGTCAGATCCAACGGCTCTCACATCGAATAGCAGTTTTGCAGCTCGGCGCAAGGCGTCAGCCGATCTGAATAGGAGCTGTTGGGTATGTTTTGCAACTGATGAGGATTTTGAATCCAGAGATGAGTATTCCGGAGGCTGGTTGAAGCCTTGTAAATGCAGGAATACGACCAAATGGGTGCATCAACATTGCCTACAAAGGTGGATTGATGAGAAACAAAGAGGAAATCCGAGCATCAAAGTTCAATGTCCTCAGTGCTCTTATCCTTACGTTATAAATTTCCCAAAGCAAAGCAAATTTATTAAATTTCTCGAATTGTACGAGAAGTGGATACAGAAAAGTTGTCCCATTTTTGCGGCTGCGTTTGCAGCAGGAGCTGTATATTGGACTTCAGTTAGTTACGGCGCCTTCACAATAATGCAAATCTTTGGATCACGTGAAGGGCTGGAGTTGCTTGAAAAAGGCGACCCGCTTTTTCTGCTGATTGTTATGCCGGCAATTCCCGTATGTCTAGTTCTAGGAAAACTTGTCAAATGGGAAGACCTGGTTTTGAAATTATGGCGTAAACACTCGAAAAGATTAATCGATTTTTTTCATGCGTATGCTGGAGACAGAAGTCAACTGCCTTATCGCAGAGACATGGCCACCGGACAAATGACATCGCAGCAAGCTGCACGTGATCCAGTTGAGGCTGCAATAATTTCGGACCCAATAAGTGCAACTAGAGTTTTGTGCGGAGCTCTTGTTCTTCCTACAATCTCACTCATGTTCGGCAAAGTGTTCTTCCAAAACGTGCAAACCAGCCTGCAGCGAACCTTGCTGGGAGGCATCAGTTTTATAGTGTGCAAAGGTGTTCTCAAGATGTATTTCCGACAACAGCAATTCTTGCGTACACTAAAGAGACAAATTGAAGATTACCAAGAGCCTGAGGAGACTAATGATGCGAGTTCTACGGCCTCGGAAAATGTTGATAACGAGACTTTAGTCACTGCTGAGATTGAGTTTGAAGCTGCTGGAAACAATGTCAGATTGAATTCTGAAGAGGCAAATGACAGCGATTTCCTACCAACTGATTAATAACTATGACTTTGTGGCAAATTCATTACTCTAATACTCTGCTAGCACTATAAGTTTGTTTAAAGTTTCTGATTTCTGAAGGAGATTAAAAATGGCAGTGTTATACATTTAAGCTCACGGTTTAAGATTTTGACTGCAATTGAGGTTTGAGAATGTGCTGGTCGACTTTATTTGCATAAATAGCTAGAGTAGAAATTGTAATTCATGTAGTGTTGCTTTAAGTTGAAAGAACGAATCATTCTTTTAGTCAATCTTTAAGTGCAATTTTGCGTATATGGAGATAGTTTTTTTCGAGGTTTTTAAATCAAAATTTTGGGAAAAAATTCTCAAAGATGTCCTTGTCATAATCTTCTGAGTCCTTATTAAATTTGAATATTATCGGATACGATATATGGTAACAAATTGACGTCTAGAGATCATCAACAAACATTTGACCTTTGAAGATTGGTACTTTTCGAAAATTTTTCTGATGGTGCTCAAAAACTAAGATTCAAACTGCTCAAGCTGTAAAGCTTGTTGAACATATATAGAAGTATTACTTGGTCACGTAATTTAAAGCAACACTGTGAAAATCTCTTAAGTTACATGCCTATTTGTATGCTCAGTTTACACTTTGAAAGAGTCATTTTTGTATTCGGATGAGATGATCTATTTCTCTCTCTTCACAACTTTGATTGGGCAATCAAATTTTTCTTCAGTTAAAATTGATTGAAATGCCGGAGGTTCAGAAAGGCCAAATTATTGTCTATTCGATAATCGGATGTCCTCATTGTATGCGCGCGAAAAACTCCCTTCGTCAAGAAGGTCTACAGTATGTGGATGTGAGTTTGGACATGTTTCCACCCGAGATACAGCAGCAAGTGACCAAGTTGAGTGAAGGCAAAACCAGTGTGCCGCAGATCTTCTTCAATGAGAAGCATATTGGTGGAAACCAAGAACTTCAAGGTTGTAACCCCGAGAATTAATATAGCTGCGTGACTCTAGACATGCCCGCTGAAATGGTGCATATGAAAGCGTTACCTAACATTTTTCGAGTTTTTGTGGTTTGAAATTGTCGGCGAAGTTTCGCTTTCGGTTGAGAAATTTCAAATAAAACTCATCCGGGGCAGCGAACAAGACGGCTCGTGCGAGACTGTTTGTAGCACAGAAAGTTCCAACATAAGTCTCAAGTTTTTAAATGTTTCTTTTTCTGAGAGGAAAAGCTTTTTGGACCTTCTGTAAACGTAGAAAAGAAGTGGATGACTGATTTTCTCATGTAGCTTTTTATTGAAATTTGCCCAACTGATAAAATTTTATCGATTAGAAGACTCATGGTCCAGTCGAAAGGTTTCTGTGCAAGATAGTACAAATATCAAGCTGTCATAATAAATTTGAGTCTTTTGACTGTGTCACGTTACAAAAAATTCTATTGAATACTTACGTAACAATTCAAAGAAGTATGAAATTATTTTTTTTTGGAAAAAAATGGCATTGAGATATTTTTGTTTTTCTTTACGCGGATGGATTCTGTATTTTCATGATTCAGTCAGGTTGAGAATAATATTTTGAAAATTTAACCAAGCAGAAGTTGCGAACATGGTTACATTGTTGAAATAGATGTTATTCTTGTTAATAGCCGCCTCAGCTTCGCAGCCGGCTATTATAGCGCTCCCATTTATACAAATCAAAGAATTTGAATTTTATTGGGGAGCTGTCTTTTTTTTAAGATCTGTTCACACATTTTCATGCTTTTTGAAGTGAAATTTGAGTAGTGATTTTGATCACGCCGAAACAGGAAGTGGAGCTAAAAAGCGAGTGGTTTTGCGGTCTGAAATTTTTTCACCCTAATTTTAAAGTAGAGCGAGATGAATTTGGTTCAAGATGAATTGAGAAAAAATTCAGATAAATTGCGGAGCAACTGAATCTGAAAAAACAAGTGATTAGGGCGATTGTGTAGTTTTAATGTACACAACAATTTCCATGTATGGAAATGACGTCAATCTAAAATTAGAAATGACGTCATTATCATATATGGAATTGATGTCGTTCCTTTCTTTAGATACAAGCGTCATGTTGGAATGTTCTAGAAGGTTAAAATTAGGCAAACAAGTTTTGAAGTTCATTCACATAAATAAATATTGATTTTAAATTTTCACATTCATTCCGTTGCGTAGATTTGGGACTTTTCGTTTCACTCTCAGTATCCTCGCATTTATTTTTGTTAATCTATACGTTATCGTTACTCTAAACTTGAAATTTTTCTTTCCAAAACAGAGTGGTTTAACAAGAAAAATACAACAGGAAAACCAGTCTTTGAATTTTCTTGATTGTTCCGGTGACTTCAATAGATGTAATTCAAACTTTTGTGTCTGAAGTACTAAAAAAAGTTGACTCTCTGAGATCAAATTGAAGATAGAACATAGCACATAAATGTGCTTTTATAATCAAAAGAGGTCCAGAAAAAGTTATATTGTCGAAGAACAAATTGACGTTGTACAACTTAATGTTGTTGTATTTGAGCCTCCTCCCATCCAATCAGATTTCAGCTTTAGAAAAATGATTCTCAAGATAAACGATTTCATTTTATGAATTGCTTTTTCTATTTTACTTTTCATAATAGTGTTTTGCTTGATGCGGTAATCATTTGTGAAAAATGTAGATTAAGAACACTTACAACGTTTGAAAAAATATACTAAAGAAAAGAAGGAATCCCCGATGCTTACAGAGTAAACGAAATTGATGTTGATTTTTTTTCTTGGACGTTTTTACTCAAAACAACAATCATTCGATTTAGTAAAGGATTTGAATATGCAACCTTCTCTATCAAAAAATTCGAGTACGATGACTACATAGCAAAACAATCTTTTGATTTGTCTTCAGAATTACACATCAACAAGTGTGAAATCCTCTTCATATTAAATTCTGTCCCAGAGTTTATGGACTAGTACAGAAATCTATCTCAATGCGCTTATATCCCCATTCCTGAACCAGTAACAATTACTTCATCGCAACAAAGTGCGTTTTTTCATTTTTACAAACACTGCAGAGGATGTGAAAATGCGATTCGGAATACGACTCAACAACATTTTTACAAAAATTCAGTTCCAATTTTGGAACATTTTCCGAGATGGATTTTAGAGTTAACGAGATGGAGAGAATTTATCAAAGCTTGACATTTTTGGTCAATTATGTCAACTCATTTCCTCTAAGTTATCTATCTTTGGCTGTTAGTTAGGCTTGGCGGATAACAGGTTACCTTTTTTGGTCACTGTTCAGTATTGAGCTTACCTGTTTCGTGTAATGATTATTCCTTTTCTACGAGTTGATTCCTTCCTTGGCTACTTTACAACTTATACATTTCCTTTTTTGGATAATAACGTCACATTTTTCTGCTGAACCTTACCCTTTTTGTATACTTTGTTCTGATTGGTTGATGTTTAGTATAGGAGAGTTTAGTATAGTTCAGAGGTGGAAAATTCACACAGTATCATTTGCGTTCTCTTGGAATTTTCAGTGCTGAATAACAGCTTTCCCTACTCAGTTTTTTTCAGAGGAGACTGCTCGGATAAGCATCACTTATTGAATGGTTTCTACGAGTCTGTAGTAACCCTGCATATTACATTATGGCACATCCTAGAGTACCAGAGACAACAGTTCGAAACGTATCACCAGGGACAAGTTCCGATCACCGAGAACCAGCTTGGAACTCACGCAATGGGCCACGAAGTTGGTGTTATCAGTTGACATTGTTATCCTCCTTTTGCTGGAAACGAGTTCTGCCTCAGCTGTGGCTGGGAACATCGAGCTTACTCTTCCATGGGAAGGACAGATTCGCAACAACTGGTTCAATACACCCGAGGCTAGTCAGGTATCAGGAACCGCAAAACAACCTTCTCCAGATAGTTGCCAATGCTGGCAGTAGTGAACTGAGTATCGACACTGGATCATTCTCAGTCAATGATTTGGAGAACTTCGTATTACATGGAACCTATGCTTAATTTTAATACATTACGGGGATATATTTAATCTTAGCACAACGAGGGTAAAACGAACGTGTTTTTTTATTTTCCTTAAACTGATTTTTCGGTAATAATAAATTACAAGATTAGGTTGCTTCGATTTAGCACAGTGTATGCTATTTGATATCAAATTTACGTGATTATGAGCTTTTTTCTTGTATACTAATGCGGAAAATCTGTACCACAGCAAACTTGACTCTGACGAACGTTATATAGTACTTGTCAACTTGTTGATCAAACTTTTGATTGGATTTTGCTTAAATTATAATCTGTCTATTTTGCACTGAGTTAGTTCATTTGTTTTATAAAATTTAGTATTTTCAAACAATCAAAGTATTGAACAAACACCTTGTTTGAAAAAATGCGCCAAAAGTTTGCAAAAATTTAGCCAAAACTGCAAAAATCTTAATTTCTCTAAATTCTGCAAAAGCTCTGACGAAAAACCCTGGAAAAATCTAAAAATTTGGTGAATTCAGTCCCAGATCCTGTACCTAATCTTAATACTTGTAGTCTATACCTAATCTTATTACATGGGGGCTATACCTAATCTTAACATATGTAGTCTATACCTAATCTTAATACATTGCGGCGGCTGTAACTAATCTTAATTCATTGCGGCGGCTATAACTTATCCTAAAACATCACGGCGGCTATGCGTTATCTTAATACATGGCGGTGGATATAACTAATCCTAATACATGGTGGGGGCTGTACCTCATTTTAATACATGTCGATTCCATTCCTAATAATACATGCAGATTCTATTGCTAATCTTAATTTCGATTCTATTGCTAATTTTGATTTGTGAAAGAAAAATTTAATTTGAAGCCACTCTGGTGTACAATGAACTTGAAAAAAGAAAAAAGGCAAAATTATTCTAAAAAAAGACAGAACCCCATCAAAGTCTGAATAGTTTTTCGAATTGCTAAATTCCACAATTAGACCAAAACTAATCTTGCTATTGCTGCTCTTCCATTTAATTAAAAAAAAGCTTTCAAGTATTACCGAAATAGCTACTTCGACAAACAAGAATCAATATCAAAAATAAATAATGAAATTTGGATAATTATCGAGTTATTTTAGCAAAAAGCATTAGGTATCAAATGAACGCCTTATATAGTTTCTGTAATTGCTCCTTAGATAGCGCAAATGACCTCTGATTGTTTACACTCAGTCCTAGTAATACAAAAGGAAGAACAAATGCTAGCGAAATTCAAGAACTCGTAAAAAATTAAGAAAACTCTTGTTTGAGACATAAAAAGCACGTTTTTTTTGAAAACAAACTTTTGGCTTATTGAGAAAGCAAAGAATGCAAAATATTTCAAAAAGTATAGAGCCAAAGTAAAATTCGAATCCTCTGTGCAGAGATCAACAGTGATGCCAAAACTGGCCTTGCTATTGCTGCGCGGCTGCTGAAAAACGATTTTACTCCAAAAATTGCATAAACAAAAATCTTATTATTTCAAAAATAATTGATGCAATTTTGATAATTATTGATTTAAATTGAGGAAAGGCCGCCAGATTTTTAGTTGCAGAGAACTGCAGGTACGAGTAGCCCTCAAATGAATACGCGAAGATTGTTTTAGCAATGTTTGTAACTGGACTGCCAGTTGATTTGAACTTTGTAGGCTAAAAAATTGTTTAGTGCCATTTTTCATAAAATGAATAAATAGTGCTAAATTTTGAAAATTTAGCCAAAATTTTAGTCAAAAGAGATAGGTCAAGCAATTCAACATTTTTTTGTCTTCAAACGCATGAATTGAGACTATCGTTGTGAATTTCAGCATATTTTAAGGAAAATGGATCGGAATTTTAGCAAAAATTGTGAAGGTTTGAACAAAACGACGGAAGTGAGCCTAACGGTCACAACACTTTGAACATTCGTAATTTCTTAGAAAAAACGAAATTCAAAAATTTTTAAGATTGATGTTCTACGGTTGACAAGCTTTCTAATGATAACACGTTCAATATATCAATCGGCGTTACACTTTACGTTGAATATATCTATTGGAGAAAGTTAACTAAGCAAAAAAAATTGTTGGGCATATTGCTGCTCCCTCACTAAAGTGGACTGGAACAAAAAAAATTCTGAAAATTTCGTTTCCCGTGCTCTATAAAGTTTTTCGGTGAAGTAGAATTTCTATCGAGCTAAAAGAATTGAAAGCCTGAAATGGGTACTAAGAAGAGGAGAAAGAGTTTGCGAAAAATCAATGAAAACTTTTTCCTTTTTGTCCTAATACTTAATTTGTATAATGAAGTTTTTGTTCTCCAGCAGAATTGTATAATAACATATAATTATGGTTATATAATTTATTGACCATTTTTTCAGCAATTGTATTAAATAAATTAATAATTTAATATCCGCGCCATCCCCATTTTTTCCTTTTCCTGTATTCCATTCCAATTTTTAAGATATCAATTCCAGTTATCCTGAACTCGAAACGATAATTGCTTTCAGGAACATATTTAGTCTTTATAAACAGTGCAGTACGTATATTATCCCACCAATATCTCTTGTAATTATAAGTATGGCCCCGAAATATCCAAGCTACACGGATACAAACTACTAAAACGAGTTTAATGAACACGTTTTTGCAAAAACAAAACGAAAGTGCTGGACTAATATTTTTCTAAACCAGATTACTGATTTTTTAAACTAAGAATTAGAATTGGTTGAGTAAACTGTTTTTCGTTCTATGGCTGAAGATACCGTTTGACTATTGGTTCAATTAGTTTTCCAATTTAATGATTTTTAGCACAAGAAAATAACAAAAATCATTAAAAACAAAAACAATAACTAATCAAAAAGAGGGAAAAAAACTAATATAATAAGACCAATTAAGCAAAATACTTCTGTGTTGAATATCATACCAAAGCTCAATATCTGAAATATTGAAAATTAGATTAAATACAAGTTTTTTTGAATATTGTGTTTTGTTCACAGAGCTGATCCATGATGGTAACTGTAACTGATGGCAGATATGTCGAAAATTAAAAAATTCCTAAGCTGTAAAATGCCCAAAAATTAATTGAAATTCGAAACCATTATATAGTTTTAGCCAGGAAATCTATAGATACTTATTTCGGTATCATGTTGCTGCTGTTAGAAGTTTTTTTACCAGTAACAGTATAATCAGCTTAAATTTCTCGAGTTTCTGACTGCTTACGTTCTAATTCTCATCATTAACACCTGATCATTAAACAGGTCAACTGAAATTTTTGATGAAAAAATATATATTCCATGTAAACTGAAGTTAAATGAATTTAAAGCAAAATATATAAGTCTGATGGTAATTGCGCAGTAATTGCTTTTGCTTTTGTATCTGATGATATAAATCTGGTGTTCATATTTTCTTTTATGAAAGATAATCAAAACTATTGGCGCGAGTGCTTAGGCAGAATCATTATTGTACTATAGCAAAAAGCTTTATCATAACAAAGAATTGGGAAATCACTACCAGGTGAACGAAGAGTGGAGGAACTAGCATCAATATGTAAAACTTACAAGAAACAACAGAAAAGAATCTATGTAAGAATACGAATGCTATGTAATACCTCTATTAAATTAGTTAATAGAATAATCGAAAATTTGATAGCGATACAACTGAGTTTCAAATAAATAGCTTTTTGCATAGCTTTAGGGGCAATTAGATTATAGACACTGATGTTTTCTCAATATTGCTTTGGTAGGAGCTCAGCTTTGTTTTTGCATGAAACAAGTTGAACGGAATGTAGCACCCCGGACAGAGAATGATTGCATGATTTTTAATTATTCTGGTAAATATCTAAGCTCAGGGACTCCTAATTGGTGTTACGAATATTGAGGTCTCCTTTGATAGCAGTATTAGCAAGAATTCTTTCTCTGTCTTATGTTGATCTTATTTAGGAGCGCCCTGATTTTTTCGGTAGGATTTCTGTAAAGGCTTGAGTAAGGCGGATTATAAGGACAGGATAGGTTAATTTGACTGACTGTGTTTTTGATATTAATTATTGCTCATTCGGCTTCAGTTTGAATGCTGACTGCATTGCAAGACTTAAGATTTTTGACTGCCATAAGAATTCCATGCCTAGAGTTGATATCGCTAGGTCTGTATTCCCTTTGCATAGCCTAATTGTTGCGATAAACTTATTTAATTGCAGTTTCTTTGCTATTTGATAAGTGGTGTTTCAGTTAAGGTTACTGTCGACGATCGGGAAATATTTTTGGACTGCCCTAGAAAAAAGATTTTAGAGTTCTGGTTAATGTGAAGTGCGATCTTAAGGAATTCCAATTATCAAATTTATCTGTTTGAGTCAAGTGAGAAATCAACGCGATTCTCAAAAACAAGAAAATCAAGTACCGGTTGGGGCCGAAAAAACACGAATCATCAGAATTCCTGGTTAGGCAGAAAAATCAGGTTAAGCAGAATTCCTGGTTAGGCAGAGTCATCAGAAGTCCCGGTTAAGGCAGAAAAATCGTGAACGTCAGAAGTCCTGACAAGGGCAGAGTCTACAAATATGGACAACAGTATGACTCTTCTCTCGTTTTGCAACTCTGGAACACAGAAAATTGATCACAGTAAATTGTCCAGCCTGTCGTAAGGTTGATCATTTAAGATGTGCGGGACTCGGAATGCCTTTGAAAGAACATATGTTTGGAACTGTGTAGATTGTGGACTGCATTCTCTGGGTGCACTCACTGCTATTGTTGGAACTGAAACAAAAAATAACTGCATTAGAATCTGTCCTCGAATATATCAGGTCGCTGAAACTAGAGGTCACTGCACTAAATATAGCTCGGTCGTACAGAGAACAACGAAGAATAAAAATACCTACAGCCCTGAAAACAAAATTTTTGGTTTTGAACTCGCAGGCCAAAGTAATGCTCCAAAGTACAGCTCAAAAAGACATAAACCTGACGACGAGAATGACGATGATGCAATGAACACTGCGGATTTTCCGGCGAGAATGAAAACAACACGACCACGAAGGCAAAACTTTGGTACGAAGCAGAGCCATGATGATTTCAATGGTATCAAGAAAAACCTAGGCGACACTTTTCTTGGGAGTCTAAATTCAATTTGTACAAACTATGTTTAGAAACTGGTGTAGTGATTGCGGTGCCAGTGTACTCCACTTGCGAGAAATTACAAAGGAAGGCTCAAAACCTAAAAACTTTTACCTATTTTCCTCTGATGATGCCTATGAAGCAATTTTGGAGGACAGTTTTTGCCCAAGCAATGTAGTTCACGGACCATTTTTTTTTAATTATCATGCTCGGAACTGGTTGAGATCACTCCCACCAGACACTTCCCATAAATCTTGACTCAAAATATTACTTGTGGACTTGTAAATGCACGTTCAGTCAGAAATAAAATTGAGCAATTTGAAGAAGAAATTTTTGATCATTGATTACGATATTTTCTCTATTAATGACTCTTGGATCTCGTCGAATATTGATGAAATTTGGATAATAAAGCAACTCTACTCCAGTTCTTACTTCATCATTTCAATCTTCCAAGAACATATGCAAAAGGTGGTGGTCTCATTGCCATTGGTAAGAGACACTTAAATTTCACGCTCACTTCACACAACTGCATTCTGTTTTTAGGGTACGCATGGTTTCAGTTGAATACTAATAAAATTGTTAATTTGTTTGCTGTCTTGTCCGCCAATTGATAACTCTTTGTTTTTGAAAAGTTCTTTATGACGATGTGTTGCCATCTTCACTGTCAAGGCATGTTGTTATGGGTGATTTTGGTCTTCCCCATAGAACCAGGTTCACTATTTTTTTTAGGAGAATCAAGTTTTATCTCCGACTGAGAGGGGAAATATTTTTTGACCTAATCATTTAAAATAACTGCAAAAAAGTAATTATTATCAGTTAAGGAAGTGAGTTTCTCGGATCATAAATTAATCAAATTCTTGACGGCATCGAAGGTAACAGCACAACAATCTTCTGTGTATTCAGAAAATATGGAGAAATATGGACTGGAAAGAGATTAGCGATGCTTTGAAGTTACCGTTAGCTGTCAATCAGCACATCACAAAGCAACATGTGCTTTCAGAATTGCTCGTTGACACTTTCGTCGAAGCTGTGAAATATAATGTACCCGCTGCACAGCGCAGCACAAAAACAAAAATTTGTCCCTTTTTTGACACAGAGCTTTTCTACCAAAAAAAATCTCATCCGTGAAAAGAAATTAGCGTAACAACAAGCTTTTTTAAATTATAAAGAGGCTTATAAACAGAACAAAACGATGTACTTCGATAGAAATGTTAATAAAAACATCAACCTGCTTGTTAAATTTTTAAACTTCAATCGGCCACTTGATGTTTCCACTGAGCACAAGGTTCCAAGAAACTGGGGATCAGTTAAAATGACCGTTGACCGATTTCAGAAGTTTAGAGACAAGGTGCTTGATATCAGAGAATTAATTCCTACTTCCACTGATATTGGCCTTAATAGCTTGTTTTTGGTTGATGAGTTTCATCACATCTCAATGTCTCTCCAACAGTTAAAATTAGTGGAAATGAAAATTGTGAGGGAAGCTCTAATTGATACATCAAACCGTTTTTGCGTGCTAGACGCAGTTTTAACAAGTGCGGCCAAGCTGATTTTTGTCTCCTGGTGTGATCATTTTCTGAATCTAGCTAATAGCAGCTTTGAACAAGGCACGTTTCCTGATCAAGGAAATAAAGCAATCATAAAGCCATATCTGAAGAAACCGAACCTTGACAATTAATTACCTAGCAGCTATAGGCCGATTGCAAGTACATTTTTTCGTCTCAAAATTATTAGAGCGATTAGCGGCTGATCAACTTAGGGAGTATCTTTCGGATGTGCAGCAGTCGGCATATAGAGTTGGCCAGTCGTGGGCTTGGATTTCTCGGCAGCTTTCGATACAATGGATCATGACATTTTTTACTGGGTGCTAGAAAATCTTTTTAAGATCAGATGTAAATTCAAAAGTTGGATCATGTCTACGTCAGCAAACGAAAACAGAGTACAAATTGGAAACTGTCTCTGCTGAAGAAATTGTTGATTTTGGTTTATCGCAAGGTTCGATCCTTGGACCCCTGGTTTTTAATATGTATGTGACTCCCATTAGTGATCTATTTAAGCAAATTCAGTTGAGTTATCAGGTATATGGCGATGGTACACTAATTCTTTTGAGTTTGAGGCGACAATCTTTGGATCATGGAATAAAGGATTTAAACGCGAAATTCAGTCTTTCAGGAGTTCAGCCACATGAAGTTAAGAATAAATCCTGATTCGACTGAAATCGTTTTAATCCCATCAAGAAAGCAAAAACTGAACTTAGCTAAGCTTGAATTAGCAGGGGATACTTTCAAGTTGAAGCCCAATATCAATTAACTCGGTATAACGATTTACCAACATCTTTCTTTGACATGGCACATAAACTCAGTAACTTCTTCGTGCTTCGCAAACTTAACAAGATCAGACATTATCTTACGGTTGAAACGAGAAAACTAGTGGTCCAGAACCTATTAATATCTCGCCATGATTACTGCAGCTCAGTCTTATCAGGAGTACCCAAAACAGAGACTATGAACTTCCAACAGGTACAGAATGCAGCATGCCGGTTTATCTTTTCACTGAAAAAGATCGAATCATGCAGAGATTGTATGTATCATCTACATTGGCTTCCTTCCTGTTGATAAACGGATTGATTTTAAAGTAATGATTTTTGTCCATAAATCTGTTCATGTCTTGTGCCGTACTATTTGAATCATCTAGTCGAAATTCAACCTAACCGGTGCAGGAAAAGATCAGTAAATGCTTTCAAGGCTGTCTTAGATCAGTCAAAAGTTCTTATGTTGACAGACCTTTTTGCATTCGCTGTCCCAAATTATTGAACAAACAGAAAGTACCTGCATTTTGGGATCATCTCTTGTGTTTGGTATTTTATTGAAAATAGTGTTACAATTTCATGTTCAAGTGGTAGTATATCTACTATGTGCTCTGAAAGCGTCTTTAAAGAAATTTTTGACAGAAATGTACGCCAAGTTATTTTGATGACAGGAACGAATAATCTATTTGACAAGAAAAGTGAACGATTGGTCGGGCCCGATTGATGAAATGTTCCATCTTATTCAGAAATTGAGGTTTTACCGTTTTCATGTTTGAATTCTAGTTAGAGCTAGTTAGTCGACGAGGTAAAGCGGAAACATATGCTAGATTGAACTATTGTCACAGTGATATTGCTCGAGAACTGAATGCCCCCCTTTGTATCATTGCAGAAATTTAAGGCTGCGAAACACTCAAGCGAAGATGGAATCCATCAAAATCCACGAAATTCGAAAATTTTCCTCCTATTTCAGACGTACCATAAAGCACGCTGAACTCTATTACACTGCCAGACGATTTCAGTAAGAGCACGGTTAGTGCTGAAGATTTTAATTACGGTTTATATCAATTATTTAAGATGTATGCGGTACGACCTATCTAACGATATTCCAGGTCTGGTTGAGTGAGAATTAATGCTTTGAATTGTCTGGTTAAGGCAGATGAACACTCCTTGATGCTCAGCACACCCCACTTTTGTGTGCAGAAAGGGTGGATAAAGAAAGACCAACACTACTACATGTGTAATCAGGGTTGAATAAAGCGCCATTTGGTATGTCACGAGTAAACAGGTATCGGTCAAACATACGATGTCACAGTATCCGCATGCTGTTGCGTTTGCTAATTCAAATCGTCGTCCAAAATCAAATATATATATATATATATATATATATATATATAAAGTCTAAGAAAGTCCACTTTTCGCGGGAAGATGTAAGCTCCTTTGCTACTTTTGTTTAGGGTGTTGATGAAATAAGTAGGGTGACAATCACTGAGTGATTTGCTTGTTCACTTTTCCAGTCGCCTCTATGAACTTGCTGAGGGATTGTCAGTCATCGTAAGTCAGTAGATTGAGCTGTTCAATGTTCTCTGGTCTGTAGTCCCATAGACGCAATAGAAGAAGTTACGTTTCGAGTTTTCCTCAGCTGAGCCGCACATTCACAAGGGTGACGCACACTGACTCAGTCTCCATTTGAATTCTGCGAAAAGAGGGGTGTTACCAAAAACAAGGCTGCATTTTCTTTTGGCTAAGTAAGGATTTCCAAGGATCAGGGGGCTCTTGCAGTGGCAGTCTGGCATTGTAATTCTGAACATTCTCAGGACAGCAAAGTCATCAAGTGAGGACTCTCTTCTCAGCCGCAGTTCATTGATGAAAGCAGTAACTGACTGAGTACTATATCCTAGAGCAGGATAGTTACCCGGGACATTTTCAAATCTCAGCTTTCGAGGAGATGCCCTGTCGATCGCGCGTGATCAAGTGCGTTGAAGTGAGCTTCAGCCACTATATCCGGTTAATTCTGCTTTAATTTTGTCGGAAACTTTGCGCTACTTCTCTGGAAGAGAATATCTACTGGGGGGGCTTCAAGCAAGATCTCACAGGCAGACATTGGCGGAGACATGCAGTTCTTGAAGATCGATCTTAAAATGCGATTCTGTTGCACTTGTAGCTTTTTCAAGTGAGAATGTGCCCAAATTGGGCAAACATAGGTGAGTTGCGGTTGGATAACGGTTTTGAAAAGGAGCGTCTGAGTGTTAAGTGTGCGACCCCATCGCTTCGATTATTTCCGCTGGATCGAGTTCCAACTTTTCTGTCCTTTACTGATAGCATTGTCGAGATGATTCTTGTGTGTCAGTTTCCTGTCAATGATTAATCCTTGTAACTTTGTGAATTCTTCCGTTTTGCAGAATTGACCGTTAAGATAGATCTGTGTGGAGTGACATTTTTTCTGTTTTTGATCCGTTCACTTTCAGATTTCCGAGCTGGTCTGCCAGGTTAGCTGGCGAATCCGTATGAACCAGTACCGATGTATCGTCTGCATATTTGAACACTTTGTGCGGGCTGATCAAGAAATCGTTAATAAACAAGATAAATAGGATCGGCGACAAAACGCTTCCCTGAGTTAGACCAATTTGGATTTCGAATTCGTCAGAGCAACAGGAGTCAATCTGAATGTAAGCTTTTCTGTTTCGTAAGAATGTTTCTATGAGCTTCAAAAGATTACCGCCGACTCTATAGCCTTTGAGTTTATAGAGCAGACCGTTGTTCCAAACGCTATCAAACGCTTTTTCCACGTCGATGTTTACTGGGGCGCTAGAGTGGCTATTTTTCAGCGTCTCCGCTTCAAGGTGTACTCAATACAGCGAAAGAACTGTGCCTCTGCGAGATCTAAAACCTTCCTGGTGTTCAAGAAAATATCTATCGACGTGTCGTCTTAGTCTGTGCTCGATCATTCGCTCAAAAACCTTTCCAATGTGGGAAGCGGTCGATAAGCCGAAAACTGGAGAGGACTTGTTATGATTTTTTGTCAGCCTTTTAAATGAATATCACTCTAGAGGTGTTCCAGGGCCAGATACTTTTCCTGAGGCACATATTGAAGTCTTAGTAGGATCTCTATAGATCTGGCGCCGACTTTCTGCAGCATTTTAGGATGTATCTGATCATTGTCGAAAGAAGAGAAGCGAGAGTAGTTTTTTTTAATGCGCGCTCATGTTCGCATTCGGAGAAGTCCTCGGAGAGGGGATCGTTGTCCGTAGTATCGAAGAAGTTGGATGAGGCTACTGCTACATTGACGTGAGCTTCTTGAACTCCATTGAACGTTTCATGTTGGAGGTGCTTAGCTTGGAATAACGTTTTCCTGAGTTCACCAGCAATTTCGTTGGGTGAGCAGAGGTATTTTTCATTGTTGTCTTTTATTGGTCCGAACGTTCCAGCCTTGGATTTGAAGAATCGGTTATATGCCCGCCAGAAGTCTTTGCCTTTTTTGTGCCTCAGTTCTATGAGAGTATCCGACAAAAGCTTTGAGTGTGCGCTAAGGAGCCTCCTGAAGTAATCTCTTGCTGTATAGAGCTTAGCCCCGTTACTTGGGTTAGAGTGGTACTTTGACTTTTTCCTCAGGTATCCGAGGTTGTGACTGGCAATCGTGAGTTCGTCGTTCTAGAACGGTTTGCTGTGTTTGTTGGTAGTCTTGAACGGTATGGAAATATCGGTCGCTTCGCGGACAATATACCAGTTTTAGCCAGAGGGCGGTGGAATCATCTTGTATGATTTCTAGTTTGCTTTCGATCATTCTTCCCAGTTGGCTTTGTCAATCCATGGTTTTCTTTGAGAGTGGAAGGGCGGCTCCAAACGGCTGTGGCGGGTCTATGCCCCCTGTTTGGAGCCCCGGTGAAGAGCTCAACATCTTCATCGGTAGCCAGAGTGAAGGTTTGGTTGGTAATTTTTCCCGATATCAGGCATAGGTCAATGACGCTGTTACCGTTGCAGGCTAGAAATGTGGGCTCACCTTTGTTGAGGGTTTTCACACGTGAGTAAAGTTTTTTGTCTAGTAAAACACCGTGGGGGTTAGCTGTGTTATCATTCCAGTTAGTATGTCGAGCGTTCAAGTCACCTAGGAAGAGAAGCCCTTCCAGCTTATAGGCCTCCACATGCTCTTGTGCTGTTCTGTGCAGAGATGGCCATATTTCTAACAGCCTAACTGAGATCGGGGGAATATATGCCGTTGTGGCTAGCATTTTGACACTTTTTAGCAAGACGATGATCCAAACACTATCAACCTCCGATATTTCCAATTCTACAATCTGAGTGTTTGAGATTTTCAACAAAATAGCAGCGCCTCTATCATCGTGGGAACATTCGGTGATGTAGTTATCAAAAGTATCTTTCAACAAAAGTCCTTGTTTCGTTGAGAAAGCAAAGAGAGGGTTTCCTTTTCGTCCTGGTATTTGTTTAAGGCTACTTTGCAGTGATCACTGTCCGTTTATGTAAAATTACCACCCGTCATTTCCGATATGGAGTCGATTCATCAGTTTTTTGATATGGTTTGGCAGGGTTGTACCTCGCGATGAATATAATTTTGATATACATTTCAGGCATGAGGGGCACTCAGTCGAATCAGCTTCGTGATTACTGTTGCAATTAGCACAATTAGTTGGACTATCTTTTTATCACAGCTTTTGAAGTTGTGGTTGCCCGAGCAATGCCCACATCGAGGTGTTGACTTGCAGTTTTTGCTAACTTGTCCAAAGCGTTGGCACTTAAAACATTGTATGACTTCTATCGAACGTTGTTGGAAAATGGTTGGTCTGTAAAACAAGCTTTCGATTAAGATGCCTATTCTCATCACCCTTTCCGTGTCGTTGAGGTTTTTGGCAACTAACTTAACTGTTTCTAGTTTAGTTCCATCTTTTTTGACGAACATGGATGCTTCATGCCTTCGAAATCGTTCGCCAGTAGTTTTTCGATTTGGGAGTCTTCGAGTTCGGTTGGTACGCTTTTGATGAGCAGGCTACGGTTTTCCTTTTCAGGGTCGACTGCCTTTTTGATGACCGTTTCAGAGCCGAGGAATTTACTCTTCCGAGAGGTGAAAACTTCTTCCGCTTCGTCTGTCGTGAAAAACCCTAGATTTATGTTACCTCGAACCGTGTGAAACGTAAACACTAGTCGCTAGAGAGGGAAATGTTTAGCAAAGTCTTTTTTGATGGCTACACTGTTTCCGTAAGTGTTTGTTTTGGACACGATTTGTATTTTTGACAGGTCTCTTGTTATTTGTTTATCTACCAGTGCTGTTTTTGTTGCAGATTGAGCAGGTACAGCGGCATCGACCTTCGTTTTCTCCACAAAAGTGGGATTCATATCTATTTGGGCTTTAAGGGCTTGTATGGTGGCAGTCATGTCTTTGATTTGGTTCTGCATTTCTAGTAGCTTGGCATTGTCACCATTTCGTTGATCTACAAGAGCATCAAGTTCCTGGATCAAAAGCTTGAATTGGTCTTGCTGAATAAGATTACATGGTTGGGACTCGCAGTTTTTGCATATCCATTGTACGGAGCCATATTTTGCTAGAATAGGTAGATCAGCAGCGACAATGTTGGTACCAGAACCATGTAGGCACTCTTGGCATTTATCACAACAGATAGCAAGTTTGTTGTTTTTGTCAAATTTCCGACTTTTTTGGCATTTATCATCAGAAGTTGAAGCTAGATTGATCCCCCTCATGGAGAATTATCGCACTCTAGATTGATCCCCCTCATGGTGAATTATTGCATTCTCACGCGTGAAGGCAACTCCGGGATAGCTATATCCCTTTAACGTCACCGTTACATAAAAAGGAGAGAAAACTCACTTAGGCTTGTAAGAGCTGTTTCTTTTTGCGGAGTCTAGACTTCTTCGACTTCTTGTTCTTCCTAGTTGGACTTCTTGACATTGTTGGGTCTGCCTATTCTTGGGTCAGTTTTTCTGGATGAGACTTTGTAAGTTGTGTAATCTTCTGAAGATAATAGAGCTGAGTTTGTACTCGATGCTGACTGCCTGGTGAGTGTTGGTGAGGTTCTCCACAAACTGACGGTTTCTCAGGGTCTGCTTGGTCAGTAGGTGTTTTCTGACCTGAATCACTAAAATTTTCGTTGAAGTGCCGTTAGATCATTCGGGGCCAGCTTGCGTTGCAGGTAAACAATCGCAATGGTGTTTTCCAGGCGTGCCAGGTCTTTAACGAGAGACATTTTGGGGGTAGAGTTTCCGTGATGGTTTCTTAGAATGGCGCGAGATAGAGTTATTGATACAATCGTGCCAGATAATTACTTTTTCCATGGAAGATTTGATGTATTGTTCTCTCTGGTTAGGGTGGAAGGTAAGACCGCTGAGAGCTATACAATGCTGCATAATTGCTCGTTTGAAATCAATAGGGATCTCTTTACTTCTGGCTGTAATAAGATAGAACTAAAGATAATAAGAAAGAAGTTTGAAGGATAGGAGGTTGGGAATAAGATAGAAGGTTGGGAATAAGGTAAATAATAAGATGGAAGTTTGAAGGATAGAAGGTCGGGAATGTAGGCAGGGATGAAGGACCACTTGATGCAACAGACCAACAGAACAGCACCAGAGACCACACAGTCCTGATCGTTCCAGTAGCGGTATACGTGAGGTATGGTTATGTTCAATCACCAAAGTCCATCTCTATTTAATAAGTTTATCACAACAATATGACACTGAAGAACCCGTTCTTCAGGATTAAGTTCTCTGAGCTTGTATACTTTTCAACTGTATGCAGCCAGCTTTCTAGGTGAGAGGAGAACCAGTCTCTTTTGATGTTCGTTTTGTGATTGATTATCAGTGTTCTCGTTGTGTCTTCATGGCTTCCAAAGAGCTTCAGAGAAGTTGTTGGGCAGTCAATTTGCGGGAAAGACATTATAGATTTTAATTCTCGGGTGTCATGTTCCAGGCGTTCTCGTGCATGTTCTGACTTTGACGGGAGACTGCCTAGTAGCTGTATGCCATCGTAGTTAATTGCTCTCAAACGAAGTTTGTAGCTTTTTGTATGCGATTTTTCGCTTGACCGATTTTTTGTCTGACCCATCTGACTTTTCGTCCTAAAAAAACGGGATAAACAGGAAGAGCCCAGCTGGCATTAACTGTTCTTAGTGCCTTTCAGCTCACTAGTCTCCAAGTATGCGATTCACAGAAACTGTTGTGGAGACTTATACTTATGGTGTGAAGGGCGGTTGACCACTCCCCCACAACCCCCCCCCCACACACACATACACACACACACACATCAGTCTCCCTCTCACTTCACCTGCATTCAATCTCTTCTCTGCACATTGTTCAGGCCATAAGGGCACCGTGCAACCAAAAAAAACCCTCCCACCGTTGCCCCACCCCCCCCCCCCCCAATGTTGCCCCTACGGTCCACCCGCTGCGCTCACCTCACGCCCTTTCAATTAAGATAGCCTCACTAAACCTTGGCTAGCTACTGACGAAGCCAACCGCTCCCTGGTCCTTTAGATCAATTTGCCCGAAGTTAGTCGGTTATGTTCGTCCTTTGACCTCTGACTGTCTACTCGTTCTTTTGGTTTGTCTGCTTCTTTTGTTGCTCTCATTCTTATTGAGTTTCTTTTTTGATATCGGATGTTTCTTCTTTTATATCGGTCACTTGATCTAGCGCAGTTGTTTGGGAAGGATAGAACGCTTTGACTGGTTTCCATTAAAGCAAAGATAACTTTTTCTCAAAAAAAAACAGTCAGGTTTCCTGTGCATTGTTTCACAGGATGATAGGCAGCTGGCTTGGCTCCTGGTTCTTATTTTGCTTTTACTTGTATTACAGGTACTTTTAGGTACTAGCATTCAGCTTTTCAGACTGCGCATCCGAGTTCGCTGTTAAGCGCTTTGGAGTAACAAGCTCCGAGTATTGAGCATAATTGATCTGCAACATTGCGAGAATCACTTCAGTTATAAGCTTATCTCCTGGTCTAATTACCAGAAATTGTGCTGCAGAGATGGCCACTAGGTCCTGCGGAGTCGCAAGCTGAAAATTAGATCAGAAGGATGATAAGAAAGAATTAGAGTTAAATAAATGTTAGTATTTTCTGCTGGATGGTTTGGTTAAATCCTTAATAAGTTTATTGACGCTGCGCTTCCGACATGGCCACTAAGCCCTTCGGCGTCACTGGCTAAAGAAAACCATTTAAGAGTATGAAAAGGAGAATTTAGAAGCAGAAAAATCATTGGATGATTATCTTTTAAATTTATCTTGGACTTTCTCGCTCTGGGCTTTCTCGTTTTGCCTCTGCTGCTTCTGCTAGCTTTGCTTGTTGCTTTTCTTTTTGGTTCTGTGCTTTTGTCTCTTGTTGGGTTTCTTCTTTTCCAAACGTTTCTTTTTGATTAGTTTTTGCAGGTTGGTACCGTTTTTTATTAATGTGTTGACCAGACGCAGGTCAATATCTGTATTTGCGTTTGAGAGATTTCGCAGAGCAATCGTTGGTTTTTATGTTTGGTCTTTGAGGGGAGGTTTTGGGTGACCTCTAAGATTAGGATTCCAGTTCCGCTAAGCTTTGCTGTGAGATCAAGCGTTCCCTGTCTTCTAGTGTAAACAATTGCCTCAATTTGATTCTGCTTTTTGATATTTTTAGGGTGTTCACAAGTTGTTAGGGACTCAAAGGGCAATATTTCTGACTCGATGGACATCAGTTGCATTTGTGAGGGATGATGATATTATTGATCACCTCGTGCCAAATGGTTAGACGTTTTCAGTATCGACGCGCTAACTTGTTTTTAAGAAGATTTTGAACTGTCTCTTTTGTGTTAGGGTTCACTGAGAGTCCAGGGATAGCTGTTGCAAGCCTACTGAATCTCTTCTTGTCTTGATAGCACTTCATGTTTTGAATCAGCCGTGATAGGGAACTAGCTGCAACCATTTGGATCATAGCTACTCTTCATTAATTCCCATCTGAATGTATTTAATAATAAAAAACCGAGTTGTCTTAATACAGACAGTTTAGAATTTTGGTTTCGTTACTAATTCTTATTATTTGATTTGTAGATCTGATTAAAAACACTTCAAAATGGGAAGAAATGAAGAAGTTCGTAAAGAGCACAGCGCCTGGTGATGACAGTCCAAAGCCCCCGGATGCTTCCCTTGCCAAAAATGAAGAGGCCGCTAATCTGGTTCTGAACTGCGAAGCAGACGAGTATGCTTTGCTCATCAGCCAAATGAAGAACGACTCCATCATCAGCAACAAGTTCTCAGGACTTTTCAAGAAGGCGAAGCAAGGCTTCACGTTAGTATCAAATTTTGTAGTCATCAACTGAACAAGGCCCTAACCAATATGTCGTGTTTGGCCGATAACGATACGGATGATGACAAACTAATATAACGCTAGTTTTGTCAGGAAATTGTTTTGTTTATCGGGTTAGTGATTAAATACTGAATACAGCAAACAAGAAACCTTCCATACGGGAAACCTTTAAGCAATCTTTCTCAAATCTGAAAGGAATATATTTCTTTAAAGTAACGAAAACATAGCAAGTAGTGAAAACATATTCCAGCGGGCATTATTGCATTATCACTGGTCGTAACATCAGTTTATGAAAGACGCAAATGAGGGGGAAGCTATGTAATATTAGACAGCAAAATACTGCCATTTAATTTTTAAAAATATCTCAAGACTACTTCCATTTAGCGGGAAAGATTTTGTGAAGTGGATGAAGACGACGAAGGAAGTTGACGAGGCAAAGGCGTTGGAGATTGGACAAGCACTGTTGGACCAACACTTCAGGTTATATCTCCCTCCTGATCTAGATCCTTATAACGGCTTTTAGCATGCATTATCATTAGTTCTTTAGCAGCTAAAACGACTAGAACCTAAAGTGCTTAGCTTCGAAATTAAAGGATGATATGACTTCGCTCTTGTTTAATTGCTCTCAAACAATGTTTGTAGCAATTGTATAGTCCTGATAGTTTTATTGTGCGATTTTTCGTACTATCGAATTTTTTGTCGGATCATTTTACTTTTCGTCCTCAAAAATGGGATAAACAGGGCATTGATTCGCTGAGCAGTTCTCGTACTTAAGTTTTATTAATTTCACTTTTTTTGCAAAATTTTCGAGAGGATGTCTTAAGTGGCGCTAAAGTGCCCGCAAACTTCCTTAAACAGCTCCGCATTTTATTAAATATTACCTTTTGACATTTTCCCCGGGTTTTGAACTCCTGGGCTTTAATCGCAGATAAACGACATTCGAGAAGTTGATTTAATATAATGTTGACGGTGGAAAACGTTAATTTTGTTTGAGCCTTTCGATTTTGATATAGGTAAAAACGCAGTATTTACTTGATCGCAATCAGCAGGTACTGCAATCCAATTTCAGTTCCTGCTGGTAAGATAAGACTGTCTCTGAAAAACCGGATGTCTGTCATGTAGAAATGCTGATCAACGAAGTTTAAAAAATAATTGACATCCAGTTTTTCAGAGATAGTCTTATCGTATCTAATGAAAATGGATTGCAGTCCTGCTGATTGCGATCAAGTAAATACTGCGTTTTTACCTATGTCATTTCTAATTTCTAATTCTCAAAATTTGTTACCAGAAAATTTGTCTTATGTTGAGGAAACTACACGCTTTTATTGCCCGTGTACTCCATAATCAGAATTGAGTACTGGTGTTTGATAATCATTCATGATTTCGATAACTATTAAAATGATATCATCCTGCCACTTATTTGTTTAATAGCCGCGAAGCGATAGCGGCTATTATTGGGGACATCGTGGTTTTTTTTTAATTCGTCGTCTCCATCGATGAGTCTTAAGACCTGACTTCTTGGAATTGACTTCTTGGAATTG
Organism: Convolutriloba macropyga; assembly: GCF_964194025.1. Lineage (NCBI taxonomy): Eukaryota > Metazoa > Xenacoelomorpha > Acoela > Convolutidae > Convolutriloba > Convolutriloba macropyga. The sequence goes on from NC_134469.1 coordinate 41,035,427, forward strand.
ACTTCTTGGAATTGACTTCAGTGACTTCTATTGCTTTGCAGTTAAAATTTGTGTACGTGACGTCGTTTCTGTTTTTATGTCAATTGCGTGACTTACCTCACTCGAAAAAATGACTTCTGAACTCACTTATGGAACTTTAATTTTTTATGAAGATTTACTAGTTAATAGTGTGCATTTAAGTAGTGCCAATATTATATACCCTAATTTGTGATTATTAGTTTTGAGTTTTTGATTCCGAATATCAATTTTGAAATAGCTCTTTAAGGGCGTTTTCCTTAAAGAACGTATGTGTCAAAAATTGACAGTCCGAAGCTAACCCGAAAAGTCTAGTGGTCTATTGAAGGACTGGTGGTCGATCTGTCTATCTTATTTCTTTAGGTGTTTCAAGTCATGGAAGGCCACGAGCGTCTGTCGCGGCTATTTTCCGGCAATCTGCCGGCTATGTTTTTAGTTTTTGGGCTCTATCGCCTGGTTTTCTGTAAAGACCGGTTGTTTGTGGTGTATTCTGCGATGTAGTTATTTTGGTCGGCATTTCCTATGGGTTGTATTTTTGAAGCTCTGGTATTTGACTTCTGACGCTAATGTGCTGCAATTTTCATAACTTAAATGACATTAATCAAATACTCAAATTTATTGATGTATAATCTGCATGAGTTTTTAATCAATTACTCAAGCAAATGTTAAGTAATTATGTTAAACTTGGTGGTCGCGTTTACGCGATTTTTTGTCTGACCCATTTGACTTATTTGAGATTGTCTAATTTTCATGCGTGACTTTTGTGTGATTTAAATAGCTCCCTTCTGTTAATTGCTCTCAAACGAAGTTATGTTAGTTCTGTGCGTCTGGCCTTTTTAAATTTGTGTCCTCAAAAATGGGATTAAAAAGTAGCCAACTTCAATTAAGCTAAAGCTAGTCTGCCCAAACTACAGTACTGAGGAAGTCAATCGCTTGCCAGTCGTTTGAGAGGCATTCGCACGACATTCGACGGTTGTTTTCGTGAAATTGAACCGAATTGCGAGCCATAATTGGCGGCAGTTAACACCTTAAAGTCGAATTGACCGTTTCTTTTTCTTCGATAAAAGTGTATACGATTATAATGTTAGATAAAAATTATATTAAGGCGGATTTCCGCTGCGACTGTCGAAAATTCTAGATATTGCATAATAGTTATTTAAAAAGATTCTCAACTGTCCATAAAAAGCTGCATCTTCTTCGTACATTAGCATATTCATCTCCAGATTCCGGTATGATTGAGAGATTATATCAAGTCGAGACCTTGCGGGATTGCAGCATAGCAAATCATATTGTGATTCGGGCATTCTAGTCAAGCAATCAAACCGTGCTTGTCGTTTGAGAGTGATTGGTCCGACGCCTGTGGGTTCTGTTGTCTCTGCGCCTATATTCATTTCATTTTTTATTCAGATTTGTCTTTTTGAGTTTGTCAGATTTAGCTTGAATGAGTCCTCGACTGAGTTACTGCTTAAGATAAATTTGATTTGTGTTTCAGCCAAAATTCGTCGCAGCAACAGTTTAAAAATGACTCGACAGTGTACACACTGATTGAGGACACTTTCAGTCATGCTCTGAATTCCTCGACATACGAGTGTGCTGTCGGCAGTGCCACAGAAGTGGGAGAGGAACTTCGCAAGCTCATTCTAAAGCTGTTCGCGGTGTTCCTCTCTCCTGACGGAATGTCTGTTGACTATAAAGGAATGGCCAAGAGTAAAGAATTCGAAGTGTATGAGAAGCTATCGGCTGAGCTGCAACGTGTTGACGTCACAAATATATCACGTGATGAGAAGGTGGCATTCTTCATAAATATCTACAATGCTATGGTCATCCATGCCACTATAAAGAAGGGCCACCCTACGTGGCTGTGGGCGAGATACAAGTTCTTCTACCAGACGTTCTATATCATTGCTGGGGAGCTGTACTCTCTTCAGGATATTGAGAATGGCATTCTGAGAGGGAACAAGAAGGGTGTGGGAATGATACGCGTCCCCTTCCAGCCTGGTGATCCAAGGAAGCAATTGGCTCTGGAAGCAGCCGAGCCTTTGGTGCATTTTGCATTGAACTGTGGCGCCAAAAGTTGCCCACCTATTAAAACTTTCTCGCCAAATGGACTTAAGGTTAGTCGGTCGGACAATTTATTTTAGCGAGCTTGGCTATATTGCGGTGTTCTTGGTTTTTTACATTTCCCAGAATTTGAATTGTATTGGGGTGCTCTTTGTAATTGCTCTTGAACGAAGTTCATAGCAATTATTGTAAACGTGTTGGTCTTTTTTTGTAAATTTTTTGCTTGACTGTTTTGCGCTTTTCTTCTAGAACATCCTTTAACTTCTCAAGTGACTTTTTCACGCTTTCGTTCTTCGTTTTTGAGTGATCTCTATTGCTTATTCCGAAATAAAGCTTGTTGCTAATATAAACTCGGTTGGAGCACAGCAAGAATAAGGGTCAAATAGCAAAGTCGGCAGTGCAAATGGGTATCAAGCGGGAGGTCAATGGTTCGAATCCCGGTGGGGTCAAATTTTTTCCCGCCTGTCGTTCGAGAGCAATTCTTCCGACATTAGTCGGTTTATGTTTTCGAAGATGAGTTTTAGCGAAGTCTTTTTAGTAGCCGGGAAGCGATAGCTGGGGCTATTATTGGCCTTCTCTTGGCTTTTTCACGACTCGTGTGTATAGGTTTTTTTTAACCGAAAGTACTCTTCGTTCAGACGGAATTTGACCTAAAAGCGAAAGTGAGCTAAGTTGCCAAGTGAACTTTTTTCTGAGCGATCGAAGTTTTTTTGATCATGCGCTGCGTTCAGTGAATGACTTTTCGACTTGGTCAAGTTATTTTTGACTTGTAATTGGTTTTTTTGTAAAATAATTTTTAGTCGATGTTATATTGAAATATAGCCCTCAAAAGTTAATACCACAGTGCTTTGCAGAGCCTAATAATGCTTTTAAGGTTCAAAATTAGCACTTATTTCATGATTTTTTAAATTATTTTTAGGCTTTTCCATTAATTTATTTATTTTTGGAGCTTTCAGCCGTGTTTTTATCAAAAATCAGTTCATATGACAACTTCCCATTGATAATTTATATACTGAATGCCTCTTTCTACCGCGAGGTAATTCTGTTTTTTATAATTGTGCATATGCTAATCCAATTTTGCTAGTTTTTTTAATCGATTTTTTCTTTTTTTTTGTATTTTGGTTTAATTTAATAGAAACTGTTTTTTTTTGCATTGTCAGGAAGTTTAATTTCGTTTTAATAGTAATTCAAATATTTTTAAGGCGAAGTCTTTGAAACACCGTTTTTGTCATAAATGCAGTTTAAAATTTTTTTTGTTTTTGCAAAAAATTTTAACGTTTGCAATGTTTGAATTTTGTTTCTACTTTTTTAATCTGTTCAGAAGGATGGCTCTTGGTTGATTCGAATTCTAGAATGCTAAGTTTTCAAAAGTATTTGTTCTTCAATTTTCTTTGTTTTTGATTTTTAGCTTTCAAGAATCAAGAAGTAGTCCTTTTTGTTTGTTTCCTATAATGTGTCTATATTCTCTGCATTCTAGCATCTCTCATTCTAGCATTCCCCTAGCACCTATTTGTGCTACGTTTTGTTTTCTTAGTTGTTAAAAATTTTACAGTTTTTTTCTCAGGATTTTGTCACTTCTTTGGTTTGCAATTGATTTTATTTAACAGAATGCAGCAGTGAGAATTTGCTGGAAATCATTTCGCAAATTCATTTTTTCCATCATCTCTCCAACACGCAAGGAGAATATTTTATTTCTGTCTGAATTGTGGTGATATAAAACGAAAGGTAGTGGTTTTTTTAGTCTTTGTTTTTAGTATTCTCTTCTTTTGAAAAATTTAGTTTAGTTTCTAAGATGCTTATCTGTTATTTTTCAAGGCCAGTATCATGCCTTTTTTCGTGCCAATTAATAGCGCTGCCAGTTTTTTGAGCTTGCCAGTATCTTGACCGTCCTATGAATGTTGGACATTTTTTTAAGTTACCTAATACTTTCAATATAATGAAATTTTACTGCATTTCTTTCTCGTAGTGACTTTCGTATGAATTTCAGCAATCTTTTAAAATCAGTCCTGGCGAGGTTAAGAGTTGATGGTTAAATACAAAAGATTATGGTATCAGCTGTGATTACGGTTTTTTGTGAGGCTTTGACGCTTCGAGTCGCTTCCGGCAGTCTTCTGGCTGTTTTTTTTATTTCGTCGGCAAGATTTTTGTTAAGACCATATGACGTCACAATCACTTCAAATCTGCTTTTTGGTCATTCTTTCATGCAATTTCAACTGAATTGCGTGCGTGACGTCATTTTTCACTCTGAGTTGAGCGAGTTTTTTGTTCATTTGCGTGATGAAATTTTTGGTGACACGTGACTTACCTCACTCTCTAAAATCACTTCACTTTGGAATTGACTTTTCTTTATTTTATTTCAAAGAGATAAGGTCAGGTGAATTTGTGTCACTCTAAATGAAGATTCAGAGCAGTTAATAGAGGCAGCAATAACTTATACAGATTCTTTATGAAAATATAACATTCTCGTACTTTAATGAAAAGTGTAATTTTTCAGGTCTGTCCTGGGCTGTTTTTTTTTTGTGACTGCAGATCTACGCAGCTATTGCGGCTATTTTCTGGCAATCTGCCAGCTATGTTTTTTCAACTTGAGGAATAATGGACAATGGGGGTATTTTTTAATCAATTCAATTTTGCCGAGTCTTGAAGCAGGAAATGAAAATTGCAAAAATTTGTAGTAGTTTGGTTGCTGAACAAAATTGAACAGTTGTGCGAAAAGCTAGTAGCTTCTGGTTCGTGTCATTATTTTTCTGGAGAGCGAGAAATTGAGGCGTATAAATTTTTAGGCCAGCAAAATTTTTTTCTCGAGCAGCCGCCTTTGAAAGCAGTTTTTTTGCAAATTTTTCTGCATAAGAGGCTTGACTATAATATACTAATTTTAGGCTTGTCTTGATTTAGGTTTGCCGGTAATTTTTGATACCGGTTTGCCGGAGTTTTTTTGTTAATTTAGAGATTTTTCATTTTGGATTCTTTGGCGATATTTTGTGTTTTCTTTTCTTTTACTGCTTTAAATTGCATTTGAATAGACACTTATTATTTATGGAGTTTTAGATGCCAAGTTTTTAGTTTTTTTGCAATTTTTCTTTTTTCTCCGATCTTAGACACGTTTTAATTTCAATACTCTATTTGAACCAATGATCTTTTTTTTTTGGCCCGGATGTGTTCTTTTAATATTAAACAGTTCCTCTGCTTTTGATTTTTTCAAGCTGTTTTTAAATGCTTTGTGTTCTTCAAATTTTTATAGCATTTGGGGAGGTCCATAGTTCAAATTATTTGTTCTAGATAATCTGGATGTCTTTTGAGTGAAATGGCATTAATTGTTTTTATTAAAGATAATTGAGTTATTTTAAGCAAATTTTTGCCAAGTTTCTTTTTTGCCTAATATTGCTAATGTCTTCTGATTTGTTGTTTTTCGCTACGTCTTCTTGTTCAGTCTTTTATTCAAACATATTCTAAAGGTGTCGCTGGATTTCACTGGAATCTAGCCTGGGCACTTTTAAAGAAAAAATCAATACAAATTTCTAATAGCCAATAGTTGTTTTGGAGTAACCTTATAAAGAAAAAATTTATTTTGTAGAGAGAAGTTTTTGTCAGAAGCTTTATCATTTTTTTCTGGTCAAATACTTTGTCGTTATTTAGTATTATTATTAAGGATGTTCATGTCAGTTAGGGTGGCCAATTATCTCCCTCAAGTCGTTCCGGGAACTCTTGCGGCTTTCTTTTTAATCTTAGTCAATTTGAGCAAATTTTCATGCAGGAAATTCCTGAAAAATTTTGGTGTAAATTGACTGTTGAACAAAGTCCGAAAATGGGGTGTATAAAAGTTTTCTGTAAGCTACCGAAGTTTGATAACGTGCGGCTTTTAAAGAATTTTTTTTGTTTTGACTATTTTCTTTGACTAATAGGTTGAAATTGGCTATATTGACAATTTTAGTTCCTTTGGTAGTGTTTTCAAGTTTTCCTTCATTATTCTGAATTTGGAAGTGTTTGACATTTTGCGGTTTATTTACCCTACTTTTGCTTTTTTGCTTATTTTTCGCTTTCAATAGATTCATTGTGTATTATATAGAGGCTTATTGTTCCAAATAATTTTGAGGTCAGTTTATTGCAGTTTTGTTGAGAATTTGTTGACAAAGAGAACCAGAAATATGAAATTTATGCATTTCTTGCAGTTTTTCAGTTTCTTCTTTTTGTTGTATGAGCTTTTTAATAGTCTCAATTTGTTTTTATGTGCTCTTTTATTTTATGAGGGAATAATAGAATTTTTCTTTTCTTTTATTGCAGCTGGTTGTGGGCCAAATGCTTCCTTAATTGACTTTAAATTGTTTGTTTTAGTTTTTTATTAGTTGTATATGTACTAAAGATTTCTTTATGCTATATATTTTTTAAAACGCCTCTAAGAAGAATAGTGATTGAGCGTCTTTTTCCGAGCGCTTATTTTGTTGGAGTGTATTTCAAAGAAGTGAAACGCGGGAAAACAATGTTTAGGTCAATTTGCTGAAAAACTTTATGTGCAGAGAGGAAAGAGATTTTCGGGTTATGTCGCATTTTTTGAGAGAGAGAGAGAGAGGAGGGAGGGAGGTAGGGGGAGGGAGTGAGACAGAGAGAGAAAGAGAGCTTGCTGCTCACTTGCAAAATTTTGTGAACAACAAGAAGGTCAAGTTGAAGTATACTCCATATGATTGAGGCCATAATGGGAAGGATTGATTCCAGAAATTGCATATTGACCCCGTCAAAAGAGATTGTATCAAAGAGCGTATACAATTCTGTATAGTTAACCCATCAAAGAGTGAATATCGAACATTCTATACATAATTTCGTCTCCTGATATCTGCGAACAACAACTTCTTTGCATTAAGTTTCTAACATGATTGGCTGACTTTTTCGCCGTAAATTTTGTCCACTCTTCGCCGTTATTAAAAACTTGATATAAATATTGTAATTGGTTTGTTTGAATTTTTCCCTCATGATTTGATTGTTTTAGCAATTGAAATTGTAGTAGATGCGACAAAATTGACCTCATTAGTTAGTTATTTTGAACAAAGAATTCGAACACAGTAAATAGTAGTATACATATCAGACTGTTTCTATCAATAGACTATCAAAGCTGCTTTTTGAAAATTTGAAAGATTTAAAAAGTGGTATTTAGAGTTTATCTTGCGATTCAACTTAACTATATCAAATATAGCGGCTCCCATGGGAGTGGAAGAGGTTTCAAAAACCACTCGAAAGAGTTGAAATTTTAGAAACCCCATTTGAGATCTAGATAAAACATATTGGATCTTTTTTGTGTGGGAGAGCGAGAGGGAGGGATAGGGAGAGGGAGAGGGAGAGGGAGAGGGAGAGGGAGAGGGAGAGGGAGAGAGAGAGAGAGAGTAGGTATGAAAATGTTTTTTCTAAGCTAGTGGACTTTTTTATTGATCATGTGCGGCGTTTTTCAAAGGCATGAATTTTTTTAGTTCACTAGTTTACGCTCTAGTTTACGCTCTAAGTCTGAATTGAGAGGTGTTTCATTATTCTGAGTTTCGAGGTGGTTCAAACATTTTGCTGTATATTTACCCTTTTCTGCTTATTTCTTTTCTGCTTATTATGTTTCTCTTATTGTGTTTTTGCTTATTGCGTTTCTCTCAATTATCTGAACCAATGAAACTGCTGTTGTAAGCCTTTTGGATCTTGTTTCAGTTATATAAACCAACAAAGATGCTCATTAATGTTTGTTCGCACATGATGTTCCGACCCGAGCTCATCTACATTTTTGACATCCTAATGATGAGATAATTAAAAAATAGATGTTTGAGTTTAAAAAAAAATTTTAAACAACCGAACTAATAATTGAAATACATAACATCAAGTTTTTGGTAATTCGTTTTTCTTATACTTTTTAATAGCAATGGCGTTGTTCTTTCCTTAACAACATGGCTTCAAAAGTATAAAAAATATAATACAACCACGAAATTTTGAGAAAACCAGTTATATCAACGCCATTAAATTCAATAGCTTTCAACGGAAGTCAAAAGTACGCTAAATTTACCTGATGGAAAGAAATGAGAAAGAAATGATTTGTTTAATAAAAAAAAATCAACGAGACATCACAATAAGTCCTATGATTATGATGACAACGACAAATCCATGCAAAAACCAAAAATTCAGCCAAATTTTCCAGAAGGTGTCGAAGCCAATTAAAGCATAATCTTTGCTCTGATAACTTTATCTCTGATCAATTGGCGGTCTTTTCTAAGCCATTGGGAACTATCAATTTTAGGATAACGGGAAAATATTTCAAAAGGAATCAAACTTACAAAAAAAATTGATTTTTGAATTTATGAAAACTCGTGTTATCGAAGTCCTAAAACTAATAGTTGTCAGATAAAACCACCTACCAGAATAATTTTGATTGCATTAAAAAAGAAGGTGGTCTTGTCATTGCTGAGGGTGACTTACTGTTCATGAAAATAAGTTTAATATCAATTAAAAAATCAAAAAATAAATTCGAAAAGTTGATTTTTAAAGTCTTAGCAGCCATTAGCTGTCCACTCAAAGCACTATACAGGTTTACCTAATGCACTGTAGGAATTCGATTGCACTTTTAGTTAGCGAGTCTATGCCATAAGACTCCCAAGATTTAGTGAAATCAAGATTTAGTGAAATCATTAAAAATTTCGAAAACGCAGATTCGAAGACAAAACAAACATGAGTGATTCCTTTAAAACGAATATTTTGTTCATTGGGTATCAGTTGACTATAAATTAGGTTTGACCTTTACAGAACATCGATATCAAAAGTGACTAGTCTCTAAGTGATTAACGAAATAATAATAAATAGGAAATTTTTCTAAAAAAAACGGCTCTCAAATTGAATTAGACATTTTTTTGATAGTTAACTTCCTCAAGAGACCAGAACTAGCCTTTTTATCGATCCATTGGTAACACAAATTTGGCTCAATTTGTGGCGTGAAATGTAATTTTGAAATAATATTTTTATAGAAAGGCCTTAATTTGAACAAAAATTTCGCTAAAAGTGAACAAAATCATGAAAATATCGCGTGTTCGCACAAAACTTTAAACTGGACAAAAAAACCCATATGAGTATATAGTTCCTCCCCTCACAAGTGGGGTCGGAACAATGAAAGTGCTCGTGTAAGCATTTTAGAACATATGACCAAGTTTTATGCTTTTAGATTCTATTTTCAGCTATTTTTACCATTTTGACCTGTTTTAAGCTTTTTTTAAGCAGTTTGCGTGTTCTTCAATTTTATATAGAATTTCAGGAGTTTTGTGGTTAAAAAGAGTTGGCCTATGTTGGTTGGGTTTTCTTTCATTTTGATTGATATTGATTTTAAAAAGAAAATGGGTGATTTTGAGCATTTTTTTTGCCGACATTTGTGGGTTTAATATTTTTTACCTACTAATTTTATGCTTTTCCCTGTAGTTTCTTGTGTTCAACTCTTATTAGCCTTTAACTCTTAGTCTTTCTAAAGATATTGCTACTTTGAACTGGCAGTTGAAAGCTAGACAGGGCACTTTTGACTGAAATAAATTATACAAATTTGAAATTATCTGGTTTTTTAATCTGCTCTGCTCTGCCAATTATTGGGTGTTTGGCCGATATGGCAAAGGATTTAATTAAAATTTCTCCAAATGATGGTTAGGAAGATGCAATCAAAAACCACTCGAAAGAGTTGAAATTTTAGAAACCGCATTTGAGATCTAGATAAAACATATTGGATCTTTTTTGTGTGGGAGAGCGAGAGGGAGGGAGAGGGAGAGGGAGAGGGAGAGGGAGAGAGAGAGAGAGAGAGAGAGAGAGAGAGAGAGAGAGAGTAAGTATGAAAATGTTTTTTCTAAGCTAGTGGACTTTTTTATTGATCATGTGCGGCGTTTTTCAAAGGCATGAATTTTTTTTAGTTCACTAGTTTACGCTCTAAGTCTGAATTGAGAGGTGTTTCATTATTCTGAGTTTCGAGGTGGTTCAAACATTTTGCTGTATATTTACCCTTTTCTGCTTATTTCTTTTCTGCTTATTATGTTTCTCTTATTGTGTTTTTGCTTATTGCGTTTCTCTCAATTATCTGAACCAATGAAACTGCTGGTGTAAGCCTTTTGGATCTTGTTTCAATTATATAAACCAACAAAGATGCTCATTAATGTTTGTTCGCACATGATGTTCCGACCCGAGCTCATCTACATTTTTGACATCCTAATGATGAGATAATTAAAAAATAGATGTTTGAGTTTAAAAAAAAATTTTAAACAACCGAACTAATAATTGAAATACATAACATCAAGTTTTTGGTAATTCGTTTTTCTTATACTTTTTAATAGCAATGGCGTTGTTCTTTCCTTAATAACATGGCTTCAAAAGTATAAAAAATATAATACAACCACGAAATTTTGAGAAAACCAGTTATATCAGCGCCATTAAATTCAATAGCTTTCAACGGAAGTCAAAAGTACGCTAAATTATACCTGATGGAAAGAAATGAGAAAGAAATGATTTGTTTAATAAAAAAAAATCAACGAGACATCACAATAAGTCCTATGATTATGAAGACAACGACAAATCCATGCAAAAACCAAAAATTCAGCCAAATTTTCCAGAAGGTGTCGAAGCCAATTAAAGCATAATCTTTGCTCCGATAACTTTATCTCTGATCAATTGGCGGTATTTTCTAAGCCAATGGGAACTATCAATTGTAGGATAACGGGAAAATATTTCAAAAGGAATCAAAATTACAAAAAAATTGATTTTTGAATTTATGAAAACTCGTGTTATCGAAGTCCTAAAACTAAGTTATCAGATAAAACCACCTACCAGAATAATTTTGATTGCATTAAAAAGGAAGGTGGTCTTGTCATTGCTGAGGGTGACTTACTGTTCATGAAAATAAGTTTAATATCAATTAAAAAATCAAAAAATAATTTCGAAAAGTTGATTTTTAAAGTCTTAGCAGCCATTAGCTGTCCACTCAAAGCACTATACAGGTTTACCTAATGCACTGTAGGAATTCGATTGCACTTTTAGTTAGCGAGTCTATGCCATAAGACTCCCAAGATTTAGTGAAATCAAGATTTAGTGAAATCATTAAAAATTTCGAAAACACAGATTCGAAGACAAAACAAACACGAGTGATTCCTTTAAAACGAATATTTTGTTCATTGGGTATCAGTTGACTATAAATTAGGTTTGACTTTTACAGAACATCGATATGAAAAGTGACTAGTCTCTAAGTGATTAACGAAATAATAATAAATAGGAAATTTTTCTAAAAAAACGGCTCTCAAATTGAATTAAACATTTTTTTGATAGTTAACTTCCTCAAGAGACCAGAACTAGCCTTTTTATTGGTCCATTGGTAACACAAATTTGCCTCAATTTGTAGCGTGAAATGTAATTTTGAAATAATATTTTTATAGAAAGGCCCTAATTTGAACAAAAATTTCGCTAAAAGTGAACAAAATCATGAAAATATCGCGTGTTCGCACAAAACTTTAAACTGGACAAAAAAACCCATATGAGTATATAGTTCCTCCCCTCACAAGTGGGGTCGGAACAATGAAAGTGCTCGTGCAAGCATTTTAGTACATATGAACAAGTTTTATGCTTTTAGATTCTACTTTCAGCTATTTTTACCATTTTGACCTGTTTTAAGCTTTTTTTAAGCAGTTTGCGTGTTCTTCAATTTTATATAGAATTTCAGGAGTTTTGTGGTTGAAAAGAGTTGGCCTAGGTTGGTTGGGTTTTCTTTCATTTTGATTGATATTGATTTTAAAAAGAAAATGGGTGATTTTGAGCATTTTTTTGCCGACATTTGTGGGTTTAATATTTTTTACCTACTAATTTTATGCTTTTCCCTGTAGTTTCTTGTGTTCAACTCTTATTAGCCTTTAACTCTTATTAACTCTTAGTCTTTCTAAAGATATTGCTACTTTGAACTGGCAGTTGAAAGCTAGACAGGGCACTTTTGACTGAAATAAATTATACAAATTTGAAATTATCTGTCTTTTTTAATCTGCTCTGCCAATTATTGGGTGTTTGGCCGATATGGCAAAGGATTTAATTAAAATTTCTCCAAATAATGGTTAGGAAGATGCATTCAAAAACCACTCGAAAGAGTTGAAATTTTAGAAACCGCATTTGAGATCTAGATAAAACATATTGGATCTTTTTTGTGTGGGAGAGCGAGAGGGAGGGAGAGGGAGAGGGAGAGGGAGAGGGAGAGGAGAGAGAGAGAGAGAGAGAGAGAGAGAGAGAGAGAGAGAGAGAGAGAGAGTAGGTATGAAAATTTTTTTTCTAAGCTAGTGGACTTTTTTATTGATCATGTGCGGCGTTTTTCAAAGGCATGAATTTTTTTTAGTTCACTAGTTTACGCTCTAAGTCTGAATTGAGAGGTGTTTATTATTCAGTTTCGAGGTGGTTCAAACATTTTGCTGTATATTTACCCTTTTCTGCTTATTTCTTTTCTGCTTATTATGTTTCTCTTATTGTGTTTTTGCTTATTGCGTTTCTCTCAATTATCTGAACCAATGAAACTGCTGGTGTAAGCCTTTTGGATCTTGTTTCAATTATATAAACCAACAAAGATGCTCATTAATGTTTGTTCGCACATGATGTTCCGACCCGAGCTCATCTACATTTTTGACATCCTAATGATGAGATAATTAAAAAATAGATGTTTGAGTTTAAAAAAAAATTTTAAACAACCGAACTAATAATTGAAATACATAACATCAAGTTTTTGGTAATTCGTTTTTCTTATACTTTTTAATAGCAATGGCGTTGTTCTTTCCTTAATAACATGGCTTCAAAAGTATAAAAAATATAATACAACCACGAAATTTTGAGAAAACCAGTTATATCAACGCCATTAAATTCAATAGCTTTCAACGGAAGTCAAAAGTACGCTAAATTATACCTGATGGAAAGAAATGAGAAAGAAATGATTTGTTTAATCAAAAAAATCAACGAGACATCACAGTAAGTCCTATGATTATGAAGACAACGACAAATCCATGCAAAAACCAAAAATTCAGCCAAATTTTCCAGAAGGTGTCGAAGCCAATTAAAGCATAATCTTTGCTCTGATAACTTTATCTCTGATCAATTGGCGGTCTTTTCTAAGCCAATGGGAACTATCAATTTTAGGATAACGGGAAAATATTTCAAAAGGAATCAAAATTACAAAAAAAAATTGATTTTTGAATTTATGAAAACTCGTGTTATCGAAGTCCTAAAACTAATAGTTATCAGATAAAACCGCCTACCAGAATAATTTTGATTGCATTAAAAAGGAAGGTGGTCTTGTCATTGCTGAGGGTGACTTACTGTTCATGAAAATAAGTTTAATATCAATTAAAAAATCAAAAAATAAATTCGAAAAGTTGATTTTTAAAGTCTTAGCAGCCATTAGCTGTCCACTCAAAGCACTATACAGGTTTACCTAATGCACTGTAGGAATTCGATTGCACTTGTAGTTAGCGAGTCTATGCCATAAGACTCCCAAGATTTAGTGAAATCAAGATTTAGTGAAATCATTAAAAATTTCGAAAACACAGATTCGAAGACAAAACAAACATGAGTGATTCCTTTAAAACGAATATTCTGTTCATTGGGTATCAGTTGACTATAAATTAGGTTTGACCTTTACAGAACATCGATATGAAAAGTGACTAGTCTCTAAGTGATTAACGAAATAATAATAAATAGGAAATTTTTCTAAAAAAAACGGCTCTCAAATTGAATTAGACATTTTTTTGATAGTTAACTTCCTCAAGAGACCAGAACTAGCCTTTTTATCGATCCATTGGTAACACAAATTTGCCTCAATTTGTGGCGTGAAATGTAATTTTGAAATAATATTTTTATAGAAAGGCCTTAATTTGAACAAAAATTTCGCTAAAAGTGAACAAAATCATGAAAATATCGCGTGTTCGCACAAAACTTTAAACTGGACAAAAAAAACCCATATGAGTATATTGTTCCTCCCCTCACAAGTGGGGTCGGAACAATGAAAGTGCTCGTGTAAGCATTTTAGAACATATGAACAAGTTTTATGCTTTTAGATTCTATTTTGAGCTATTTTTACCATTTTGACCTGTTTTAAGCTTTTTTTAAGCAGTTTGCGTGTTCTTCAATTTTATATAGAATTTCAGGAGTTTTGTGGTTAAAAAGAGTTGGCCTAGGTTGGTTGGGTTTTCTTTCATTTTGATTGATATTGATTTTAAAAAGAAAATGGGTGATTTTGAGCATTTTTTTTGCCGACATTTGTGGGTTTAATATTTTTTACCTACTAATTTTATGCTTTTCCCTGTAGTTTCTTGTGTTCAACTCTTATTAGCCTTTAACTCTTAGTCTTTCTAAAGATATTGCTACTTTGAACTGGCAGTTGAAAGCTAGACAGGTCACTTTTGACTGAAATAAATTATACAAATTTGAAATTATCTGGTTTTTTAATCTGCTCTGCTCTGCCAATTATTGGGTGTTTGGCCGATATGGCAAAGGATTTAATTAAAATTTCTCCAAATGATGGTTAGGAAGATGCATTTAGTATTTGGAGAACTTTATTAGAGAATATTGTTTTTTGTGATGTTGGCCTTCGTCGCCTCCTTATTGTTGATTACTACAACTGAATTATTTGAATCAAATGACCTAGCCGTATTGAGCTTTTTATTTAGATTGATTTTCATTATATAGGACCAATTGACGACTGCCGCCTTCTCCTTCCTGGAGTCGGACGAAAACTGCGCTGTGGATGCTAAAAGTGGCACCGTGACTTTGAGTGAAATCTTCAAATGGTACAGAAGTGACTTCGGCACAACTGACTTGGAAGTGGCCCAGTTCCTTCTCATGTATCTGAACGATGGATCAAAGAAAGCTGACTTGCAAAAGCTTGTGAACAACAAGAAGGTCAAGTTGAAGTATACTCCATATGATTGGGGCCATAATGGGAAGGATTGATTCCAGAAATTGCATATTGACCCCGTCAAAAGAGATTGTATCAAAGAGCGTATACAATTCTGTGTAGTTAACCCATCAAAGAGTGAATATCGAACATTCTATACATAATTTCGTCTCCTGATATCTGCGAACAACAACTTCTTTGCATTAAGTTTCTAACATGATTGGCTGACTTTTTTGCTGTAAATTTTGTGCACTCTTCGCCGTTATTAAAAACTTGATGTAAATATTGTAATTTGTTTGTTTGAATTTTTCCCTCATGGTTTGATTGTTTTAGCACTTGAAATTGTAGTAGATGCGACAAAATTGACCTCATTAGTTAGTTATTATGAACAAAGAATTTGAACAGAGTAAATGGTAATATACATATCAGACTGTTTCTATCAATAGACTATCAAAACTGCTTTTTGAAAAAGTTTAAAAGATTTAAGAAGAGGTATTTAGAGTTAATCTTGCGATTCAACTGAACTATATCAAATATAGCGGCTCCCAGGGAAGTGGAAGAGGTTTCAAAAACCACTCGAAACAGTTGAAATTTAGAAACCTCATTTGAGATCTAGATAAAACAGATTGGATCTTTTTTGTGTAGGTACAACGAAAAAGATCCAACAGATTAAATGAAATTTAAGGGACTAGATTTATTTCAACTGGAGAGACTATAGCTAATAGAAGATTTGCAATGTGAAGTTTAAGCTGTCGGAAGCGCGAATACAGGAACTGCAGAATAGATCTGATTTCTGAAAGATTGAATCGCCAAGCTTTGATGTGGTTTTCTAGATAGCTTTGTAAGTATGTGGACCTCACGCTATGCACACAGACTGAGTCAAGGCAGTCGTCGATTCCTATCCTCTGCATCTGGGGAAAATATCAAGGTCACTTTGTTTCCTGGCGATGGGATTGGACCCGAGATTTCCTCGTCAGTGCAAAAAATATTCTCAGTGGCACAAGTTCCCATTACGTGGGAAGCAGTAGACGTTACACCTGTGAAATCAGCCAGTGGAAAGTTTATTATCCCCCCGGAGTCACTAGAACCAATGAGGAGGACCAAAATTGGCCTTAAAGGGCCCTTGGCTACTCCTATAGGCAAAGGTTTGCAGTATAATAGTTGCAAGTCAATCCATATATCGAGAAGTATATCAATGTATTCATATAAGTGAGTATGGTCTACTGATACATCGCTAAGAAAGTTTCAAACATACAAATCAATGTCCTTGCCGTCTTCTTGGTCTTATGTTTGTATCGTCGTCTGAAGTTCGTTTTAGAATCTTTTACGCCTCAAACCTTAAAATAGTGGTTTTGTTCACAGGTTCATGCTGCTTTAACGTTGTTCTTTTGATTCTCTTATGTCCGTGATATCAGACTTGAGTTGAGTGATATTTTGTCCGAAGTTTGAAGCAATTATTGTAACAGTTTGTTTGTGTCTTTTTCTATGTAATATTATTGCCTGACCGTTTTTGCGCTTTTGTTCTAGAACATTCTTTCGATTTCACTTCTCGAGTGAATTTTTTCATGCTTAACTACTTCAATTTTGCTTGATCTAAATTGCGCTTATTCAGAAATTCTTGCTTAAACAAAAGCGATTGTAAGATAGGATATTTCGATGTAAATATAGCCGGGTGGTTAATGTATTCTAGCACGCCTGAGGTTGCGGGTAACCCCTCGCTAGTTGGAATTTTTGGGCCCGTTAATACTTACTAGGCTGCAGCGGCCCTCTTGAATTAAATTGCCCTGCCTGTCGTTCGAGTGCAATTTGTCCGACGTTAGACAATTTTCTCTACAAATGTTTTAAATAGTAACAGAAAAAGTCATTGGAATATGTTGCAATTATAGCCTATTGCAGTTCGAAACGATCAAATAGTTTACCAAAAGAGAAAGAAATTGCTCTCGTACGAAATTTAAAATAATTATTTTAGTTGTGTGTGTCCGTTTCTAAGCGAAATTTTTGATTGACCATTTTTATTCGAGAACATCCTTTCTTGTGCTTCGGAGATTTGACTCCTTCCGTGCTTGATATTTTGATTTATGCTGGATCTAAGTAGCTTTTCAGAATTTTAAACAATAATGTAATTGTCGGAAAAATGGAAAAAGTTTGCTGCAATCGTTTACATATCAAAATTTTTGTAATGGTACTGCACCTGCACGCTCGCCGCTGAATCAGGATTCAATTTAGTGCCCAATTTTTAATGCATTTTTCTACTTTAGTCGGTTTATAGTTGAAAATTGAAATATGCATGGAATGATAGTGATTTTCTAAGTTTATACAGATAGATACACGATGTGGAGGATGATTTAAATTAATTGCTCTCAACCGAAATTTGTAATAATTATATTAGTCCTGTGGTATTTTTTGAAGAGATGTTTTGCCTGACCGATTTTCGTCTGATCCATTTGA
Source organism: Convolutriloba macropyga (assembly GCF_964194025.1). Lineage (NCBI taxonomy): Eukaryota > Metazoa > Xenacoelomorpha > Acoela > Convolutidae > Convolutriloba > Convolutriloba macropyga. The sequence goes on from NC_134469.1 coordinate 41,052,846, forward strand.
CTTTTCGTCCTTAAAAACGGGTTAAATAGGTAGCGCTCCGAGGGCGTTAAGTTAACAGGTAGCGCTCGGAGGGCGCTAAATTGTCTTAAAACCGTACGTTAAACCAGACTCTAAGAATGCAATTCGCCAAAAATCATTACGACGCAGAGGTATACCCCAAACTTTCCGCCTTAGTCAAATTGGCTCAAAAATTAGATACATACAGTGAACGAAATTAGGAGACATCCTTTGTTTCTTACTATTCGCAAAAGGGGTTCCGCCAATTTTGCGAAATAAAAGAACATTCGGAACGAAAAGTAGGTTACAAGTCTTTTAGCACGTTTCCGCTCAATTTAGGTATCCATTGTTCGCGCACATTTTGAGCATGCAATAAGCCTTTTAATAAAGATTTAATTAAAGGTTTCAAAGCTTTCAACTGCTTTAAATACACGCAACCACAAAAACTGATTTTTTCCCCGAAAAATCCCCCGCACATCAAAGGCTTTTTATATCAATGTGGGACTGGCTGATTTAAATAAGTAGTAATAAATAGTAATAATAAGTAGTAATAAAGTACTATAAGTAGTAATAAAGTATTACTGGTAGTAATAAGTTAGGCTTAATTAAATAAGTAGTAATTAAGTTAGGCTTAATTGCGGATTATATGCGAAATCGAGCAACATTGCGTGCAAAAAATCGATACATAAATGGAGCAGATGCGTGATACAAGCCGTGCGAAAAGTAGGTTATAAAGTTTGTACTTGTATTTCGCGGCTAGGATTAGGACACTTTTGCGAACACGGGTTGCTAATTTCCCTTCCATTTTGCCGGTTTCTGCTAAAGTAGCTATTTTCCGCAATATTGTTCCTATTCAATGTATTAACATAGTAAAAACGAACACGAGATACACGCATCGGGCATATCTGCCCGTGACGATTTGGGTATACATCTGCGTCGTAATGATGTTTTGAGGCGAAAATTTCATGGTTTGGAGGGAGGTTCTTAATCTTGAGTGTTCGACCTCTCACCCCCAATGTACTGGCTTTTTGGTTATTGACCTTTTCTTGCTTCAAACGAGCTGTGCTTTTGTATTTATATCCACAGAGAATAATTTTGACAAGATTGTAGTTTTGGCAAGAGATACCTAGTTTCGTAAAGTTATTTAACGTATGTTTTATAATGATATGAAGACACTGTTCCGTTTTATTGACCAGTAATTTAGTCAGGGCTTCTTAAACTGAAAATCAAACCTCTTTTCGGGCATCTGTTTGGCTATGCATGTACAATCTGCTGATTTTGCTGACCTCTTTTATTTCAAGTTTCACAAGTTAAATATTATAACAATATAAGGAGGCTTCCGTACTTGTGCTTTGGCACATTTAGTTCCAACCTTCCATTTACTGGGATAGTGAGCAGGCAGACGACGACTTGGCAAATTTCAATAAAAAAATCCTCTCTAGAAATTACGTAACCAACTTGTGTTAAAAGCAAGAAAAGACAACGCAAGCAAGAATCAAGCGATGCGTTTAAAACAAATTTTTGTTTAAAAAAATGTGGAAGTAAATGGTGTCCCCGTGTAAAAAGAATTGCCTCGCTGGGCTGTTAAGCATTAGAAAGTGCAAATTAAAATAGAAAACTCCTACAACTGTTTTTGAAATGACTAAATGAACATCAAAAAAGTGGACAAAATTGTCAAACTGAACTATAGTTTAAAGTCAGCCCAACACAAGGTTCTAAAAACAACTTTCAGGCAATTAATACAAGGAAACCTTATTCTATAATATTTGCTGCAATGTTGCTAAAGTGTTGCTGAAATCATTGGAATCAATTATGCTTTCAACCAAACAGGTTACGCTTGATAGAAAATAAAAAAAAATTGAAAAGCATGAGCTGAAAAAGTAGTATAAAGAGCGGCAAATTTCATTTTAAAAAGCAGCATAAAGAGTGGTAATTTATGTGGCATCGTAAAAGCTTCACTGTCTATTAGATCAACCATTTAAGAAAAATTTGAAAACAGAAGAGAAATGGGCAAAAAGAAAGCACGATGAACATATGCAGAAAATCTGACTTAAAACCTGCCTGCAAATTTTAATGCATAATATTTCATGAAATCCAAAGTGGTCGTACGTTTAGGCAATTGAAAAATTTTTAATTGCTCTCAAACGATGTTTGTAGCAATTATATTAGTCCTGTCGGTCTTTTTTATGCGATTTTTCGCTTGACCGATTTTTCTTCTGACGCTTTTGACTTTTCGTCCTCAAAAACGAGATAAACAGGTAACGCCCAGCGGGCATTAAGTGCTGTTAGAGCCTTTCAGCTCAAACTGTTTTGGAGACTTAAACTTATGGTGTGAAAGGCGGTTCTTTGAGGTTGAAGACACCCCGACTGTTGACCCCACCGCCCCCCACCACGCTGTTGCCCCCCAACCCACTGATGCAACCTCCCTCCCCTTCAGCCCCCCGGTGCATCACCCCCCCCCCCGCCCCCGTGGCTACTGACGAACAACCGATTGTTAAAAACGCTTTTTTTCCAATTTTCACAATTTTTTTTCCAGCTTTCTGAAATTTTGTAGCGTATTTTTTAATTATTTCAGCCCTAGGTGTCAAGGAACCTCCTCTAGGGTTTTATTATTGTTTACTGCATAGTTTCTAGTGGTAGTGGAATGGTTCTAACATTTTGAAATGGCATATTTTCGCAATTTTTTTGACAAAACGTGCAAATTTTTTCAATTTTTTGGACATTTATTCTTCATTATCCGCCTCTTTCCAGACGCAGGGGCCAGAAAACGTCCTTAAGCGTTTGATAATAAGTTACTGAAAAAATTTCATTTGCCACGGAGTAGTTTTCAATTTTTTAATATTACAATTTTTATCAATCTTTCAATATTATCAATATTTATATTACAATTTTTTAATATTACAATTTTTATCAATTCTATGTAATGGAATGTTTTCAAGATTTTAATTTGAGCAATTTTTTAAAATATTTTTAATTTTTCAAGTTTTTAATGTTTTTGAATTTTTTATTATTCTTTCCGGCACCAGGGTCCTAGGGACCTCCTCAAGGCTTGATGATAAGCTGTTGCATAGTTTCTAGAGTTAATGGAATGGCTATCAATATTTTAATGACTCCAGCTTTATCACTTTTTTGATAAAATTCATTTTCAAATGTCTGAAAGATTATCGTGTTCCAAGTTTACGGATCTTCTTGAGCCAGTGAAACTATTGAAAGCTGGCATTAGGGATATACTGGATAGTCTCTTGAGACAATGAAATGGTTTTGAAGATCTTACTATTTTGAATTTTAGCTATTTTCGAAGTTTTTGCATAATTTTGTTCTTTTCTGAGTTTAACGGTCATTAGTGGCCGACGAAGCATTTCAAGTCTTGCAGATGGGTTGGTTGACATAACTCCATAGACAAAAAATTGTTCGGAACTTTTTCACTGCAAAATCTGGAAGCTTTTTTTTAGTTTTGCAAAGTCTTGCAAATTTTTAAAATCTGTTGTTTTTATTTATATACTAACAAAGCTAGAAAACTAAAAGTTGCAGAGTCGAATCAAGCCAAGGATAGGCTCAATAAACAGTGACTAGCTACTGACAAAGACAACCGGTCTTTTGAGAGCAATTCGCCCGACGTTAGTCGGTTTTTTTTTTAATGTTTCTGAATTCTTCATGGAAAACGTTCGACTCTGCAAGAGCTTTCAAATGAGACTACATTCAAATGTCTCTCCGATGATTATTTTGAAAGTCCAAAATGATTAAAAAAAGCAACAGAGATCTTTATCACATCAGGTAGGAACAATACGAAAATTCACTGAAGCTTTTTTTAGACTAGCATCTTGTAAATTTTAACGAACCGAAACTTTAAGCGGCAATTTTCTACCTTGGAGTTAATTTCTAAAGTTGGCTCAGAAAACCTGAAAAAAATGTAGCCAAGCTGCGTTTCTGTTTTTAATTGGCGCCGTCAATCTCTCGACGGCTACTATTTAGGTGCTCTCCTTTTTCAACAATCCAAAGATTTGGATTGTATTAGGGCCCTGTCTTTTTTAAGATCTGTTCAGGCTTTTCGACTTCTTATTTTCAAGGAGAAGTAAAATTTGAGTGGTAATTTCTCGTCATGCTGGAGTAGTAATAGGAGCAAATGGCTGCTAGGTTCGGAACGTGATTTCATTCGAAATACCTTTAAATGTAGTGAGAATTTGGTGTTTCAACAAATTTTTGGTTTTTGAGAATGAATTGTTTTTTTCACGTGCTGGATTTGAATTCGTTTTTTCTCTTAGGTGCGTGTACTTACACCTGTCTTCTAATTGTTCCTATTTGCAATTGCTTGAATCTCTGAACCGGCAGCGAATGCTTTTCATTAATGGCAGCCGACGGTTGCTATTGAGGCATAAATAAATAAAAAATAGTTGATTAAGCAATAGCTTAATGTTTCTTTGCATTTAACAATGATAATTGTCATACATTAATAGCAAATTTTTGAAATTTGCCTGTGAGTTTCCTTCATTTTGTTGTGTGATCGATTAATCTCTTTTGGGGCAGATATCAATGTTTGCTAATGAGCCCTTAATACTTTTAGTTAGTTGTCCAAGTTTTTACCAGTGCTTTTTTAATCATTGACACCATTTGTTTTCAAGAAACAGTAAAAAGAAGTTTGCACTTTTCCTGTATTTTCTGTGCGTTTTGTTTACACGCGTTTTATTTTGTGCGTTCAGTTCCTTTAATTACACGTCCTAATGGTTGCTACTGAGAGAGAAATGGGTCTACTTAGGCGCCCGAATTCATACACTTGATTTCTTGATTTTGACACTTTATTTTTAGTTGCTCTTTAACGAAGTTTGTAGCAATTATATTAGTCCTGTTGGTCTTTTTAATGCGTTTTTTTTTTTGCTTGACCGATTTTTTCTGACTCATAGGGTTTTTTGTCATCAAAACGGGAAAACAGGTAGAGCTGAGCGGGTATTTTTCAGTTATTTAACGTTTTTTCAAGTTATTTCATCCCTAGGTGTCAAGGAACCTCCTCTAGGGTTTTATTATTGGTTACTGCATAGTTTCTAGTGGTAGTGGAATGGTTCTAACATTTTTTAAGACTTTTAGGACTTTTGAAGAGTTTAATATTTCGAATTTTAGCAAGATTTTGTTAAAATTTGCTCTTTTCGAAATTTTTGCATAATTTTGTTCTTTTCTGAGTTTAACGGTCATTAGCGGCCGGCGAAGTTTTTCAAGTCTTGCAGATGGGTTAGCCGACATAACTCCATAGACAAAAAAATCTTTCGGAACTTTTTAACTGCGAAATCTGGAAGCTTTTTTTAGTTTTGCTAAGATTTGCAGATTTTTAAAATCTTTTTTTATTTGATTCATTTACTAACAAGGCTAGAAAACTAAAAGTTGCAGAGTCGAATCAAGCCAAAGATAGCCTCACTAAACCATGACTAGCTACTGACAAAGACAAAACCGCTCACCGGTCTTTTGAGAAGAAATCGCCCGACGTTAGTCGGTTATGTTTTTAAATGTTTCCGAAGTCTTCATGGAAAACGTTCGACTCTGCAAGAGCTTTCAAATGAGACTACATTCAAATGTCTCTCCGATGATTATTTTAAAAGTCTAAAATGATAAAAAGCAACAGAGTTCCTTATCACATCAGGTAGGAACAATACGAAAATTCACTGAAGCTCTTTTTAGACTAGCATCTTGTAAATTTTAACGAACCGAAACTTTAAGCGGCAATTTTCTACCTTGGAGTTAATTTCTAAAGTTGGCTCAGAAAACCTGAAAAAAATGTAGCCAAGCTGCGTTTCTGTTTTTAATTGGCGCCGTCAGCCTCTCGACGGCTACTATTTAGGCGCTCTCCTTTTTCGACAATCCAAAGATTTGGATTGTATTAGTGCGCTGTCTTTTTTAAGATCTGTAGAGGCTTTTCGACTTGTTATTGTCAAGGAGAAGTAAAATTTGAGTGGTAGTTTCTCGTCACGCTGAAGTAGTAAAAGGAGCAAAATGGCTGCTAAGTTCGGAACGTGATTTTTTTCAAAATACCTTTAAAGTGTAGTTAGAATCTGGTGTTTCAACGATTTTTTGGTTTTTGAGAATGAATTGTTTCTCAAGTGCTGCGATTTGAATTCATTTTTTCTCTTGGGTGCGTGTACTTAAAAGTTACACCTGTCTTCTAATTGTTCCTATTTGCAATTGCTTGAATCTCTGAACCGGAAGCTAATGCTTTTCATTAATGGCAGCCGACGGTTGATATTGAGGCATAAGTGAATAAAAATAGTTGATTAAACAATAGCTTAATGTTTCGTTGCATTTAACAATGATAATTGTCTTACATTATTAGCAAATTTTGAAATTTGCCTGTGAGTTATTTTCATTTTGTTTAATCAATTAATCTCTTTTGGGCAGATCTCAATGTTTGCTAATGAGCCCTTAATCCTTTTAGTTAGTTGTTCAAGTTTTTACCAGTGCTTTTATAAACTTTGACACTTAGTTTTCAAGAAATATTAAAAAGAACTTTGAATTTTTCTTTTTTTTGTGGGTTTTGTTGACTTATCAATCAGTTCCTTTAATTACACGTCCTAATGGTTGCTACTGAGACAGAATTGTCAACCGAATTCATAGACTTGATTCTCTTGACTTTGACACTTTATTTTTAGTTGCTCTTTAATGAAGTTCGTAGCAATTATATTAGTCCTGTTAGTTTTTTTAATGCGTTTTTTTGCTCGAGTTATTTTTTCGGAATCATAGGACTTTTTGTCCTCAAAACGGGAAAAACAGGTAGAGCTCAGCGGGTATTAAGTTCTCCTAGAGCTTTTCAGCGCAAGTCTCCAAGTATGCGATTCTTGGAAGCTGTTTTGGAGACTTATACTGATGAGTATACGTATGAAGAGTGGTTCTTAGAGGTTGACCTCCACGTCCCTCCCACAACAGTCCCCCCCCCCCCACACACACACACACATACACGTCAGCCTCCTTCCCCTCCAATCCCCTCTCCTGCCATCGTTCAGCCCGTACGGGCCCCGTGCAGCCAAAGACCCCCTCCTACCACCCTCCCCCACTGTTGCCACCACCCCGATCATCCCCCCTAGTCTCTCCTGCTGCGCTCGACTCACGCCCTTTCAGTTAAGCTAAAGCTAGCCTCATAAAAGCGTGGCTGTCTGCTGAATTAGTCAGCTGGTGGTTTGAGAGTGATTCTCCCGACGTTAGTCGGGTTTGTTTAAGAATTTATTGGCGGAATTTTGAGTTATTCCCGTTTTTGTTGCTTATCCTGTGCTTCGGTCACTAAATCGCATTATTAATGTTCTTATTAGAACAGTTAATAATGCTATTTTTAAACTTTGAAAATATTGGTTTTCAAGGAACATTTAAGAAACATTTAAAGAGTTTTTTCTTTGTTTTTTGGGGGTTTTGTATGATCAATCAGTTCCTTTAATTACACCTGGTGGTTGCTACTGAGTCGTAAATGTGTCTACTTAGTCGCCCGAATTTATACCATCGATTTTCCTGACTTTGACACTTTGTTTTTAATTGTTTTCAAATGAAGTTTATAGCAATTATATTAGTCCTGTTAGTCTTTTAATGCGATTTTTTGCTTTTGCTATTTTTTGTTTGACCATATGACTTTTGGTCCTGAAAAATGGGAAAAACAGGTAGCGCTAAGCGGGTATTAAAATCTCTTAGAGCCTTTCAGCTCAATAGTCTCCGAGTATGCGATTCATAGAAACTGTTTTTGAGACTTATACTTATGGTGTGAAAGTCGGTTCTTAAAGCTTGACCCCCACATCCCCCCATATCAGCCCCCCCCCCACACATACACGTCAGCCACCTTCCCCTCCAATCCCCTCTCCTGCCATCGTTCAGCCCGTACGGGCCCCGTGCAGGCAAATACCCCCTCCTACTACCCTCCCCCACTGTTGCCCCCATCCTTATCATCCCCCGGGTGCACCTCCTGCTGCGCGCACCTCACGCCCCTTCACTTAAGCTTAAGCTAGCCTCACTGGATGGCTACTGACAAACCCAGCTGGTCGTTTGAGAGCAATTCGTTAATTTATTGGCGGAATTTTGTTTTTCGTTTTTGTTGCTCATCTTGAGGTCCGGTCACTAAATAGCATTATTAAATGTTCTTATTAGATTCAAAGTGCGGCAGATTTTCTTAGCATTGAAGGTTATTTTTTGCTATTGATTCTTGCTTTCTGATGAATTAGATGTTTTAAGCTGTTTTAGTCAGAGAATCCTTCAATGAATATCTGAATCTACCTTTTATGTGGAGTTATTCTCCCTTTTCATTCTAATTGAATTCAAAAATTTTAAAATCGTATAACAAACTATGCTGTTTTAATCAGTTTGTTAGATGTCTTTTTTGCTTTCAGGCGACTAATTTTCAAAAAGATTCTGATTTTTGTTAAATTTGTCTTGTGCGCTTTTTGCGTTGTCTCACTGATTTTGTCAAGGATTCCGTATTGTATTTGCATTCTAAGCTCGCGTAGGGTGAATACTTTTAATAAAGAATTGTCATTTTCGATGATTTCTTCGACGCTAGTTTTTGGAAAATTAATTATTAAAAAACGTATGCTCTGCATATATTTTGTGCCTTTGTTGACAGACAAAATTTGATGTTGCTTCAAAAATGTTACTGTTCAGGTCTTATTTAATTGAATTCTTCTGATTTTAGTTCAGTGTGTGTTCTTAAGTGCATTATTTAATCGAAGTTCATTTGAGATTGCTAGCTGGCATTAGTATTAAGCTTACTAGCTTTCAGTTTCGAAGCTGAATAAAGGGTCATTTAAGAATCTAACTGAAAGTGCACAACAAATTAGAGCCCTTTTTGACACCTAGAAACAAATTTTAACAATTTTTATCCTTTTTTAACAGCCGCAAAATGATAGCTGGGGCTCTTATTGGCATTCTCGGTTTTTACAATCCAAAGATTTGGATTTTATTGGTGCGCTGTCTCTATTTGAGATCTTTTCATGCATTTTTCAATTGACATTTGTTTGAGCTCAGCAAGCTGTTTATTCTTTTGCAAGCTAGAAATGCTCTTCGTAACCGTTTTTTGAAGTATGTTTTGGAAATGCAAACTTAATTACAAAAATTTTCCTTAATTTTTGCAATTTTCTAAGTTGGGAGCCAAGTAATTGCTTTTAGCTCTTAAAAATGGGTTACTGGACTTTTTTCTAGTGACAATGAAACAGTATTAAAGATATGAATATGAGGAATTTTAAATTTTAACATTTTCTTGTTCCCGTTAAGTTATCCTTCTCTTGAAATTTCCTTTTCTTGATTTTTTCTTTTTAAGCGGTTCAAAATAGGGTAGGTTATAGTTTCTAGTGACTACGAAATAGTTTCTCTACTTCCAGCAAATGTTGTTTTTGTTTCCCAGCTTACTTCTTTTCTTTGTGACAGTTTTGATTGAAACGCATGGTATTCAATGCGATTTTCATGAAAATTTTGAAAGCTGTTTTTGTGAAACTGTTGTCTTTTTGATTCGTGATTGTCATTTGGTCTACCGGTCAGGCAGTGGTGTTTTCAGCTCTTCATTCAATTCTCTGATTATATTTCAGGAGTTGTCCCTCTGTGCTTTTATCTCCTCGTCAAAACAACCATATTAGGGTCACAATCACCTCAAATATGCTTTTTGTTCATTCGTTCATGCAATTTTAACTGAATTGCTTGTGACGTCATTTTTCACTGTTAGTTGAGCTAGTTTCGCCGTTCATTCGCATGATTAAGTTTTTGTTTACTTGTGACTTACCTCACTCTCAAAAAATAACCTCACTCTGAAACTGACTTTTCTTTACTTTAATTGAAAAAGATAAGCGCAAGTGATTGTGTGTCACTCTAATTGAAGATTATTTGAAAGCAGCTTATATGAATTATACAGATTTTTAATCGAAATATATCATCTCAGCATTTAATAAAGAGAATTCTTTTTTGTTCTGTTTCCTTTATCTTTTTGAGACTGTAGACAAAGTTATTGCGGCTATTTTCCGGCAATCTGCCAGCTAGGTTTTGCTTTTTATTTCAATCCTTATGTGCGTCAACGGCTTTTTTCGGCTTGGTTTCCGCAGTTGTGTCGAGTTCTGATATTTAAAGCATAAAGAAAGAGTTTCTCGTTTTTGTATTACTTTCAGGGGAAAAAACTTCAAACAAACTCCAACCAATTTTGATAGGAATTAAACAAAAAAGGGCCCGGAGAAATAAAACCCACTTGATTGTTAAAGAGCTGCGCTTTGTACATGCTTTTGTGCCCCGTGGGATTTTATTGGAAACTATACTGAACGTGAAAAGTAACTTAGCATCTACTAGTTTTACAAGCAACAATTCAATTTTTCGACGCAGTGTTACTCCATCTTGCAATCAAATGGCTAGTGGTCCTGCCTAATTATCAGAATCAGATAATATGTAACGGTTACTTACCAGTTAACCTAATGTAAAGTTGACAAAGTCTATACAAGTTTCTTTGTTACAAGAAAGTTGTCTCAAATTGAATGTGATGATTTCATGTTTGTTCAACTATCATTGAGCTGGTAGAGTTAAACCTTAGCGAGAAAAAATGTGGTTTCATGATAACTTTCTTTCTCTAGATGGAGGTTTGGATGGAGTTCGTCAAATTTACATTGCGGTATCTGGTAGCCGCATAGGGATCAAGGCTGTTAAAATTTCCTCCGACATTTGGTTGCAAGAGCGAGTAATATTGTACAGAAAATTGATTTTTTTTACTTCAAAAAACTAGGGGTGCTAATTTACTTTCGACATTCAGTATATCACTGTTATTCAACAACACTTAAGAACAAGAAGTCAGAGAGCAAAAACTTGAAAACTTTGACCCTTGACCAATTCCGTTCACAAAACAGTTGCTTGCTTCCCGCAACAATTTTTTGAAAACAAAAACTTGACCAATTGAGCGTTGTACCCCTTTCTTTATGACTAGAAGGATGTAATCATAAGGATATATTACTATCACAATTGAGCAAATTATTGGAACCGAAGTTCAATCTTAACATGCGTTTATTTCAGCGGAAAAGAAGTCGAAATGTCACTGAAGGAAAAAGTTGGCCTTGCATATTTTTCCCCATTTTCTATTTAAAAAGGAATAATTAGAACTTTGACTAAACATGCTTCATGATTGATGTCTGAAATGATTACAGATCGCACGAAGCAATCACATGAAATCCTATCAAATGGTCAGTTTTCTTAAAACAGAAACTGCCATCTGACAAGATTAGTATTTTATGCGTTTCGATCACGAGGACTTTCTTGGTGTTCTCCAGAAATCTGCAATGGATGGAGTCGTGTAAATTTGAGGATGCGGGCTGCGCAAAGCTTTATTAGATAACACTTATTCACTTATTTCCCAGTTAGTTCTAAGGACAGTTAGCATATGATCTCAGGGACTTGAAGTTCCTGGCTTAACTTTTTTCACTATCAGTAATCAGCTGGTATGAGAGGTCTAGATCGTGCTAACCATGCTGCAATCTGCCGTTGTTAATCAGTAGATGTAATTTAAAATTGAAACTGACTGTAGTGTATATGCAACTTTTATTTGATGGCGGAATAAATGGGATTACTTTTTTCATGCGTTCGGTTTCAAAATTGCGCTATTTAATTTTTTTTAAACCTACGAGTACATTTAGATGGAACGTCCAACACTAGACTGCTACAGCGATCTTTTTGTCATCTGTTTCGCTTGAGGAGCTTATCATCTATGTCACGTCTTCATTGTTTAGGCCACCAATCCCTCAACTTGGCCCTTAGAAAAGCGTTCTCCCTTTATGCGAATGTCAGACCCTGCAAGTCAGTCCAGGGCTACTCGACTGCCTACGATGGAGTTGACATTGTGACTATTCGTGAAAACACTGAAGGCGAGTACTCGGGTATCGAGCACGAGGTGGTGCCAGGAGTAGTACAGGTAATTCCCAATATTGTCACGAATCTGTAACATCTTTAATTCACGAATTACAATCAGAGCGTCCTTGTGATATATAAATTTTTCCTTCAACGTTTCTGTTATTGAGTTTTCCAATTTTGTTTAGAGTATCAAGGTTATCACAGAAATTGCCTCCAACAGGGTGGCGAAATTTGCGTTTGACTTTGCGAGAGCACAGGGCAGACGTAAGGTGACAGCAGTGCACAAAAGTAACATCATGCGCATGTCGGATGGGCTTTTCCTCGAATGCTGCCGGAAAATGAGTGAGCAGTACCCAGAAATAGAGTTCGGAGAGATGTACTTGGACACTCTCTGCATGGCCATGGTCAGAGATCCAAGTAAGGGAATTGAACAATTGAGTTTTTTTGTCGCAGTCCTTTTCGGAGCACATGGTTTTAGTATGCATATTCTAAATCCGATTCGGAGGCTGCTTTTAATATTTTTATGCCATATACTATGAAGTCGAACATTTACCATGCGTTATATCCCTTAACGTATATTTAAAAAATGATAATTAAAACGGAAAATTCTTTGAAATAAGAATTTTATCTCTTATTAGAATTATATTAGTCTGCTCTTCACCGATTCGATAGTTAAGGTGACATCAACCTTCAGGTATTCTTTTTTTGTGCATGTCAGGAACTAGTTGCACAACAGCGCAGACGAACGCCTCGTTTTTTTTGAAAGTTGAATAAAAAATATGCCAACCCAACCTCTCACAGAGACATACAAATAATCAAATCCAAGTAGAGCAAAACGAGCACTAGTTTGTTCATAGGCTCTCATGAATAGAAAAACTTTATTTATGGGAGGTGATGCAGTTGAGTTCTTTTAAATCGAAATTCTGAATGATAAAGTCACAAGAACATATTCGTTCAAAAATATACCATTGTAACCAGTATTATTGAACACTGTCCCCAACAATGTTTGAGAGACTTATGAGCCTATGAACAAACTAGTGCTCGTTTTGCTCCACTTGGATTTGATTATTTTTATGTCTCTGTGAGAGGTTGGGTTGGCATATTTTTATTCAACTTTCAAAAAAACGAGGCGTTCGTCTGCGCTTTTGTGCAACTAGTTCCTGGCATGCACAAAAAAAGAATACCTGAAGGTTGATGTCACCTTAACTATCGAATTGGTGAAGAGCAGACTAATATAATTCTAATAAGAGATAAAATTCTTATTTCAAAGAATTTTCCGTTTTAATTATCATTTTTTAAATATACGTTAAGGGATATAATGCATGGTAAATGTTCGACTTCATAGTATATATTTTTCGTGATCTGCAAGAAGCAGATTCAGCTAAAGAGAATTGGGAAACTATGGTGCAACATTACTATTAATAAAGAGGATGTCAGAGCTGCATCCTTCAGCCAGAGCTGCATTCCTTTTAATGGAGAACTAAAATATTCAACGCCAACGCAGGTTGAATCCTTCACCTCTCGACGGACACCGGTTATAATGAAAGTTGGGCTGGTTATGACCGTGGAAATGAACCCCTTAGTCGACGAAGCCGTCTCTAAAGCTCTCAAAAACCCTGAAATTGATTTCCCTCGGCGTCAAAATGGAATGCCAATGAAAAGTAATGGAACATGTCAAGGTGGAACTGCAAGCAAGGCCACCACTAGACAAACACAGCTAAGTAATCAGAAACTCATTACGGGAGGTTCGCCAGAACAACCAGGAGCGATTAAAAGGAAACGCGCACTCAATAACTGCTAATAATCTTGCAGGATTATTGAGACTGTACTTGTGGTTTGCTACTATCTGTATCACGTCAACATTTCCATGGAAACGAAAGAAAAAGTGTAGATGAACTCTAATTGGAAGATTCTTAAAGACGTACTCATGCACAAACGGGGCATGGAAAATATTTTTTGGACCTCGCTTGATACGTCCGGATAAACAAAAACTCTTGAAATCATGCCAATTTATGGCCTTAAAGGAATTTAGTCACTGTCTTTATTAAGCTCTCGGACTCAATTATCTCAAGATATGAACTGATAATCGATTATGGATACGGCTCGGTTCCGTGCCTTTTTCCTAAACCAATTTTCTGATTGTAATTTGACTCGCTAATTTTTAATCTGCTTTATTTTCACTCTGAGATCTCATCGATTTGAATCAGAGATCGAATAGAGATTTAGAAAATATTTTGGTGTCTCTTTTGAAAATACATTTTGATTGATTCTAGCTTTGATTTAGGAATAAGTACTGCAGCTTTGCATCCTTTCGTTTATAAGTCTAATTTCTTGTAGTTAGGGTTTGGCTTTCATTCCGAATACAGCATAGCTGCTTTAGAAATATAGGTGGTTTTAGAGAGATCAATCAACTAATCGGCTAATATCTCTCCGGATTTGGAAACTAAAGAGGGTAACGGCCAGCTCCATCAAATTATTTTTCTGAGGGTATCATTCGCCGCGCTCCTTTCGATATAGAATAGGAAGCCACTCTGAAGGTAAGGTTGCCTACTGGTTGAAGACTTGGCATGTAGAACTAGCTCATGTAGGATGGAAGTGCTCTTCAAGTATGTTAGTGCGCTTAGACAGTGAAAAAGTGGCAGTAACCCTAAAGTATATGATGGGCAATACATCCTGCGTTCCTTTCTCAAGTGCACATCTGATTGGTTTGTAGAAAGAACAACTACGAGATTTTCTTCATTATCAATACTTAGTAATTCTGAGAGTTATAGATTGATATCATACTGTAACATTGTTGTATTGCAAATTTGGTTTACTTTACAATCCTTGAGCCAACCATTTCATAAATTAATTTTTTTGCCGTTAGTTCATAATTGAGACTAGACAATTCGGAATTGAACTTGCTTGTTCTTCTAATACACTAACTTCTGCCTTCCTGTTTGATCTCAACTGTAGAAGGGGCTGGTCTAACCCTTTCTGTTGTTTAGGATAATAGGCTTGTGACGTTACCACTTCTCCAGTTATTAAACGAATATTAATTATTTTTTAATTGTTTGTATTTGAATTGGGAAGACGTTCCCCCAACTCCAGATATTCAAATTGTACTCCAAGTTCCTTTGAGTCTACTTCTAATGATTCTTAATATTAAGCTTATTGTCTTCCTATTTAGAGGCTGAATTAACCAATATTGTCGGATCTAATAAAAGCAGATACTAAAATAGAACTATTTTTGACACCTAGAATAAATTTTCCTGCTCATTTTTCTTTTTTTTTCAATCGCAACGTAGGTTAATGGGTTGGTTTTGGCTATTTTCAGGCAATCTGCTGGCTGTTTTTTAATCAGTACAAATTCAACTGTAACCACCTGTATAGTCGAAGACCAAGATACTTTTTCGGGTAGATGTTGAGCACTCTGTGAGAAAACAAGTGTGAGAAAATATGTGGACTAATTTTTGTGTTCCAATGGCAATGATTTTGTAGAGCGAAATGATAGCGTTCGATTTTTATGTAGTTTTACGCTTTGGATGATCAAGGTTTTTTATCTGTTCTGCTGGGACCAAAAATGTGATTTGTCTACAGTTTGTAATTATCACTTCTGCTTCTTATTCGCGAAGACTTCGCAACAAAGCCGAATAACTGCAAATGACGTGTGAATAAACTGCAACTGTCCCTGACGTTAAATTTGTTTCAAAAACGGTCTCCTTAAACTTATGCCTTGTCAATAATAAACTTGTTCTTAACAATTTTTTCCTGGACCGGACGACTTATTGCTTGTACAACTCAATGGAGCTCTGGAATTCAGTTGACTGTGCAGGGCTTTGGGTCAAAGCTTCTTCAATGAAACAACCGAGAACACAAAATCCGGGAGACTTTCAGCTAGAAAGTCGAAAATCCTTTAATTAAAGGGTCAATTTGCATGAGCTGCCAAAGCAAGACTCTGATGAAATTTTTCCGGATAACAGAACACTTAACTCGAGGAACCAGTACCAGCTGTTTCTATCTTTCAAGAGATTTTGCGCCAATTTCTTTTTAGTTTGGCAAAGAAAATATAGGAGCAGGGGAGTTTTGTGTCGCAACTTCTCTATAGTGCTTCCCTTACAGCTGTTTGACACCTTTCATTTAGGCGTTTGAGTCAGTGGATGTATGCTATAACGTATTCATAGGAATAATTACTCTGCTATGACGGATTCTTTCACTCTGCTGCAAGCATTTGTTCTGTGGCATAACGCATGAAAACATCATTCGCACTGGATTATTTCAAGGAACGCTTCAAATTCACTTCCAGAATGCGTTCAATTCAGTCAAATCGCACATCCTGACAGCTGCCGTGCATTTTATTCCGGAAATTGCAACTTTATTAATTTTTGCTACTCCCAACTGATCCCTTTGTTCTACAATAGCAATGCATAGCAAAGTGAGTCAGATGTTCAACAAGGGCTTTCCATGAGTCCTCGGCTGTTTCCCTTGAACTTTTGGCCCTTAATACTGAAAGTTAAAGAGTCGCCGCCGGATCTGTCACATACAATTGGTCTTGGATGATGTTCTTGTTTCGGGCTCGGAAAAATATATCGAAGCGCTGGACATTTTCATGGCGATTAGAATCCCCTTGGATGGTCTTATTCTCTCTCTCCTCCCCCCCCCCCCCAAAAAAATTGAAATGGACGTTTATAATTGCGAGAGAAAGTCCTTTTAATGTTGACACTCACGATAAAATTGGTGACCATGTGGTCTTCGATGTACGAGATGTTTCCGTATTCAGAGATGACCGAATAGCAGAAGCTTGTACAAGGGCTATGTTGCGGATGCAACTTCAAGATGGTTAAATACGGAAGTTAAGATGATTTGCCGCAAAAAACTTGACTTTATGTCCCACATTGCTAACTGTCAGTTACCAAAAAACATGGAAACAAAACATCTGAATTTGACTTTTTCAATGCTAGAAATATGTTTTCACTACATATTAATGGTAACTAACCGACATTCAACCTTCTGATGTTACAATTACAGACGCTAACGATTACTTGGTTGTGACAAGAGCAGACAACGATCTCCTGCATGGATTTTTTACTGGAATCAGATGTCACCAAGAACAATTTTTTTTTGGAAGTTGGGTTTCAGACGTCACCCCTACAAGAGGTTCTAGTTTTTTTACTGGTTTCAGACGTCACCAGCAGAAATCCGCCCGAGGTCTCAGACGCCACCTCTGATGTCCTGTTCCCCGGTTAGATCGAGCCAAAAATCTCTAATTTTTTCGACAAAAAGCCACCAAAAAATTGAAATTTGTCCCCCAAAAACCTGTTTTCTGCTACTATAACACCTCGATTGATAAACTTTGACTAGTTTTATTTTTCTAATAGCAAGGAAAAGCAATTTAACTACTTTGAAAGAAAAATTTGGTGAGAAAAAGGCCAAAAGTCAGAAAAACGGTCGCAAAATCAGAAAAATCAAAAAATCCATTTTGATTTTCTGATTGCATATTCTAAGGAAATACCAAAAAAGCCTTCGAACTATTTTTTTGAGCTAGTTTTCAAATAGCGAGAAGGCCATTCTAGTCGATATGTCATACTGGAGTCTTAGAAACAAGAAATGTTAGGAAATTTTTTCTGAAATCAGAAAAATCAAAAAACCCATTTTGATTTTCTGGCCCCATATCTTATTGATTCACAAAATAAACTCTTAAACTATCTCTTTGAGTTAGTTTTGCAGTAGCCAGAAAGCTATTTTGGTCGATATTGTATACTGAGTCATCAAAAACGAGAATTGTCAGAAAATTTTTTCTGAAATCAGAAAAATCAAAAAACCCATTTTGATTTTCTGGCCCCATATCTTATTGATTCACGAAATAAACTCTTAAACTATCTCTTTGAGTTAGTTTTGCAGTAGCCAGAAAGCTATTTTGGTCGATATTGTATACTGAGTCATCAAAAACGAGAATTGTCAGAAAATTTTTTCTGAAATCAGAAAAATCAAAAAACCCATTTTGATTTTCTGACCCCATATCTTATTGATTCACAAAATAAGCTCTTAAACTATCTTTTTGAGTTAGTTTTGCAGTAGCCAGAAAGCTATTTTGGACGATATAGTATACTGAGTCATCAAAAACTAGAATTGTCAGAAAATTTTTTCTTAAATCAGAACAATCAAAAAATACATTTTGATTTTCTGATCCCATATCTCATTCATTCACAAAATAAACTCCTAAACTATCTCTTTGAGTTAGTTTTGCAGTAGCCAGAAAGCTATTTTGGTCGATATTGTATACTGAGTCATCAAAAACGAGAATTGTCAGAAAATTTTTTCTGAAATCAGAAAAATCAAAAAACCCATTTTGATTTTCTGGCCCCATATCTTATTGATTCACAAAATAAACTCTTAAACTATCTCTTTGAGTTAGTTTTGCAGTAGCCAGAAAGCTATTTTGGTCGATATTGTATACTGAGTCATCAAAAACGAGAATTGTCAGAAAATTTTTTCTGAAATCAGAAAAATCAAAAAACCCATTTTGATTTTCTGACCCCATATCTTATTGATTCACAAAATAAGCTCTTAAACTATCTTTTTGAGTTAGTTTTGCAGTAGCCAGAAAGCTATTTTGGACGATATAGTATACTGAGTCATCAAAAACGAGAATTGTCAGAAAATTTTTTCTGAAATCAGAAAAATCAAAAAACCCATTTTGATTTTCTGGCCCTATATCTTATTGATTCACAAAATAAACTCTTAAACTATCTCTTTGAGTTAGTTTTGCAGTAGCCAGAAAGCTATTTTGGTCGATATTGTATACTGAGTCATCAAAAACGAGAATTGTCAGAAAATTTTTTCTGAAATCAGAAAAATCAAAAAACCCATTTTGATTTTCTGACCCCATATCTTATTGATTCACAAAATAAGCTCTTAAACTATCTCTTTGAGTTAGTTTTGCAGTAGCCAGAAAGCTATTTTGGTCGATATTGTATACTGAGTCATCAAAAACGAGAATTGTCAGAAAATTTTTTCTGAAATCAGAAAAATCAAAAAACCCATTTTGATTTTCTGGCTCCATATCTTATTGATTCACAAAATAAACTCTTAAACTATCTCTTTGAGTTAGTTTTGCAGTAGCCAGAAAGCTTTTTTGGTCGATATTGTATACTGAGTCATCAAAAACGAGAATTGTCAGAAAATTTTTTCTGAAATCAGAAAAATCAAAAAACCCATTTTGATTTTCTGGCCCCATATCTTATTGATTCACAAAATAAACTCTTAAACTATCTCTTTGAGTTAGTTTTGCAGTAGCCAGAAAGCTATTTTGGTCGATATTGTATACTGAGTCATCAAAAACGAGAATTGTCAGAAAATTTTTTCTGAAATCAGAAAAATCAAAAAACCCATTTTGATTTTCTGACCCCATATCTTATTGATTCACAAAATAAGCTCTTAAACTATCTCTTTGAGTTAGTTTTGCAGTAGCCAGAAAGCTATTTTGGTCGATATTGTATACTGAGTCATCAAAAACGAGAATTGTCAGAAAATTTTTTCTGAAATCAGAAAAATCAAAAAACCCATTTTGATTTTCTGGCCCCATATCTTATTGATTCACAAAATAAACTCTTAAACTATCTCTTTGAGTTAATTTTGCAGTAGCCAGAAAGCTATTTTGGTCGATATTGTATACTGAGTCATCAAAAACGAGAATTGTCAGAAAATTTTTTCTGAAATCAGAAAAATCAAAAAACCCATTTTGATTTTCTGACCCCATATCTTATTGATTCACAAAATAAGCTCTTAAACTATCTTTTTGAGTTAGTTTTGCAGTAGCCAGAAAGCTATTTTGGACGATATAGTATACTGAGTCATCAAAAACTAGAATTGTCAGAAAATTTTTTCTTAAATCAGAACAATCAAAAAATACATTTTGATTTTCTGAACCCATATCTCATTCATTCACAAAATAAACTCCTAAACTATTTTTGTGAGTTAGTTTTGCAGTAGCCAGAAAGCTATTTCGGTCGATATAGTATACTGAGTCATCAAAAACGAGAATTGTCAGAAAGTTTTTTCTGAAATCAGAAAAATCAAAAAACCCATTTTGATTTTCTGACCCCATATCTTATTGATTCACAAAATAAACCTTTAAACTATCTTTGTGAGTTAGTTTTGCAGTAGCCAGAAAGCTATTTTGGTCGATTTAGTATACTGAGTCATCAAACACGAATAATGTCAGAAATTTTTTTTCTGAAATCAAAAAAAAACCCATTTCAATTTTCTGACCCCCATACCCTATTAATTCACAAAATACGCTCTTCAACTATCTTTTTGAGTTAATTTTGCATTAGCCAGAAAGTTGTTTTAGTCGATACAGTACACTGGGATCTCAAAAACAAGAAAGATCAGGAATTTTTTAAAATTTTTTCTGAAGCCAGAAAAATAAAAAAAAACTCCTTGATTTCCTGACCTTATATCCTGTCTATTTGCAGTTTGATCTCTTATGCTAGCCCTGTGAGTTAATTTTACACTGGAGAGAAAGCTATTTAGGTCAATACATCGAATTGTGATCTCAATAACGCGAATTGCCAAGAAAACTTTTTTGAAATCAGAAAAAAAATTCAGAAAAAAAGTTTATTTTTCTGACTACACATCGCCTTGAAAGCAAACCAAGTTGTCAAACTAGCCCTTTGACTTACCGTGCAATTGCCGAAAATTGATTTTTAGTAGATATATGAGTCAGCCTCAGAAAAAAAGAGAAGTTAAAAAGGCCTTTCGAAAAAAGAGAAAAACGGTTTCGATTTTTTCGGGACTGCACAAAAAAAACCTAAATTGTGAATCAAACAGTCTAACTCATTTTTTGAGTCAGATTTTGAAATTGTTTCAAAATTTTTCTTTTCGAATATATTATATCCGGAGTCTGGAGTCAATAAGTGTTACAGAAAAAAGTTCGAAACAGGTTTCTTTAAAAATAGAAAACACTTATAACAAAATCCCAAGAACACCTCCGATAAAGAAAGCAAAACACATAAAACAACTTCCCAACTAGAACAAAGCTTTGATTTTTTGAAAGATTTGCAAAACGATATATATAAAATATAGCCTTCAGCAGAAAAAAAAGCAAAAAGTTTTCCCCTGTTAACTTTAAGAACCGTTTAATTTTTTCCTTGTCCGCGGTCACAAACGTCACCGAGAAGAAGTCCCTATTCCCCTGCTGGTCTCAGTAGTCACCAATCAGAAGAACAAATTTTGCACGGTTCCAGTAGTTACCGAGAAGAAATCGATAATTTTTACTGGTTTCAGAAGTCACCATTGTGAAATGAGAAGCCCTTTCTTTTTGGTATCAGTAGTCACCACATTTAGAAGATTTCAATTATTTCAAGAAGAGCAAAACATCTCTCAAGAACCTCAAGCAGTTCTACACAGTAAAGTCTTTAGTGGGTTTTCCTAAATCAACACAGAGACAACTCAACAACCAACGTTTTTTCTTGTAACCCTCGTTGCCTAGTCGCTCCGCAAAAAAAAAAGAAAAAAAAATTATATATCTTTTTTCAGCAACCTCTTTTTGGGCCTCTCGTAAAATTAAAACAGTAGAACTAATTGTTTTTGCTTACATTCAGGGAGAAAGCACAAACTAACCATTACAGTCATTGTCCGAAAAAAAACTATTTGAAAACAAAAAAGAAAATCTATTCGTAGCAGTTATTTGGTCCTGCAAAAAAAAGACGATAAACGTTCGAACGAGTTTTTTTTCTTTTTTTAGCAAATAAAATCTACTATAATTAGCACCACCACAACCTTAGGATTCTTGTTTTTGAAAATATTTGCGTCGCTGAACTTTTATAGGAAATTTTTGGCTGATTAGCCAAATTAGATTTTGACATCAAAAGTTCGTCGCTCCGGTTTTTAGCCGTTTTCATTTAACCTGAAAGACAAGCATAACAACAACAACAGAGATCAAAGATGTCGCAAAGGAACAACGACGAGTGTCATTTTGCAGTGAACATGTTTAAATCAACGGAAAGTTCTTTGAAAAGCCAGCTTGATTTGTTGCAGAAGGCAATAGACGATAGAAAGAGCTTCCGATCATTCAATCTACTGATAAGCAGAGCCAAAACGCTGCAAACAGAATTGGACAAGAAGACAGAAGCAGTTTTGAGGGCGAAGCCTCACCAGAGTACAGCAACTTCGATTCTCGACAGACAGAAAGCCTTAACATCGAGACTGCAGCGATCCGAACTGGAAGTTGACACATTGGACGATGATGGTCTATTAAGCCAGTCCTCAACAAGATTTCGCGATGACGTCACAATTCCTTCTCGCCCAAGCAGCCGACGACTGGATTCAGAACGATCAACACCAACACGCAATGTTATCATTGAAGAAACATTTGGCGAGCAAGCAGCCAGTTCACAACCGAACGACACAACAGTCTTCATTAACCCACCGCCCATTCCTCCAAGACCAGTCCAGCCATCACTATTCCTGAACAACCAGCAAATCCAGGATCCTCTCATTAGCCATTTGATAAATCAACAACAAAATTTCCATCAACAGAACAGAAACCAGTTTGTTGACATCAACTCAACACATCATGCTAGTCATTATCATCCAACGGCATCAAACACCCTAGAACAACCCAATGCTAATCATCAGCAAGAAACCTTAACTTTGCCGCCTCTCAACATGTCAAACTTGGATCATCAGTTGAACCAAGAACCCAATTTCCTAACGGCAAAGGATTTAGAATTCAGCGGTTCTCAATCCAATCAAAAGCAGTTTGTTAACCGTTTCAGTTTATCTTTGACCCCTGAAAGTCAGAGAGGCTTCCGAAACGTCAACGTACCTTGTCTAACCCTTCAAGATGAAGGTGGAAACCCATTCCTTGGCAGAGCAATTATGGACAAGCCTCTTAATCATGGACCTGAATACGTGACAATAGATCAAAACCCTCACTCATCTAAACAAAACTACGTTCAGCCTATGCATTATTGTTTCACAAGCAATCTACAACCAACAACAGCTGCAAACGTAGTTTCGGATGTCCAGAGCTATTGTTTTTCAAAAGAACAAGATGTTCAACTCAAACCTCAAAAGCCTGAAAACAGTTTTGTGCAGCGTGTCAGTTCTTTCAACATCGGTCCCAATGATCCTGTAAAAAACACAACCTTGAAAAACAGCTTCCCAATTCAGGGTTTAGCAGTTCAAAGGCCTCCTGTTTACCCATATACTACCCCAGCGCAAGCAAACATCCAGTCAGTGCAGAGCGATCTACAACTTCTTACAACGCATCCCACAACCTCTCAAGAAGCGAACAAACCAGTCCATAGCTTCAATCCGGCTACTCAAACCAGTATGGTGGATATTGGTCAGAACAACACAAACGCTTATTTATCATATCCTTTACCCATTAAGAACATGGCAGCTGAACCCGCTGTAAATCAAAGTCATTCAAACGATGAAATTTTGCAGTTGCGACCTCCCCCTCTACCTAATCTTTATCCAACTAACATCTTGCCAACTTCAAGCGTAAGGCAGCATCAGGCTCCAGTGTTTGCTACAGCTGGACAATTTATCCCCTCAATGACCAATAGTGAACTTCAGCCAACATCTGTCGACCTAAAATGCTCGATCAAATTGCCGCCATTAAAATTGCAAAATTTTAATGGTAACCCCATGCACTATCACGAGTGGATAAATAATTTTTTCTCAATGGTTCACAATAACATTTCAATTACTGACACACACAGAATAACCTACCTACAGAATTCAGTGTCGGGTAAGGCAAAGGATCTGATACATGCTTACTCTTGTGATCCATCCTATTATAATACAGCCCTCAACGAGATAATGAGCCGCTTTGGCGACCCTTCAGTTGTTGTCAACGCTTTTATCAACCAATTAGAGAGCTGGAAATGTGACAGTTCTTACAACAAGCAATCCTTCATAGCATTCTCTTCATTTCTAAAGAGACTTGTCCAGGCTTTTCAGAACCTAGGTTTTCAAGCCGACCTTCAATCGTCTACTTTTTTGAGGAAAGCGAAGGAAAAAATTCCCCACAACTTGCTTCTTAAATGGACTGAATACACCCTGACAGAGAATGTTACAACAACTACCCTTGTTGAGTTTCAAAAACGGCTTGCTGTTCAAGCAAGGGTTTATGACAAAGTAAACCAGGAAAATAGAACCAGTACCTTCACTCACAACAAAAACGGTAATTATCCTGCTGTGACAGCACAACAATCGGTTCAAGAACAGTTTAAGCAAACAACTGCAAGACAGTCTCAAAGGAACGATTTAGATCAAGGAAAGGTTAATCACAACGGCTCGAAAAATGAGCAACAGTTTGCAAACAAGCACACAAATTGTGTTCAATGTCACAAACCGCATTTTGTTGCAACTTGTTCAGACTACCATAAATTGTCCCCTGAAGGTCGATTTCAAACTATCCAGAAAAATAGCTTGTGTACAAACTGTTTAAGTAATCAACATCGCAGAGACACATGTCCCTCCTCGAAGCGTTGTCAAGTGTGTAATGGTTTTCACCATACAACACTACATAATCCAGCTAAACAATTCAGCAGAACACATGCCGCTTTTACTACCAGCAACGTCCAACAACAAACAAAAACCTCAGGTCAACAAAACTGGTCATCGAAAGACGACAACAACTCACAAACGCAAAAAAGTATTGAAGCAACTCAGAAAAAAATAACACAATTCAAACCCAAAAGCAATCTCAGGTATGGAAAAAATTTCGGAAATAATAATAATCAACAGTCATCGAAACGTGCGAATTTGAATGGACCTTCTACCAGCCAAAATTTCAATGTCAACCAAATATCCAGTACACCGAAATATTGGTTTGAGCAGTTACAGCTGCTGCCAGTATCTTTTATCAAAGAAGATAAAGTATTCGACACGTATGCTCTCATTGACCCCGGCAGTCAGTTTACGTTTTTATTAGATGCTGTTTCTGACTACCTGGAACTCCCACGCGAATATCAATCTTCAACTACTGTTCAATATTTAAGCGTTGATTACGAAATGCCCCTATCAAAAATAAAGCAACCAATAACAGTTTGCCCTTTCAATCAGTTTGATGAAAAGTTCCAAATATCCAGAGCCTACAGCACCCCTACATTAAACGTTAATGCAGCCAATGTCACTGAGCTAAACTATGTTTGCGATGCATTCACTGAACTTCGACACATATTTCCCAGACATTGCCGAAGGTAAGATTGGAGCACTCCTTGGTGTCAATGCTTTTGCCTTTACGCATCCTACTGAAGTAATTCAAGGCACCGAAATCCGCCCCTTCGGAGTAAAGACAAAGCTTGGATGGACACTTGCAGGAGAGTACCTGAACACACTAGGAAACCGCTCTTCAAAATCTTCTAATAAATCGAAAGTATTTGTATACCATGTCTGTCGGAAAAGTCCAGAACAACCCTTGGACAATTTGATACAAGAATTTTGGTCAATAGAGAACGATGGTACCAGAAAAGATAATACTATCACTGAAGATGAAAAGTCTGCCATTCGAATACTTGAGAGTACTATCAACCACACAGGGGAAAGGTATGAAATAGGTCTTCCATGGAAAGTACCTGCCAATCTTCAAAATAACTATTTTTCTGCCCTCAATCAGCTAAACAGTTTGAACAAACGACTTAATAATGATCCAAAACTAAGTGATATGTACCAACAGACTCTTGTCACAGATCTCGATAAAAATTACGTCAAGCCAGTGGAAATGACAGACCCACCCCCCGAGAAAATATGGTACTTGCCGCATCACCCTGTTCAAAGCGCAAACAAACCAAACAAAGTGCGTCGTGTCGCTAATGCAGCGTCAAAATTCAAAGGCGAGTCACTAAATTCCAATCTTCTAACAGGACCAGACCTCTTAAACAGTCTAATAGGAATTTTGGTCAGATTTCGTGAAAAACCTATTGCTATTTTGGCAGACATTGAAGGAATGTTCATGCAAATCGGCATCCGAAATGAAGATCAGTCTGCACTACGTTTCCTATGGTCTTTTGACAATGATGTGCAACAGTTTCAATTCACCAGATTGATTTTGGGTGCAACTTGCTCACCATCTTGTGCAATTTTTGTCTTAAACAGATGCGCAGAGGACAACGTCGAGACATATCCAAAAGCACAGAGCGCTATAAAGTCTTATTTTTATATGGATGACTACATCCAGTCCTTCGACTCTCCTGAAAACGCCAATGCGACTGCATTTGAAGTAAAGAATTGCCTGAGAGCCGGTGGTTTCCGCCTCACAAAATTCCTGTCAAACCATCAACAGGCTCTTCAGTGTATTACTCCAGAAGACCTCGAGGAGCCCAAGAGTGAAACAAGAGTCCTCGGACAAAAATGGAACCTTGAAAAAGATACATTTTTCATGAAATCCCTAGGAGAATTCCCTAAAGAAGCTGAACAATACACTCAACGGAAACTTTTCAGTCTGGTGTCATCGATTTTTGACCCAATTGGGTTTCTTGGCCCAATGACAATAAAGTTCAAAATTCTTCTTCAGCAACTTTGGAAGTTAGGTAGAAAATGGGACGAGTCACTCCCAATTGAACTTCTACATCCCTTACAAAAGCCTCTTAATAGTTATCACTCTATGCGTCAACTTGAAATTCCACGACAGATGACAACACAGAATCTACTGGAGACAGAGAACCAGTTGCATGTTTTTGTTGATGCATCAATTGTTGCAACGTGTGCTGTTGTCTACCTCAGGAGCTTGAATAAGACCAGCAACGAAGTACAAACTGCATTCGTGATCGGGAAATGCAAGGTAGCGCCCGTTAAACAGTTGAGCGTTCCAAAGTTGGAACTAGAGGCATCTGTCACAGGTGTTCGACTCCTGAATTTTGTTAGACATGAACTCTCTGTTGAAATCAGCAATGTTTTTTTTGGACGGATAGTCAAGTTGTACTTGACTGGTTTGGTTCTTCCAAGAAGCAACCAGTTTTTGTTGCTAATCGCATTGCAGAAATAAAAGTAAAAAGCAAACCTGACAATTGGAATCATATTGCGACAAACTTAAACCCAGCTGATCATGGTACTCGTGGTTTAGAACCCAAGGAAATTGAAGCAAAATGGTTTAAGCCGCCAGATTTTCTCTCCACAAATGATGTCTTTTGTAGACCTACAAAGCAACTGCCGATTTGTGCTGCAACAACACGATCTGCCTTAAGAACCAGGAAACCAGTACTCGACCCTAAACAGTTTTCAACATGGACAAAGATTTTGCTAACGATAGCTACTGTTTTCAATCTGATCTACAGAGCGAAAAAACAGCGTGACAATCACCATCAATACACTGTTGAAGACTTTGAGATATCAAAATCTTACTTGATACAAATGTCGCAAGTCAATAGCTTCCCAACCGTCATCGAGTTGCTAAAAAGTAGCCGTAAACTGGACCCGAAGTTCAAACACAGGTCGTTAAACCCAATGCTTGATAAGAACGGTATACTACGCGTCTGTGGAAGGCTAATTTTCGCTCCCAGTGAACTCGAGTTGGCCAAGCGGCCAATACTACTTCATGCAAAAGATCACATTTGTCGTTTATAACTCGAACATGCCCATCGCATCTGTGTGCATCAGGGAACGGAAGCCACTAAGGCTTTTGTACAGCAAAGGTACTACGTAATCGGTCTCCGCAGAACACTGCAGAGCATTAGATACAAATGCTTCCTTTGTCGACGTTTCGATCCGCAAAGCATTGAGACTTTTATGGCACCGCTACCTGATTGCCGCTTTCCGACTGAAAACAAACAATTTACATTTGCCAACTGCGGATTAGACTTTTTCGGCCCATTTTACATTGAGGAAGGAAAAGATAAGCTTCAGAAACACTACGGCCTCATCTTTACTTGTCTGGTAACGCGAGCTGTCCACTTGGAAACCTGTCCAGATTTGAATACAGACACTTTTCTGAACGCCTACCGCCGCTTCACTTCGCGAAGATGTCAGCCCGCTGATTTGTACAGTGACAACGGTAAGACTTTTGTTGGTGCCAAAGAAGAACTCAAAAGGTGTCTGAATGATCTCGACAAGGATAAAATTCACAAAGCACTTGCAGCACAGAACACCAAGTGGCACTTCAACCCACCTTATGGCCCTCATTTTGGCGGCGCTTGGGAGCGGCTGATCCAGAGTGTCAAGCGGACGCTCCTGATCATTCTAGGGTCAAGAAAGTTTACTTTTGACGTTTTCCACACAATCATGGTTGAAGCAGAGGCTATGATGAATTCCAGACCACTTACAAACGTGTCGGACGCCATGGAAAACAAAGAACCATTGACGCCAAACCATTTTATACTTCAGCGTCCTTACAACTTTCTTCCCCCTGGTATCTTCCCGTCAACCAAGCCAGCTAACATGAAGTCTTGGAAGAATGTTCAACAATTCCTCAACCACATCTGGAGGAGACTGGTCCGGGAATACCTACCGACCTTGATAAAGCGACCAAAATGGACCGAAAACGCCGGGAATTCACTCAAAGTCAACGATGTGGTGTGGATCCTGAAAGACTTCACCCCACGTGGTATTTGGCCTCTGGGAAGAGTAGAAGAAGTGTTCCCTGGACGAGATGGTAACAACAGAGTAGTTAAAGTGAAAACTGCTTACGGCACCTTCGTCCGCCCCGTGTCCGGTCTCGCCCGTGTTTTCGCTGATTAGCTTTTTTGTTGATATTTTTTGCGCTCCGGTTTTAGGCAAAGGGGGTTGCATATAGTTTTATTCAATTTAGTTTGGGTTTATGGATTCTAACTGGAATTGGAAACAATATTTATTTGGTGGATTTATTCGTGTTTTACCCTCTTATTCCTGTTGCCCCCGTGAAGCATGTTGCGGATGCAACTTCAAGATGGCTAAATACGGAAGTTAAGATGATTTGCCGCAAAAAACTTGACTTTATGTCCCACATTGCTAACTGTCAGTTACCAAAAAACATGGAAACAAAACATCTGAATTTGACTTTTTCAATGCTAGAAATATGTTTTCACTACAGGCTAAATTATCCCCAGTTATTGCAAAAGGAAACTTGCTGGTTCGTACCATTTCTCGTTCAGGAGGTATTTCGCTCCCGTCATGGAAATCGAGCCGACCAGCTGCACTTGATTACTTTCCTCTGCAACCAACCGTTCTTAGTAGTTCTGAGTACTACGCCTCTGGAGAAGTCAGGGTACGCCTCTGAAGCAGTATAGGATAGCAAGCTTGAGCAAAGTTGTTCTAATCAAGGATTTTTATTTGAACACTCTGCAGTGGGGGTGTTAGGGTTTTACAGATAACAAACCAAAAGAGTCTAATTTACTAACTGCTACATTTTAGCTTCAATCAAAAGAATAATCAAAAATTGATCAATTCTAATTGACGGGAATTATGAAGATACTCTTTTTGAAACATTAACTTTGGAAACTCCTCGTGTCCTGTCATTGCTGACTAAAATCAGTATTTTAGCGTTGGATGTAAGCATTGATCGAAGCCGATATGGATGAAAAACTTTTGCTAGTTGTACCTGGACTAGTAAAATAGCGGAAACTAGTTATTTCCATGTTTGTTCTTTGACAATTTTGTCTAGCAGTAAATTGTGTTTCGAACAAAAAGGAGAGTTAATTGGCTTAAATAGGCGTTTTGTTTTAGAGCAATTCGACGTTCTGGTCCTTCCGAATTTGTACGGAGACATTTTGAGTGACCTCTGTGCAGGCCTGATCGGCGGACTTGGCCTCACTCCCTCCGGTAATATTGGAGCAAACGGAGTGGCGATATTTGAGGCTGTCCATGGCACAGCTCCGGACATTGCGGGCCAGGACAAAGCTAACCCAACTGCTCTTCTACTTAGTGGAGTCATGATGCTGCACCATTTGAGAATGCACGATATAGCCCAGAAGATAGAGAATGCCATTTTCAAGACCATCACCGACGGAAAGTTTTTGACTGGTGACTTGGGCGGAAAGGCCACCTGCTCTGATTACACAAAAGCCATTTGTGAAAATCTTCAAATTTGAACAACTATTACTCACAACTAGCAATTATCAACTTTTCTAGCTCACTAACAAAGTAGATTGATTTTATCGAATGACAGTAAAATAAAGCTTCTCGCTCTGAGTTTTTGTGAGATCTCGAAGAGTTTTGCGAAATTTACAAAACGACGGCAGAGTGAAACCAGAAAATGAGTTAGTAGACAAAGTTCGTTGTCAAAATTTTTTAAAATCCACGAAGCGTCATTATTGGTTTTCGTGGTGTGTACTGATTTTGAAAGATACCAAGTTTATAAATTTTTATAGAGACGCGTATGCGATAGCGACAAAATTTAACGTACCTGACTTAACTTAGAAGCGATTAATAAGTTCTCAACGAGCGAGAGACTTGTTCTTGCAACATCTGGTTGCAAGATGGATAATTTCAAATGTCAGCCGAAAAATAAAATTTGCTTGGGTCACTTTTGGTTCCTTTTATATTAAATTGCGTTTTTTTCGAAGTCCCGAAGCAATGGACGACTATTATTGATTGTGAATTCTTACGACTTCAAGAAGATTCTTCCACCGGATATACTGATTTAAGTGGCTTTTTGACCTTAAATCTATACAGTAAAATTGCCGTGGTGAACAAATCTGCTGAGCGAGAGTTGTTTTCAAGGCCCGCAGAACTACGCAATGAGAAGACCATATTGGCGACATTTGGTTTTTCATTTGGTTAATAGCCGCCGTCAGCCTCTCAACGGCTGATATTTAGGCGTTTTTCTCTTATTTTGCAATTCAATTTGAATCGTCTCGGGGTACTGTCTTGTTTTACTACTCGAAAGGAGTATAGGTTTCCTTGAGGTTTCTTTTGACCGGAAGTACTACTTGTTCAACGGCGTCTTGACCTAAACGCAAGATTGAATAAACCTGCCATGTGAACTAATTTCTTCTGAGCCATAGAAGTTGTTCATCATGCGCGACGATGAGTGACTGACTAATTTGAGCTGAAATTAATGGTTTTAAAGACAGACATTAGCTGTTTTCGAAATATTAGCGATTTTTTTGGTTTTTCTTGTTATTTTGTGATGTCATTTAGTCTCATTATGGACAACTCTGAGAGGCTCCCTCATAAGTGTCATTTTGATCAATTTAAAGGTTTTTCATGTCAAATAGTTTTCAACCACTTTGACACCACTTGCTTTCAAAAAATATTAGGATGTTTCGGATTTTGCACCTTTTCTCTTAGATTTATCTTCTATTAATTAATATCATTAATTATAGTTCTCATTGGCTTTTTTATTAGTCACCGTTGAGTTCGTCCAGTGTTTCAAATTCAAAGCTGCATGCGTTAACGACTTAAACACTTGTTTTGGAAAATTACTCGAGATTTTTAATTATTCTCAAACGAAATTTGTAGCAATTATATTAGTCCTGTCGGTCTTTTTTATGCCGTTGTTCGCTTGACGATTTTTTGTTGTGACTCTTATGACCTTTCGTCCTCGAAAATGGGATAAACAGGTAGCGCCCAGCGGGCATTAAGTGCTCTCAGAGCCTTTCAGCTCACAAGTCTCCAAGTATGTGATTCACAGAAACTTTTGGAAACTTATACCTATGGTAAGAAGGGTGGCTCTTAGAGGTTGACCCCCTCCCACAACACCTCCCCACACATCAATCCCCTCACTTCACCCCACCCCTGCACATCGTACAAGTCGTAAGGGCCCCATGCAGCCAAAAAACCCTCCGATTGTTGCCCCCATCAGCCCCTGGTGCATCCCCCCCCCCCCCGCTGTGCTCACAGTACGTCCCTTCAATGAAACTGAAGCTAGCCTCACTAAACCGTGGCTAGCTGCTGGCCGGCCGTTTGAGTTCAATTTGCCCGACGTTAGTCGGTTATGTTTTGATTATGACCCTTTTTTGTAATTGTTGTTTTTTGCCTGTCGGTTAGTCTAATTAATGATAGAGCCCATTTGCTCTCCTATTAGGCTCAGTTGGATTTATATATTGATTTAGGTTTATAGCTAATTTAATTGACTTTGACACCATTTGTTTTCTGACATTTGCGAAATGTTCGTTAATGCCGGCTTTTGTTGCGTGTTCAATCAATTGTTTTTATTGAAGTTCATTTCTTTCTATCGATAGATAGTGCAATAGATTTTGAAGAATTCAAGTTTTAATTGGGTGCTTCATAGACTTGAATGCCACTTGTCATTGTCCTTCGTAAAAATCATTTTTTACCAGCTGCCGTTTGCGTTGTCCTTTTTTACATTCAGTGCTTTTCTACAAAACTGGTGTTTGCTCTCAAAACTCCCATTCGTTGAAGTTTTATGAGGTTGACGTTGTTGGGAATTACTTCGATAAAATTATTTTTCTAAATTGATTTTCTTTCGACATTTTTTTTAGTTTTGTGCATTTCCGTATGGACATTTTAGTAAGTTTTTTTGTTATCGGAGGCTGTTTTTGTAAGGCTTGTTCTTTGAGGCTGTTCTTTTAATATCGTTGTCTTCAGTTGCTTCAATTCTTTGAATTGTAATTCAGGACTTTGTTTTTTTTTGTAAGATTTTTTCACACATTTGCATGACTTTGATCTTTCAAAACGTGATACACAGGTAAAGCCCTTTGGATATTAGACTCCATTAGGGGCCCAAAGCTTTTGATCCCTAAATGGTGCAATTTTTCACGTTTTTTTGAAATTTTTAAGTTTTGTTAGCAGGATATAACGCGTTTCAAAGTGCATAAAGTTTTTAAAAGCCACAAGTTAATAACTGTTTTTGCGCTATGTTTGGTATTACAAACTTAAACACCCAAATTTATATTGATTTTTGCTATTTATTTCAAGTTTTTTTGAAAATTTCTGTCTAATTTTTTGGGGGGTCAAAGAAAGCTTTTATGGCTTGACGATGGGTTACTTAATACTTTTGTAAGACCTGGAAATGTTTTTGAGGATGTTAACATCCGTAAATTTAGGGGCTTCTCAATATAACTTTTGTTTTCATTTGTCGTGAGACATTGTTTTAATTTGTGAGACATTGAAATGGTTTTAAAGGTAATTAGATCGAGGATTGGAGCAAATTTGATAAAAAAAATTTGCGGTTTCTTTTCCGAGTTTTCTATCTGTGGAGGCTAATGAAACATTTTTAGGTCTTGCAGACGCGTTACTCATTATTTTCTATTGGAAAAAGTGACTGGAAGTTATAACTGTCATAAATAACAGCGACTTCACAATAGTTTTTGAATTTTTTTCAATTATTGGATTTTTTTCAACTTTAGGAAGCCAGTGAAACATTTTAAAAAGTGGAACAATCTAATTGAGTGACATTTAGACCAAAAATTTTCTTACAAACTTGTGGTGGGTTTAATGGATATATCTAAATTGATAAAAATTTGTCTTGAGGATTTAGGCTTCAAGAATTTTAGTGCTGTCAATGTTTTTTTGATTTATTTAAATTCGTTAGACTCCATATCACTGGCATTGTTCAATTGGTCTGCCGGTCATGTGTAGTAAACTTTAGTTTTCAATCAATTCTTTGGATTATAATTCAAGACTTGTCCTATGTTTTTTTTACTTCGTCGAATAAAATTTTTGTTTACCTCAGTTTGCCGTTTTTTCAAAATTTTCGTGAAATCTTGCTGACTTGTGCAGACTAGTTTTAGCTTTTGCTCATTGTGCTTCAAATGCTTTTAAACAACAGTTGCTCAGCAAAGCAATCTAAAATGCGTGGAGTCATAAAGAACGAAATGAAAAATATAAACAGGATAAACCCATATAGCCCAACTTTAAATGATAGCTACTTGAAGTTTGTTCTTATTAGTCCTAGTTGCCATCTCTAATGCTTATTAGCAATCATACTAGGCCCAGTATTCTCCCAGTAGGTAACAGCCGTATTTTGGTTTTAATTTAAAAAATAATTGTTTCTTTGAATTTCATCAGGAACCCTAAATTCTTGTTGTTAATAAGTGAATTATTTTTTGGCCCTGTCTTTGAATTTCAGTGACGTTTTATTATCTCAATTTTAAACATATTTTGACCATTTTTTCTACAGAAAACTTTTTTAATTTCGAATCTCCAAACTGACTCTTCCTTTCTTCCGGACAGGAGAAGGGCGATGTAAAAATCTTTGCTTAAAAAAATAAAAAAATCTAGTTTTTGTTTAAGTTTTAGTAGCCGTTGTCAGCCTCTCATGGGCTATTATTTAGGTTCATTGATCACTTTTATTCTTTTGCATGAGGCACGATCTTTCATGTTTAACTCGTGACTAACCTCGATCACTATTTCTACTGAATCGATTTTAATTTTTTTGTGCATTAAATTGTGCAATCTATTGATTACGGCCAATTTTAAAAGAGCAAAATCAGAAGAAACGGGATAAACCAATAAAGCCCGGTCATTAAGTTGTAGTGCAACAGGTTATCAAAGTTTGCTAGAGCGATTGCTAGCTGGCATTTGTATTCAACTTAATAGCCGTCAGTTTAGAAGCTGAAATAATTGTTGTTTTGGAATATAACAAACTGAACACCGAATAAGAACACTTTTTGGAAAAAAGTCTGTGAATTTTTACCTCTTCTTTTTTTGCTGTTTCAATCCTCATGTGCGTCAACGCAGGCTATTTTCCAATCATTTACCTGCTATGTTAGACTTTCAAAAATTTGTGAGTACTCCTTTTGTTTTTGGAATTTACATTATTTCCTTTCAATTTTTCACTACTCACTATTTTTTCTTTATTTATTAATCAGTTGTTTAACAAGTATAATTAATTAGCCTCTGTCTTACTTTTTTCAATTTTTTGTTTTGCGATTGATTTGATTGAAGACAATGCAGCACTGAAAGTTTGCTCGAAAATTTGATTGATATCAGTTTTCGGCTGATTGTTTTGAGGCTAGCTTTTGTTAATAAACGACAGTTTTCCTCTAAGTAATTT
This sequence comes from Convolutriloba macropyga, assembly GCF_964194025.1. Lineage (NCBI taxonomy): Eukaryota > Metazoa > Xenacoelomorpha > Acoela > Convolutidae > Convolutriloba > Convolutriloba macropyga. Next base: position 41,087,533 of record NC_134469.1, read on the forward strand.
TTCACTGTTCATTTAAGTTTTACAATAGTTTGCTTTCGTGTTGTCGGACATATCTCCAAGAATCGACAAGTGAGTTTCATTCGTCTTCATTGCTGCGATGCCAAAGCACAACATTGAGTTTTTTTCGAGTCCTAAGTTTTATATTTTGTGAAAAAAATTAACTGTGCTTCTAAAAATATTATCCGCCTGATGTTTTCGCAATGTATTTCTGGGTTGCAGAGTTAATTGCAGTCTTTAAGACCGGTATCATGAATTAATTCATGATAATTTTTAACCAGGTCAGTTCTATAGGCCTATCAGTTTTTGTCTACCCTAAAAATTTTGGCTTTTTTCAGCTATACCAGATGCTGTTAATAGAAAAATTTTCCGGTGTTTTACTGTAAGAATTTTGTCTGAATTTTTATATCTGCGCGGCTCTTTTTGTATGGTTTCTGAACGATGTTATTAAATATTGAACTTGCTTCAATGACATGAGTGCTCAAATTTTTCTCTTTATGACAGGGTTGTAAATATTTACAAATAGTTTAATTAAATCTGGCGAGGTAGAGAGTAATTATTGTAAGATAAACGATTTAATTTTCTCTTGCAGTTAGTATTTTGGTCGGGAAACTCCTATTCTTCGAGTTTCTTCGTGAGTTGAAGTGATGATTTTTGGTCACGCCGAAACAGTAAGTGGAGCAAAAAAGCAAATAGTTTTGTTGCTGTGAAGTTTTTTTCTATCTTACGCTATAGTGAAAACCTAACTTCAACAAAAACTTGTTTTCTAGGTAGTGGGTTTTAATCGCATGCTGTAATTTGACTTTGGTTTTATCCGTTTTTTTCATCGAATTTTTTGCTAAATGGTGTTTCAAATGAGTTCCAGTTCATTTTAATTCTCAGTCTGGTTTTTTGTTTACTACTTAAAATTTTTTGAATTGCATTTCACGACTTAATCCTGCTATGTTTTTCACTCCTTTTATCTTTCTATCACTTTTGTTTTATATCAATCACAACTTTCACTGTTGATTTCGGACTCACATTGCTCACTCTTGAATTGAATCACGCAACGTTTTGAATACAGTTGAGGTTAAAAGAAACGGGATAAACCGATGAAGATGGGTCAATAATTCGTTGCGCATTAGGTTAGCAAATTTCATTAGAGTGAGTGCTAGCTGGAATTATGGCATTGGTATTAAACGTAATGGCAGTCAGAAAATTATTGTCAACTTCTTTTGCTTTTTTCTTTTTTATTCGTAACTTGCGTGAGGGGGTTATTGGCAATTCTTTTCCAGCAATTCGCCGAATTTGCTCAATTTAAAAGCTAAGAGGTAAGAGGTTGTTTTTGTTCAAAGAATATGATCGTGAATAGGAAACTACTAAAATTGCTCAGGTACCCATGCTTTTCCGGCCTTCTTGGAATATCCCCACTTCGTGCACAATTTTTTTTAATTATCTCGGAACTCAAGATTTTTCCATATATTTTGTTTTAGGAGTAATTCAATTGAGTCGTCCATAAAAACAAAAAACACAATTTCGGCAGGAATTTTAAAGCCGGGATGGCAAAAATTTTCGAGCCATAGACTAGTGGAATGGAGTCAAATTGGTATAATGAAAGTCGCCTGCGCTTTCCATCATTTGCGCAATTTCACGCTCATTTGCGCAATTTCACGCTCTGTCATTTACAGATCCATTCCCATCAAATAGTTTGAAACCGTACTGCAAATAGTTTGAAACCGTATAGCTTCATTTAACTGCTTTAAAGGTTAAGGTTATTACAACATAGGATGGTGGGATTAGGATTTGCAAAAATTGCTATTTTTATCCGTATTGCTCCAAGACGAGTACGGTAGCCCTGTAATTTTGCTTAAAAAAACCTTTTCAAAATGACTTCCCATTGAGAGAACTTTGAGCATTTGGAGTTTTGAAAACCGACTTGTGAGCCAATAGGTGGAAATTTTCAAAAAGGTGGGAATATTGCACCCTCTTAGCTGTTATTTTGTTTCTAATCTGTAACTATGACATGCATTAAAAAAATGGGTCCTCCTTTTAGAGAGAATGCGCAATTTTGAGAACAAAATGATGACAAGAACCGCCAAGATATCCTCATTAAGGTGCTTTGCACCACTGTCGTGCCCATTAAAATTGTGCGAAATTATTACTGTTATGTTTGATGCATATTTTCAATGGTACACCAAATCTATGCTCAAGGCTATCGCCGCTCAAAAAACCAGCAGAATTGTTAAAAACTCGCGGGAACAGATCTGTTTAGGTTTGAGATCTGCAAAATTCTAAGTTTAAACAAATTTCCGCACATTTTATGCTGTGAATTTTATTTCTGATCATTTTTTTAAAAAAATATTAATTGTTAGCATGTCACGCCAATTCTTCTGTTGGTTTCGGGTTTGTTTTGGAGCACTTTTGGCAGTCCTAGAGGTGCTTTGTTTGAAGATTTGAAAAACTAGCTACAGAATTTTGACAACTAATTTCATTTGATCGGAAACTGTTTTTGGAAATTCTGACAAATTTGGTCTCCTCGGAAAGTTTTTTTGCTTCCAGTGAAATTAGCCGCAAAAAAGACAAGTTTTTGGTAGCCAACCTATAAGGATGTTTTTAGGAAGTTAATGGTGATTGTAGTAAGAATTTAGTTGGAGCTTTGGGTCACTAGGTTTTTGCTTGATCAATCTGTTTTTGAAGTCCTTTCCTAAATTTACAGATCATCTCTGGAATAGTATTGTTGTGATGCTCTCTTAAATAATTGTATGTGATCGCTAAGTGATATCAAAATTCCGATATCTCGGAAACAATGCTTCTAACTGTTTGTGCTTTGTTTCTAACTGTTCATTTCTTTGTACTTTTCAACTCCAATTATCACGGCCGAGCTTATTAAATCGAAAGTTTTTCCATCCGAAATTGGACTGTACTATCAACATAGCATGACCAGCAAAAATCAATGTTGACCATTATGGAAACCAAAATGATTTGAGCACTTTATTAACATCGGTGTTTAGTAACATTTATTATGCAGTGAAAGGAAACTGAAAGTCAAACTTGAACTACCTGAACATTAAATCAGTTCTGCGACATATGTACATCCATAGAAATTCATTGCTAAATTTCATCGGATTCTATTTGTTTCTATTTCGAATAGGCTTGTTACTATTACAGAATATTCAACAAAACTTCTATATGGTTAACAAACTTGCCATAACGTCAGATTTACGATGCAAAAATGAGGTTATGGAAAACTGTTCATATTCTGTTGACAACATTATCTACAGCTAATCAAAAATGCAATTTTGACATGTATATCTACGTAAGAAGATGCGCAAAAATAGCTGGAAATGTACAAGAAAACAGTTGTAAACTCGACTTTTTTGTCTTATTAGGGTGACATACAGATTGAAGCACAGTGCTTGAGCAGTAAATAACTTGTTTGTATATCTGCCTTTTGTTATTCTTCTTAGTGGTTGCGCAGCGTAACCTCACGTTGGCTTCAAGGAATTAACTTCGATAGTATCAATTTTCACATCTGAAGAACAAAGCTGCTAAGAAGTTCCTACGACGTCCAACGGCCGTTTATCTTACTGGTTTTAACGAAGCTAATCCTTGTTTCATTTTGGTGTTCATTGAACCAATTGAGATCTAGAACACACTATTTCAGCTTACAAAATCGAATCTTCAGGTAAGTTTTTTCATTGTTAAAGATACGGTCTTGAAATTTGCAGGATAATAGCCAAGTCAGAATGTTCCCGATTTACCCAATTTAATTGATTGTCTGAGTTTCTAATGAATAAACTCTGAAGAATTTTTGGTGGATTAACTGTGCTTTTTCAGCAAAGCTAAATGTTTAGTTATAAACAGTTATTGAGTATTAGATGATGCTTTGATAATCTAATGTATAATTGATACAAAGGTTCACAATATAACTTTCTCTTTACGGTGAAAAATTACAATAAGACTAATAAGCACTGGAATAATCTGAAAAATAAACGTGGATGAAGACAAAGTTTTGGCATCTATCAATTGTAACGGCTGCTCTCCTATCAAAGTCAAGGATAACTTTACACCGCCCAGTTCGTTTCAGCGGTTTCAAATCTGTCCGGATATTGTGTTTTTGCAGTTAACTTTTGTGAACTGTATTATCCGCTATGCTGTAGATTACCGTCGCATTACTTGTTGCTCAATTACTCTTGATAACTAATCGCTCAGCTTTGCTGTATGACAAACTTGTTTCTCTCAGAATAACAAAATAATTCAAATTGGAACAATCAATTTTTGTTGAGTTCTTGGTTAATAACTCAAGTTATAAACCGAATTTGGGAATTCCCGTTCCTAAAAATTGTAGCCCTATAACTTGGCTATAGCTATGCAAAGTTTCAAGCTGCTACAGTTAGCAGTTGTAAAACAGGATGTCTTACCATTTGGAAATCTGACAATAATAATATTTTTCTAACTTTAATGTTAGCAAGTCTCTCTATTGGTTTCAATAACACCAATGCCGAACTAGAGTAGGCTTCGTTAAAGCCAGTAAGAGAAACTGACTTTATGCTTTGCACAAAGTTTCTCTTACTTAGGAACTTCGTTCCTCAGAAAGAAAGTTTTGAGAATATCAAAGTTAATTCTCTTTTCACAAGTCAAAGTAAAGTTAAAACTGTAAAATCACTAATATGATCTACAGAAACAAGACACGATAACAAGTAATTTACTGCTCAAGAAAATGTGCTTCAATACGCACTGTATTTCAGTTTAATATATTCAAAATTGCAAATTTCAACTGATTTTTGGTAGTTTTTCAAGCTCCGTTTATGCTGCTAGTCACGTGGATTTACATGTCAAATTCAACTGTTGATTGGTTGTAGATAATAATGTCGACAGAATGTGAACACTTTTCCATAACGTCACTTTTTCAGTGTAAATTTGATGTCATGGGAAATTTGTTAACCATGTAGAAGTTTTGTCGAATATTCTGTATCAATAACAGGTTGATTCGCAATCCAATCGCAAAGAATCTGATGCAATACTGTTAAGTCGTAGTATTGTTTTGCTGGTGGTTGAGGTAGTTCGAGTTTGAGTTATAGTTTGACTTCATGAATGACGATTGTGTACTAATAATAGTTGCTAAATATAAATGTTGAACAAAATGACCAAATCCGTTTGGCTTCGATAGAATGTAGCATTGAATTTCGCTTGTCACACTATTCTAGCTTTAAGGCTTGAAATGACCTTGAAGCGCTATTCAATTTGATTTCTGAGTTGTTAAGCTCAGCCGCAATATCGCCGGCCCTGTTTTCCATCGCGAAAACATCTTTTCCAGGTAGTACTGGGGCGAGCTTCACTACTGGTCTCTTGTACACTCCGTCGTTTGTTCCAACTATAGCTGATCGAATCACACCGTCAGACCCATCGATGGTCTCCGCAACTCGACCTAGATTGTAACATCCACGCTTATCGCTGTCTTCGACCAACCAAACGAGATCGCCTTCTTTAAGGGTTTCGTTCGCCGTAGATCGCCATTTTTGCCGATTATTCAGAGTTGGCAGATATTCTTTCCGAAATCTGTCCCATATGAGATTTGCATAAGCTTGAGTTTGTCGAAAGAGCTTTCGATGATCAACAAATTCTTCTGCGCATAGTAGATAGGGTAAGCAAACGTTCCCGTTGCCAAGCAAGAAGTGATTGGGGGTCAATGCTTCTAAATCATTAACATCTGAACTAACTGGAGTCAAAGGTCTTGCGTTCAATGTCTGCTCAACAATACACATCGTTGTTGAAAGAACGTCCTCGGTGACTGATCTGTTCCCCAACACTGTATACATTGCCTTCTTGCAACTTCTCACCAACCGCTCCCATACTCCTCCAAAGTGGGGGGCTGCGGGTGGATTGAACTTCCATCTGATTCCTCGTTGAATTAGATGTTCTTCGATCCCCTCTTTGTTCCATGCTGCAACGTACTCTGCAAACTCTCTTTCAGCTCCAACAAAGTTTGTCCCGTTGTCGCTGATCATCGTATTCGGTTTGCCTCTTCGAGCAATAAATCTCATTATTGCATTGAGACAACTATCAGTGTCCAACTTAGGTACCACTTCTATATGCACCGCTCTCATAGTTAGACAGGTAAAGAGACAACACCATCGCTTTCCATTTCTTCGCCGAATCTTCACAATGAAAGGGCCAAAGTAGTCAACTCCAACGTTTGTAAAGGCTGTTGAAGCATCTAACCGCTCTTCAGGTAGATCTGCCATTACTGGTGCTATCGTTTGCGCTCTGCCCTTTCTGCAGGTAACGCACTTGTTCTTAATTGATCTTAAGGCGTTTCGTATGCCTAGTATCCACATCTTCTGCTGAACAATGTTTCTTACATGCTCAGTGCCCTCGTGTTGATTGTCCTTGTGCTCGTTTCGCAAGAATAATTCAACCGCGTGATGTTTCCAATGTAGCAAAATTGGATGCTTTGCATTGAAGTCCAATTGGCTCTTGCCTATTCTGTCTTTGGCTCGAATAAGTCCTTCTTCATCTAGGAAGGGTGAGAATTGTAGGATTTTGCTGCCTTTTGGAATTTCCTTTTCAGCTTTGAGAGATTTCATCTCTTCATCAAACTGTTCTTGCTGTAGTAACTTGAAGATTGTTGCTTTTGCTTTTTCTCTTTCTTCAATGTTGACTACGAGTGTTGCAGGTTTGCCTTTTTTCAATGCTCGCTGTACGTATGCCACTGTATTTACTAGTCTGTTGAAGTTACTGAATCGTTCCCACTGGATAACAGCTTTCTTCTCTTCAGCCTGTATCATGAAGACTGACGAGGGTATATTCTCTTCATCTGAGGCAAATATGAGGTTCACCTGCTGTGGCCATTCGCTTTCTGGTCGCTTCAACCAGGCCGGCCCAGCGAGCCACTCACTTCTCTTGAGTTCTTCAATGTTGATTGCTCTGGTGCAAATGTCCGCTGGGTTGTTGATACCGCTCACATGTTTCCACTTTGAAACATCATTTGTATCTAGTATCTCAGCTACTCGATTGGCCACAAACACTTGTTGTTTGCGATGGGAACTGTGTATCCACTGCAATACCGTAGTTGAGTCTGACCAAAAACTGCAACTATTTATCCTCATTTCATGTTCCTTGACTATCTGTTCTTTCAACCTCACTGCCATGACTGCCGCTTGCAATTCCAATCGCGGTATTGAAAGATGCCTCATCGGTGCTACTCTGCATTTTCCAATGACAAATGCTAAGTCAGCTGAGTATTCTTTTGGTTGTGAGCGTAGATAAGCCACTGCACACATCGTGTCTTCAAATGCGTCAGCAAACACATGAAGTTCGGCTTTATCCCTCTCTCTGTTGAGGTATCTTCTATCGATGCTGGTTTCAGCCACTATTGGAAGTTGTTCTTTCCATCTCAGGAATTCTTCTTCTTCACTAGGCTCCACTTCGTTGTCCCAATGTTGTCCATTCTTAGTCCAGATGCCTTTCAGAAGTCGTCTCATATGAACACTGAACGGAGCAAACAATCCGATCGGGTCGAATACTGAAGATACCAGTGACAGAATCTTCCCCTGGGTTATAGGTGCTTCAACTTCTTTGTTTGTACCTCTGCATACTTGAAGACTGTCATCAGTAACGGTCCATTGTAGTCCTAGCACTGAGGATCCCTCCGTATTGGTTTCCACTTCGACTTGCTTTGTGTTGCTGATTGACTTCAAGTCTTCTGGGATTGCTTTGGTAACTGCATCGTTGTTGATTATCCACTTCTTCAGTTCAAATCCATGTTGTGAGAGAAGAGGTTGTAGTTGGTTGAAAACTTCATTTGCTTCTTCCGGGGTTTCTACTGATTTGATGAAATCGTCCATGTAGAAGTTGTTTTGTATTGCCTTTGCTGCAATCGGATACTCTTTTTCGTTGTCCAGTCCCACTCGCTTGAGAGCATAGTTCGCGCAAATTCGAGAACTCTTAGCTCCAAATACGTGACGCTGATATTCGTATATCTGAACAGAATCGTTAGTTCTTGAACGCCATAAAAACCTCAAGCAACTTCTATCCTGTTCGGGAACTTGCACTTGTAGAAACATCGATTCGATGTCGGCTGTTAGGGCTATTGGTCCTTCACGGAATCTGAATATTGTTCCAATCAACCCATGTAGCAGATCAGGTCCTGCTAGTAGCTTATCATTAAGGCATACTTCTTTGTACTTTGAGGCAGCATTGCAAACACGTCTTACTTTGCCAGGCTTGTTCAGGTTTAGCACTGGATGGTGTGGCAAATACCATTCTTTCCCGAAGGTGCCTTTCACTTCGGACTCGTCCAATATCTTTACGAATCCTTTTTCTACATCTGTATCTATTGACTGTCGATACAAACTCTTCAAGTTTGGGTCCCTTTGGAATCTTCGCTCCAGTGAGTAAAGCTGACCCAAGGCTGAGCTGTAGTTGTTCGGTAGGTTTGGCTCTGGTTCACTCCACAGCATTCCCACTTCGTACCGCTCACCTGTGAACTTTGTCGTACTCTCTAGCATCTTCTGTGCCTGCAGTTCCTTCTTTGACTGACTGACGACGTTGATTTTGGAAGCATAGGTTTCTATGTCCCACCAGGTTTGAATATTCTCTGCCACTTTCACATCTTCAGTGAAGGCGAAATGACGAACATTTTGTCTTCTTTTGAACGTCATGGGTCTACTGACTACCCATCCTAGCTCTGTTAGAACGGCGAAAGGTTCACTTCGTGTTCCTATCTTGTAGTCCAATGGTCGTTGTAGCTCATAAGCATCTTGACCAAGGATGATGCCAACTTCCATCAAAATGAAACTTTTGTTGGGTAAAACACTCAAGTGGTTGAAGCTTTGCTTCAGCTTGTTGTAGTTGTAGTTTATGTTTCCCAAGGTTATTGACGGGTGCGCAAACGCTTCGATTGAATGCACCTTTGAATGTAGTCCCTTTATTTTGAGAGGAACCTTTTCTGTCTTCAGGTCCTTTGTTCCATGTATGCCAGCTATGTTGAGCATCACATCGGTGCCTTGGGCTCGTAACCTCTCTTGCACACTTTGATTGATGAATGAAACCGTTGATCCACTATCGAGGAAAGCATATGTGTTCAGCCTGTTGCCACCGCTCTGTATTGAGACAGGAACTATCTGAAGAAAGCTAGTAACTTCGTTACTCTGGTTGACTGTTGCTGCGCTTACTTTGACTGCATGATTGCCCTCGTCCATTTGGTTTTCTGAGTGTAGCAATCGGTTGTGCTTCTTGATGCATCCATTGATGCCGCACGCATTGACTTTACAATCTTTGATTGCATGCCCTTTGCCTAGACATCCGTAACATAAGCGTTGCTTTCTCACTGCTGCGTAACGATCATTCACACTCATGTTCCTGAATAGTGGACAGTTCCATATTTTATGAGTGCCATCAGCTAGCGGACAGTGATCACTTTGCGTTTGCTTCGTTTCTTTCACGTTGGAACTTGCACTGAAGTTCGATGTTTACGAGAACCGTTTGTCTCTATTTGTGCTTCTTCGGTCTTCTTCTCTTCGCTCTCCCTTGAAAGCTGAAAACCCTTCGTGCACGAATGCTATCCTTGATAGCCATTTTTCAAACATAATCAGATCAGGCCAATCTTTATCTTTATCATCAACATAGAACCACCACTTCTCTTTGAGAACTTGGGGTAGTTTATCTACTGCCATATACAATGTCGAGCTTGATTGCAGATCACCAATCTGCTTGTACTCTTTGAGCACATTCACAAAGTTCGAAACAATAACTGAGAAACTGATCAGACCTGTTGAGTTGTGTGGTTTCACCTGACTTGCTTTGCGAAGACTCTCCAGTTGTGCATCAATGATCACATGAGGCCTTCCAAATTTCTTCTCCAGAATGCTCCATGCAGCACCATAGAACTGTCCAGAATAGCCCATTCCAGAGATTGCTGACCTTGCCTTGCCTGTCAGCAGAGTCTTCAGATGGCTCATCTTCTCTGAGTCTGGTATTGGTCGTTGATCCACTGTAGCAATGAACATACTAGACCACTCTGGCCATTCGAGAGGGTTTCCGTCGAAGTTGTTCAACTTCAGCTTTGGTAGGCTACTACTACCTGAGTAGCCAGTGTTGTATCGTAAAAGACCAGCTCTGGGGGAAACGTCTCGGTCTTCAACACTTGAGGATCGGTCTCGTGAACTGCGATATCGTGAGAAGTGACTATGCCTGTTCACTTCAAGGGTTACTTCGAAGCAAGCTGTTGATCGTTCTGGGGTTAGAAGGTTGTCGATCCTGCTGGCCCAGTCTGAGACATCTCTCTCTTTTGGGGTCCAGTTGAAGGGTGATTTGTCTCGAGCACCAGTTGATTGGGAACGAGCATCATCGTTCTCTAATGCTGTTCTCTTCACTTTGCGCTCTAGCTCACGCTCTTCCTCCAGCAGTTGATGCTTGGCTTCCAGTTCCTTCATTTGCATTTCCAGCTCTAGCCTCCTCCGCTCAAACCGTGCTTGTTCGAGTCGCATCTCGGTTTCGAAACCGATATCGATTTTCTTCATCCTTTCCTCTCGCCTTTGCTTTGCTGAAGATGTTTCCGAAACATTCTCCGTCTCTTGGCCACTTGCTGTTGCTCCATTTTGCACTGTTTGAGCAACTGGGCTGTCCTTTGGGTAGTTGTTGTGGCTCTCGCTGTCATTGACAGCTTGGGTTGCGTTGTTTTACTCTGCATTCATTTCTGGTTGCGTGCCTTTGCTTATATATGAAAGCCAATGATAGTCCAAACTTGCTTTGCACTTCCTTGCTTCTTTCAGATGTTCTTCAACGAAATTTGCTTGGTAGGGCACAAGCTTGTTTCGACGCTGCAGTTGCTTGGGTATTTCTTCCTCTAGGAGGTGGACAGTCTGTTGATAGAGGACCTTTAATTTGTTGGGTCGATCTGAATCTTCATTTATTTTGTAGCCAAGACTTTTAGTGTTGACTTCTTCCACTAAGTTTCGGAATCTCTTGTCGTACCTGTGAGCTGTTGATTGAAGCTCCTCTCTGCTGGTTGTACTCGAATTGTCTGGATGCTGTTTGCTTTGCTTGTTCCGTTTAAAAGAGGTCAATTCTTCAACGTGTTTTGTGAATTGCACTCTTCTGTTCGCCTCACTAGCCTGTTGCTGTTGATTTGTTTGATTCTCTTTTGGGGTTGCCTTCGGCAATCTCTTCATCAGGTTGGACAGCAGTTTGCCTTCCACTGTCCGGGTCGGCGGACCAAATGTAACGGCTGCTCTCCTATCAAAGTCAAGGAAAACTTTACACCGCCCAGTTCGTTTCAGCGGTTTCAAATCTGTCCGGATATTGTGTTTTTGCAGTTAACTTTTGTGAACTGTATTATCCGCTATGCTGTAGATTACCGTCGCATTACTTGTTGCTCAATTACTCCTGATAACTAATCGCTCAGCTTTGCTGAATGACAAACTTGTTTCTCTCAGAATAACAAAATAATTCAAATTGGAACAATCAATTTTTGTTGAGTTCTTGGTTAATAACTCAAGTTATAAACCGAATTTGGGAATTCCCGTTCCTAAAAATTGTAGCCCTATAACTTGGCTATAACTATGCAGAGTTTCAAGCTGCTACAGTTAGCAGTTGTAAAACAGGATGTCTTACCATTTGGAAATCTGACAATAATAATATTTTTCTAACTTTAATGTTAGCAAGTCTCTCTATTGGTTTCAATAACACCAATGCCGAACTAGAGTAGGCTTCGTTAAAGCCAGTAAGAGAAACTGACTTTATGCTTTGCACAAAGTTTCTCTTACTTAGGAACTTCGTTCCTCAGAAAGAAAGTTTTGAGAATATCAAAGTTAATTCTCTTTTCACAAGTCAAAGTAAAGTTAAAACTGTAAAATCACTAATATGATCTACAGAAACAAGACACGATAACAAGTAATTTACTGCTCAAGAAAATGTGCTTCAATACGCACTGTATTTCAGTTTAATATATTCAAAATTGCAAATTTCAACTGATTTTTGGTAGTTTTTCAAGCTCCGTTTATGCTGCTAGTCACGTGGATTTACATGTCAAATTCAACTGTTGATTGGTTGTAGATAATAATGTCGACAGAATGTGAACACTTTTCCATAACGTCACTTTTTTGACTGCGCTTACTTTGACTGCATGATTGCCCTCGTCCATTTGGTTTTCTGAGTGTAGCAATCGGTTGTGCTTCTTGATGCATCCATTGATGCCGCACGCATTGACTTTACAATCTTTGATTGCATGCCCTTTGCCTAGACATCCGTAACATAAGCGTTGCTTTCTCACTGCTGCGTAACGATCATTCACACTCATGTTCCTGAATAGTGGACAGTTCCATATTTTATGAGTGCCATCAGCTAGCGGACAGTGATCACTTTGCGTTTGCTTCGTTTCTTTCACGTTGGAACTTGCACTGAAGTTCGATGTTTACGAGAACCGTTTGTCTCTATTTGTGCTTCTTCGGTCTTCTTCTCTTCGCTCTCCCTTGAAAGCTGAAAACCCTTCGTGCACGAATGCTATCCTTGATAGCCATTTTTCAAACATAATCAGATCAGGCCAATCTTTATCTTTATCATCAACATAGAACCACCACTTCTCTTTGAGAACTTGGGGTAGTTTATCTACTGCCATATACAATGTCGAGCTTGATTGCAGATCACCAATCTGCTTGTACTCTTTGAGCACATTCACAAAGTTCGAAACAATAACTGAGAAACTGATCAGACCTGTTGAGTTGTGTGGTTTCACCTGACTTGCTTTGCGAAGACTCTCCAGTTGTGCATCAATGATCACATGAGGCCTTCCAAATTTCTTCTCCAGAATGCTCCATGCAGCACCATAGAACTGTCCAGAATAGCCCATTCCAGAGATTGCTGACCTTGCCTTGCCTGTCAGCAGAGTCTTCAGATGGCTCATCTTCTCTGAGTCTGGTATTGGTCGTTGATCCACTGTAGCAATGAACATACTAGACCACTCTGGCCATTCGAGAGGGTTTCCGTCGAAGTTGTTCAACTTCAGCTTTGGTAGGCTACTACTACCTGAGTAGCCAGTGTTGTATCGTAAAAGACCAGCTCTGGGGGAAACGTCTCGGTCTTCAACACTTGAGGATCGGTCTCGTGAACTGCGATATCGTGAGAAGTGACTATGCCTGTTCACTTCAAGGGTTACTTCGAAGCAAGCTGTTGATCGTTCTGGGGTTAGAAGGTTGTCGATCCTGCTGGCCCAGTCTGAGACATCTCTCTCTTTTGGGGTCCAGTTGAAGGGTGATTTGTCTCGAGCACCAGTTGATTGGGAACGAGCATCATCGTTCTCTAATGCTGTTCTCTTCACTTTGCGCTCTAGCTCACGCTCTTCCTCCAGCAGTTGATGCTTGGCTTCCAGTTCCTTCATTTGCATTTCCAGCTCTAGCCTCCTCCGCTCAAACCGTGCTTGTTCGAGTCGCATCTCGGTTTCGAAACCGATATCGATTTTCTTCATCCTTTCCTCTCGCCTTTGCTTTGCTGAAGATGTTTCCGAAACATTCTCCGTCTCTTGGCCACTTGCTGTTGCTCCATTTTGCACTGTTTGAGCAACTGGGCTGTCCTTTGGGTAGTTGTTGTGGCTCTCGCTGTCATTCACAGCTTGGGTTGCGTTGTTTTACTCTGCATTCATTTCTGGTTGCGTGCCTTTGCTTATATATGAAAGCCAATGATAGTCCAAACTTGCTTTGCACTTCCTTGCTTCTTTCAGATGTTCTTCAACGAAATTTGCTTGGTAGGGCACAAGCTTGTTTCGACGCTGCAGTTGCTTGGGTATTTCTTCCTCTAGGAGGTGGACAGTCTGTTGATAGAGGACCTTTAATTTGTTGGGTCGATCTGAATCTTCATTTATTTTGTAGCCAAGACTTTTAGTGTTGACTTCTTCCACTAAGTTTCGGAATCTCTTGTCGTACCTGTGAGCTGTTGATTGAAGCTCCTCTCTGCTGGTTGTACTCGAATTGTCTGGATGCTGTTTGCTTTGCTTGTTCCGTTTAAAAGAGGTCAATTCTTCAACGTGTTTTGTGAATTGCACTCTTCTGTTCGCCTCACTAGCCTGTTGCTGTTGATTTGTTTGATTCTCTTTTGGGGTTGCCTTCGGCAATCTCTTCATCAGGTTGGACAGCAGTTTGCCTTCCACTGTCCGGGTCGGCGGACCAAATGTAACGGCTGCTCTCCTATCAAAGTCAAGGAAAACTTTACACCGCCCAGTTCGTTTCAGCGGTTTCAAATCTGTCCGGATATTGTGTTTTTGCAGTTAACTTTTGTGAACTGTATTATCCGCTATGCTGTAGATTACCGTCGCATTACTTGTTGCTCAATTACTCCTGATAACTAATCGCTCAGCTTTGCTGAATGACAAACTTGTTTCTCTCAGAATAACAAAATAATTCAAATTGGAACAATCAATTTTTGTTGAGTTCTTGGTTAATAATTCAAGTTATAAACCGAATTTAGGAACTCCCGTTCCTACCAATTGTAGCCCTATAACTTGGCTATAACTATGCAGAGTTTCAAGCTGCTACAGTTAGCAGTTGTAAAACAGGATGTCTTACCATTTGGAAATCTGACAATAATAATATTTTTCTAACTTTAATGTTAGCAAGTCTCTCTATTGGTTTCAATAACACCAATGCCGAACTAGAGTAGGCTTCGTTAAAGCCAGTAAGAGAAACTGACTTTATGCTTTGCACAAAGTTTCTCTTACTTAGGAACTTCGTTCCTCAGAAAGAAAGTTTTGAGAATATCAAAGTTAATTTTCTTTTCACAAGTCAAAGTAAAGTTAAAACTGTACAATCACTAATATGATCTACAGAAACAAGACACGATAACAAGTAGTTTACCGCTCAAGAAAATGTGCTTCAATACGCACTGTATGTCAGTTTAGTATATTCAAAATTGCAAATTTCAACTGATTTTTGGTAGTTTTTCAAGCTCCTTTTATGCTGCTAGTCACGTGGATTTACATGTCAAATTCAACTGTTGATTGGTTGTAGATAATAATGTCGACAGAATCTGAACACTTTTCCATGACGTCACTTTTTCAGTGTAAATTTGATGTCATGGGAAATTTGTTAACCATGTAGAAGTTTTGTCAAATATTCTGTATCAATAACAGGTTTATTCGCAATCCAATCGCAAAGAATCTGATGCAATACTGTTAAGTCGTAGTATTGTTTTGCTGGTGGTTGAGGTAGTTCAAGTTTGAGTTATAGTTGGACTTCATGAATGACGATTGTGTACTAATAATAGTTGCTAAATATAAATGTTGAACAAAATGACCAAATCCGTTTGGCTTCGATAGAATGTAGCATTGAATTTCGCTTGTCACACTATTCTAGCTTTAAGGCTTGAAATGACCTTGAAGCGCTATTCAATTTGATTTCTGAGTTGTTAAGCTCAGCCGCAATATCAATTGTTTTCCAATAGTTTGATTGTATTATCTTTGTCTGAACCACGGGATCCGGAGAAGGAGCCACAAAGCTCAAATCATTTTCCTAATTTTAAGAAGTCTGATAAACACTATAGATGATATTGTTTTTACAGCTAACCAAACTAACCTATGTTTTGTATTGTTTCAGTTAATCATATAAGTGTTTATGCAACACAATTTGACGCCGGCATTTTTCTTATCCAAGAGAAGCGTTGTTCAATTTTCACATTCATTTTCTTCAGCAACTTTTCTGAATTCATTTTTTGGTGATTTGGAATCAATGGATGGATTTGTTGAAATTTAGAAAATTTAATGTACTTCACAGTAATATTCCCTTTTCTGAAATCTTTACGATAGAAAACGGAAGCTTTCCGTATCTCAACGCAAATCGTAGAGCTTCTTCTAGAAATAGAAACGAAATTTTTCTCTGTTCCGAGTTCTTATCAAAATCTCTTCAAAAATTGATTGTTTTTGTTTTAATTCGTTTAGTATCCTGAACGGAACAAAATGTTCAACAAAAAAACTGAACGATTAGTTTTTGAAACTATTAAGTATTGAAGATCTGCAACGGTAGCGATTAATTGACAGCATAGTGGATAAAAGAGCTCATAAAATTCAGTTCAAGAATGTAAATTCCTTACAGATTTGAAGCCACTCAAACAATCTGGGAGGTTTAAAACTGTCCTTGTTTTTGGTACGAGAGCAGCCGTTAAATTTGGTCCGCCGACGTGAACAGTGGAAGCTGAAATACTCTGCTGTCCAAACTGATGAAAGGAGTGCCAATTGCTTCCACTAACGGAAATGTTACGAATCATTAGAGGAACGCCATCAAGGTGGAGCGGATAAATAATTTCAACCAAAATGCAATTCTTGCTTGAAACGATCAAGCAACGACCAGTGCGAGCTATCACGACCTACAAGACAAGAAGTTTGGCTTGGCTTCAAAGTAATTAATAAAACAAAACTACCCGACAAACTAAATGTTCACTGTCAACAGGACTAAATGTTCAATTCCAAAAGCACGGAATCCCTAAAACGGTACAGGATGGAAAAAAGCTAGCAAGCTAACCATTTAACTCTTTTGAAGATAAACTGAAGGACGCGAGGAAGTGCAAAGCTGATTTGGTCACTGATTGGTTTGGATATATATATATATATATATATATTTATATATATATGTATACATATATATATATATATATATATATATATATATATATATATATATATATATATATATATGCAAAGGCACGCAACCTGATATGAATGCAGTGCAAATGCGATCAAACAAGGTTCAAGGTTGTATATCACCCAGCGGACAATTCAGTAGTTCAAACAATAGAAAACGGAGCAACAACGAGCGGGCTGGATACTGAAATTGTTTTGGAGACATTTTCAGCGTGAATGGAGTGTAAAGACCTGATGGGGGAATCGGAGATCGAAATTAAAACGAGATTCAACAAACAAAAAATTATTCAACGAAATGCAATCACGTTCAGTTTTATATATCTCAGAAGATGAGCCACCGGCAGACCTCCTACCTAACGAGAAGGGTTGATAATATCAAAGATGATAACACTATGGTAAAGATAAAGATGAAGACGGGGGAGATCTGACAATGTTTGAAAAATGGCTATCGGTCCATGTTTGAAGTGTAAAAATGTTTAAACACTGACAACGCGAAGATTGGCTTTGTTTGATAAATAGCAATGTAGAATGGCATCCGCGCATGATTTTTTTTAACTTTCAAAGGGGAGCGAAGCGAAGAAGACCGGAGAAGAAAAATTAAAGACAAATAGTTCACGGAGTTATCGAATTTTAGTCTGGGTTCAAGCAAGAAGGAACTGGAAAAAATGCACAACGATCACTGTCCGCTAACATTTGGAGCTCACCATTACTCAAGAACATGAGTGCAAATGATTGGTACCGAGCAGTGAGGAAGCATCGCTTATGGTACAGATGTCTGTTGAAAAAAGACTTGCAAGGAAGGATTATATTGTCAACGCATGTGGTATAGATGGATAAATCAAGAAGACAGCCGATTGCTAATTTGGTAAAGCAAATGGGCGAGGGCAATAACGCCGTAAGTGCATCAGCAACCATTCAGATTATCAAAGTAGGTGCTTTCTTGAGATAGTTCTTGTCCCAATACAGAGCGGTGGTAATAGGTTGATTATACATATATTTCCTTGATAGTGCACAAACAGTTTAATTCAGCAACCAAATGTACAAAAATATTTACAAGCCCAAGGCACAAATTTTACGCTCAACACAGCTGGCACATACAGAGCAAAGTATCTAAAGACAGAAAAGTTTCATCTCAAAATAAAGAGGCTTATTTTAAAGGTGTATTCTATCGAGGCGCTTGCACATGCGTTGCACATCTTTTGGTTATTACATATTACGACTACAGCAAGCTGAAGCAAAGCTTCGACGTCTTTATTGTTCTCCTAAGCAAAGCCTTCGATTTGACGCAAAATGGTATTATCCTCGGTTACGATAATTTTGTGCTACAATGCCTATTGTACTGCAGGACTGGAACAAAAAGAGAACCTTTTAATGTTCTCAAAGAACTGTGAAGGTTAGTCACGGCACCCATGTCCGCAAATGACGACTAAATAATTGTCATTTTGACCTCACAGAACAAAAATAGTCAGTTAGTCAAAGAAGGAACTATAGGCCCATAAGGTGCTAGAGAGTGCGACAAAGTTTACAGGCAAGCGATAAGGTGTAGAAATGCTTAGGAGTGACCCGGAGTCAAACTTGTCGAAAAACTACAGCTCAGACTTGGCTCAGATTCACGCACTGTGCCAAAATTTTCAAAGCGAACCAGACCCGAGCATTTTATAAAAAATCACTTGATACAGAATTTGTTAGGAGATTCGTAAAGGTCCGAGATGCATTCGGAGTGAAAGGCTGCTTCGGGAAAAAAATTGTTTTTGCCACAAGTACCAAAAATCCCGAACAGACCTGGTGAAGCACGACGTGCTTGCGATTCTTAATCAAATTACGAAAAAGTAGGTCTGAAAGGCAAACTATCAGCAGGACTTGTACTACTGCTTGGGCTGATAAGAACGATAATAATATTTCATGATGGAGCAATAGCGTTGAAGCCATCATTGATTTGATATTTCCGGTAGTGCAAGTTCCAGAGAAGAATAGAAGCTGCATTGTGTTTTTATGAAGGCCCAAAAAAATCAAGTTGTTTAAATATACAAAAATCATCTTCATGGTTTTAGAGCAAAAAAATTGTCTGGTTTGTTAAAATTACTCAAAATGCAAATGGACTTGATAATAGAGAAATGTCTCCAATGGCGGAAATCAATAGAAAACAATTTTACATGAACGACTTCGTCAATTTATTCTAAACTCCGCAGGTGCAATTGAAGTCTTCAATCAGCTGCAAACTCTTCTCTCGCTATAATGATTTGAATGGAAGAACTGAATAAGCAACATTTATGCAGTTCCCGAAGCAAACATAGAGGACTTGAAGCCGATTAGTAACACGAGCAGGTGCTTCTAAATGCCTGGCCTACAATAGACACTTACTAGCGATTGTCTTCAGGTTTTCAGAGATACCAATAGAGAAGCGGAAAAGATCTTAACTCAGAGAAATTTTTTGTCTCTTATATCTTAGTACTTGGCTCGATCGAATTGTTTGGCCCGTTTATTGTTCACATGCTCAGCTCTCTGAAAGTTGTTCATGTTAAGAATAGATAACATTGACAACGATGCGCCGCCTGTAGAAGCAGCAAAGTTAACCAAGTGGAATGAACCAGTATCCAGTTATACCTGAGACTATCAATGATAGAAAAAATTTCAACAGAGCGAGGGAACGAAAAAGATCACGTGTTTGGTGACACATCTAAGACACGATGTGACCGTGATCTTTCTACGTATCCATCAGAAAGATCTCTCATTGACAAAAGATCTCTCATTAACATATATCAAACTTTTTTGATAATGGTGACAGTTTTGTCTTGTTAGAATCTCAGGATTTCGAGGCCAAGATTTCAGTTTTCTAAACTTTTTTCTGCTACAGTGGATCAACGACTGATACCGGATTTGGAAAAATGATCCTTCTGAAGATTCTGCTGCCAGGCACGACATAGTCAGCAAAACGTGGAATGGGGTTTTCTGGACGTTCCTGTTTTGCTACTTGGAACCTTAAAGAGAGGAAGTTTGGAACGCCTCATGTGATAATCGATGAACAGTTGTAGAATCTACGCACGGAATGTCAAGTGCAGCCTCAAAACTCATCGGGTTTTGATCAGTTTCTTGGTCATTGCAAACAATTCTGTCATCGTTTGCCAAAAAAACAGACAGGTCTGTAAACGGCAATCAAGTTTAACATGCTATTTGACAGTAGATAAATTAGTCAAAGAGAAGTTCTTGATGATCGAAACGAACACTAACTTGATCTGATTGTAAGAAAAAAATGGAAATGGTAGTAGCAATTGTGCATGAAGGGTTTTCAGCTTTCAAAGAAGAGCTAACTGATGACGACTGGAAAGGCGTGAATAGAGATTTGGTTACCACAGACTCCGAACTTAATTGCGGGCTTAAGTTTAAAGGAAATAAACCAAATGCAAAACAATCAGCGTCCGACATCTGATGACGCCCATGAGTTTGAATTGGAGCAAACCAATACCCAGGAATGAGCGTGAATGATTGATAGAGAGCAGTGAGGAAGCAACGCTTATGGTATGGATGTATGTTTAAAGAGGTTTGCAATCAAAGAATGTATAGTCAAAGGATGTGACATAAGTGAATATGACACGAAGCACAGTCGAATTTTAAAAACATGAATGCAAATTAACGATGGCAATAGCACCGTAAGGGCATCAGCAATTATTCAGAGTATCAAAGTTGCAAGTTTTCTTCAGATAGTTCTTGTCCAAATACAGAGCAGTGGTAATTGGTTGAACACAAATGCTTTCCTCGACAGTGGGCCAACATTTCTACTCATCAGAAAAATAGTGCAAGAAAAGTTACTCGCCCAGGGCACCGATCGTACGCTCAGCATAGCTGGCATAATCAGAACAAGGGATTTGAAGACAGAAAAGTTTCCTCTCAAAATAAAGGGGCTGATTTCAAAAGTGAATTCTATCGAAGGGCTTGCACATGCGTCAATCTCATTGGTGATTACATATTACGACTAAAGCAAGCTGAAGCAAAGTTTCAACCTCTAAAGTGTTCTCTCAGGCAGAAGCTTGCTTTTGATGGGATTTGACATCATTCTTGGTTAAAATGATTTTGTGCTACAACGCCCATTGTACTACATAACAGGACAAAAAGTGAACATTTCGCTGTCCCGACGGAATTAGGATGGGTAGTCAGTGAACCCATGACGGAAAATGACGACCCTAATTTTGTCTTTGATTTTCATAGAACTTCGATTTCTCTTGCGCTGAGAGTATGACTTGTTTTCAATGCACCATCTAGTTATAAAGAGTTCTGTCCAAACGACCAGCTTTTGACATGACCTGAACTAAGGCATGGGTTGACTGGAACAATGTTCTGAGTATGTGTTGGATCAATAATCCTGAAACCGTCATTCAAATGATGTCTGCGAATGCAAATTTCATAGCCGGACGGAATTTCCTTGCTGTCTCTACGGAGGACTATAAATACAGAACGTGTTTAATTACAAGAATACTGGCGCCAGGTGTCTGAAACAAAGGAATCCCCAATTTTAATGTCTCCAATGGCAGAAAACTAAAACAAAACAAAATTACATAAACAATTTCATCAAATGATTCCAAACCTCGGAATTGCATCTGAAGTCTTCAATCAGTTGCAAGTTTTTCTCTCGGAACAATGATTTGAATGGAAAAAGTGGATAAGCAACGTTGATGCAGTTACCCAAGCAATCTTAGACAACTTGTATTCGATTAGCAACCTGACATAAATGTAGAGCGAACGCGATGTACAAAGGTGAAGGTTGCCCATCACCCAGCGGACAATTCAGTAGTGCAAACGTTAGGAAACGGAGCAACAACGAGCGGTTTGGGTATTGAATTTGTTTCTGGAGACATCTTCAGCGTAAATGGAGTGTAAAAAACTGATGGGGGAATCGGAGATCGAAATCAAAATGAGTTTCAACAATCAAAAGAATATTCAATGAAATGCAATCACGTTCAGTTTTGTATATATCAGAAGATAAGCCACCGGCAGACCCCCTACCTAACGAGAAGTGTTGATTTTTTGCTGATGATAAAGATAAAGACTGGGGATGTCTGGCAATGTCTGAAAAACGGCTATGGGTTCTTGTTTGAAGTCTAGCAGTGTTTGAACACTGACAACCTGAAGACTGGCCCTGTTTGATAAATGACGACGTGGAATGGCATCCGCGCATGAATGGTTTTCAATTTTCAAAAGAAAGCGAAGAGAAGAAGACAGAAGAAAATGAATATAGACAAAGGGTTCCCGGAGATATCGAACTTTAGTCTGGGTTCAAGTATACAAATACTGAAACAAATGCACAACGATCACTCTCGACCATAAAATTTTGAACTCACCATTAATCTAGAACAAAATTGTGAATGATTGGTACAGAGCAGTGAGGAAGCAACGCTTATGGTACAGATGTCTGTTGAGAAAAGACTTGCAAAGAAGGATTATATGGTCAACGCATGTGGTATAAATGGATATATCAAGAAGACAGACGATTGCTAATTTTGGTAAAGCAAACGGGCGAGGGCAATAACGCCGTAAGCGCATCAGTAACCATTCAGAGTAACAAATTTAAGTGCTTCTTTAGATAGTTCTTGTCCAATACAGAGTGGTGGTAATAGGTTGAATATACATATATTTCCTTGATATTGGACAAGATAAATTATGAGACCAATGTTACGCTCAACGTAGCTGGCATGCAGAGGATCTGAAGACAGAAAAGTTTCATCCCAAATTAAAGAGACTGTCTTCGAAGGTGCATAATAACGAAGCGCTTGCACATGCGTCAATCTCATTGGTGATTACATATTACGACTACAGCAAGCTGAAGCCAAGCTTCGACGTCCTTGGTGTTCTCCCAAGCAAAATCTTCGATTTGATGGAACTTGGCATTATCTTCGGTTACGATGATTTTTCTCTAAAATGCCTGCTGATTTTGCGCTACAATGCCTCTTGTACTGCAGGACTCGAAAAAAATAAGAGAACCTTATGATGTTCCCAGAAAACTGGGAAGGGTTTTCAAGGGACCCATGTCCGCAAATGACACTAAATATTTGTCATTTTGACCTCACAAAATAGTCAGTCAAAGAAGAAACTGCAGTTACACGAAATGCTAGAGAGTACGACCAAGTTTACAGGCAAGCAATAAGGTGAAGAAATGCTTAGGAGTAACCCGGAGTCAAACTTGTCCAAAAGCTACAGCTCAGCCTTGGCTCAGTTTTACGCACTGTGGCAAAAACTTCAAAGGGAATCAGGCCTGAAGAGTGTATCAAAAACCATTTGTAAAGGTGCGAGACGCATTCGGAGTGAAAGGCAGCTTCGGTAAAAAAAAATGTTTTATTGTTTTTGCCACAAGTTCCAGTACAGTGCGGAACAGGCCTGGTGAAGCACGACGGGCTTGCATTTCCTAATCCAAGTACGAAAAAACTGGTTTAAGCGACAAACTATTAGCACGACTTGTACTACTGCTAGGGCTGATAAGAACCTTATTATAATTTCATGATGAAGCAAAAGCGCTTAAGACATCAATGAATTGATATTTCCGGTAGCGCAGGATCCCGAGCAGGATAAAAACTGCATTGTGTTTTTATAGAGGCCCAGAAAAAAATCAACTTATTTAAATATACGAAAACCAGCGTCATGAAGAAAAAATTGTCCGGTTTGTGCGAATTAATCAAAACACAAACAGAAAGGATGATAGTGAAAATTCTCCAATGGCGGGAGCAACTTTACATGAACGGCTTCAAACCATTCCAAACACCGAAGTGCAAATGATGTCTTCAATCAGTTGCAAGCTCTTCTCTCGCAGTACAGAAATGAATAGAAGATCTGGATAAGCAACATTTATGCAGGTCCCCAAGCAATCATAGAAGGCTTTAAGTTAGAAAAGCACAGATGAGACAACTTTCATTGCCACGATTAGAACTGCAAGCGGCAGCTATGGAATTGATGTTAAAAGAAATGATGATCAAGAAAAAGGAAATAAAGATGCATTGTTGTGCAGTTTTTCTCATCAGGTCTTACCAACTCATTGGCCATTGCTAGCCAATCTGTCGTCGTTTGCCAAAAAAAAACCGTCGTTGTAATTTGCGATCAAGTTCAACATGCTATTTGACAGTAGATAAATTACTCAAAGAGAAGTTCTTGATGTTCGAAACAAAGACTAACCTGATCTGAGTGTTTAAAAAATGGATATCCTAATGGCATTTGTGCATGGAGGGTTTCAGTTTTCAAAGAAGAGCGAAATGATGACGACTGCAGAAGCACAAATTGAAATCTGGTTACCAGATACTTCGAACTTATTTGCGGGCACAAGATTGAAGGAAGTAAACCAAACGCAAAACAATCAGCGTTCGACATTTGATGACACCCAGAAGATTTGTAACAAACCAAAACTCTGTAATGAGTGTGAATGATTGATACAGAGCAATGAGGAAGCAACAGTTTTGGTATGGATGTATGGATAAAAAGGCTTGCAATCAAAGGATGTGTAGTCAACGCACAACGCATGTTACATAATTAAATTTACCACGAAGCTCAGCCAATTTATTAAAACATAAAAGCAAATGGACGAGGAAAATAACGCTGTAAGTGCATCAGCAATTAATCCGAGTAGCACACTAACAATCTGCTGCCAACGAAATTATCAAACAATGCTATCTCGTTTCGTTTACTCAGACAACGGAAAACACGGATTTTCTGATCTTAATTAAATAAAGATTATCATCCATGGGTCTGACGCTGTGATTCCATCTGCAAAAGATCAAACAATTGACGGAGTATTAAAGAGACCAGTAATGAAGCTCGCCGCATTTGTACCCGCAGCTAGAAGTAGTGCTTTCTCAATGCAAAACAATGACTGCAATGTAGAGGCCGAGCTGATTAACTGACCAATCTTTCAAGGCGAAACTAAACAGTAGACTCGGAATAGCATCACAAGCATAAATCAATGCTAAAATCTAAAAATTTAACGATGCGAATTTGATTTGTTTACTTTCTTTTTTGCTCCTTTGTCAACATCCATACTGAGTAATTTTTAGTAATGCTCGACTTGAAACTGAAACTCGAGCTACCTCTGTAACATTAAATCAGTTTTGTGACGTATCTGCGACCAGAAAATATCATTTCAAAAAGAGTACTGTACAGTTGTCTTGCCAATCGTTTTGTTGACAACTTTTTTGAGAAAAATTTATACAGTCAACAAGTTTTCTATGAATTCTGATTTCTATTGTTATTTGGGGTGAAACAGATTTTTCAATTTCAGTCGACATCTCTATTTAAAGCCAAAAGAGAAACGTGAAGAGGGGAAAGATTTGGCATCTATCAAACTTTTCTGATAATTGTGACTGTTTTGTCTTATTAGGCTGTCAGGATTTCGAGGCCCAAATTTCATTTTAATAGACTGCTAAATGCTACAGTGGATCAACGACTGATACCGGATCCAGAAAAATGATCCGTCTGAAGATTCTTCTGACAGGCACGACTGAATCAGCAATACGTGGAATGGGGTTTTTTGGACGATCCTGTTTTGCTACTTGGAACCTTAATGAGAGAAAGTTTGGAACGCCTAATGTGATAATCGATGAACAGCTGTAGAATCTACGCACGGAATGTCAAGTGCAGCCTCAAAACTCATCGGGTCTGATCAGTTTCTTGGTCATTGCAAACAATTCTGTCAACGTTCGCCAAAAAAAACAGACAGGTCTGTAACCGGCAATCAAGTTTAACATGCCATTTGACAGTAGATAAATTACTCAAAGAGAATTCTTGATGTCCGAAACGAACTTTTACCAGATCTGAATGTTTAAAAAATGGATATTGTAATAGCATTTGTGCATGAAGGGTTTCAGTTTTCAAAGAAGAGCGAAATTATGACGAATGAAGAGGCATGAATTGAGATCTCGTTACCAGAGACTTCGAAATTAATTGGTGGCTCAAGATTGGAGGAAATAAACCTAATGCAAAACAATCAGCGTCCGACATCTGATGACACCCATAAGATTTGGAACAGCCAAAACTTAGTTATGAGTTTGAATGATTGATAGAGAGCAGTGAGGAAACAACGATTATGGTATGGATGCATGGTTGAAAAGGCTTGCAATCAAAGGATGAATCAAAGGTTTACTGTGCCGTATTGGAGGTGTTTCCAAAATACAAATAGCAAACGCAATTTAACCAAATTATTGCCTCAGAAGAAGAGATCATATCTTTACCAGTCATCAAGACACAGTCTGAAGAAAAGAAAGCTGTTTTTTTGTAGAAAGGATCTGGTTATTTCAGCAGGCTACTGATTACAGTGGAATACGTACCGCGAGTATTGAGCAAACGCAAAACAGCTGAACTTGAGTTTAGCGTTGAAATATCTGGCTACAGAAATTTAACCCAATTTATCTTGAGGAGAAAAAAATGTCAATCCCAGAGAGCTCTTTTGACAAGCTCAAACTCATGTGAATCTCACTGGACAAACTAAAGAAAAATATTTGACAACTTTGAATGAAATGCAAAAATGGTGCTCTACTGCGAAGGAAAAGAATATCTCAAAGAAGGCGATTTCGTTTGCTTGAGTGAAGACAAGACAAACGAAGACACTATAATCTTGGTCTGGTTGCCGGGATCACCGATGGGTCTGACGTTGTGATTCCATCAGCATCGTTTGAGCGAACAGGGTATATAGGAGACCAACAGTGAAGGTCACGACCCATGTACTATCAAACAGCAATAGTGTTTTCCTTGTGCGAAACAGTGACGACGATGTTAAAGCCGAGCTTATTGATTGAAATATTTTTCAAAGCCACGTTGAAGAGTAGAGTCAGAATAGCATAACACGCAAAATTCAGTGCTTAACATTTAAAGAGAATTTGATTTGTCAATTGTCCTTTGTCAATACACATTTTTTACTAACTGTTATTAGTACGTGAACTGAAATTGAGCTTCAAACTATCTCAGTATTGAGATATATGTTTTACAAAAGAGTTTTCTGTCAAATTACTTGTGAGCCTCTACGATTGGTTTCGATTTGACTTGTGATTGATACAGAATATTGGACAAAATTTTCGTTTTTCGCCAATTTTATATGATTTATTCTGCAAATTTCCGTTAAGGAAGTACGCTCACAAGAACAGACAATTTTGATATCCATCGAACTTTGTCAACAAATATTACTGTTTTATGTTTTTTGATCACAACGCTCAAGTTTTTCCTGACAGTTTGGAGTCAGAAAATTATTTTGATGCTCCTGCCCTTAATCCTACCAAAATCATCTAACTTTTTGTATTATGTCTGTAAGTCTTCTTAGTGATTGTACAGCACAACTCAACATAAACAATTTTCATATCTAATGAAAGCGTTGTACAAAGTACATGGTCATTGTCCTTTAGTGGCTTTAGCGAGTTTTGTCAACTCAGCAATACAAAATAAAAAAATTCTTTAGAGAAACTTTTAAGGTAACATTTTGTAGAAGCGGAAAATCTTCAGTTCTTTTTCTCAATTGAGTTTTTAAAATCTCAAAAAAAAATTGGTTGATTTTAATATAGTTTGTTTGGCATTCTAAGCCAAAAAAATTTTTGAGCAAACAAATTGAACACGGATAAAAAATAAGCCCGTAAAAGTTAATAAATAAGCTTGTATAAACCTAAATTACACTATCCGAATTAATTTGAAACCGCTGAAACGAACTGGTGGTGTTATGTTTTCCTTGTCTTTGATATGAGAGCAGCCGTTACACCAATTATCAACCGGGTACTTGCTTTCAAAGTGTATCGTGACAGCTCAAACCAACACTTGTTTTCTGGGCTGCGTCCGAAATGGTTTTTTTAAGAAAAGTTTGAGGATTATTTCAGTTTCCAGACACGCTGAGGGACTGGTTTTTACCTTCAGTGTGCGTCGTATTTTCCGGGGACTCATTGGTTGCTCCATTGATTTCCCTCGGCATTTGATTTGCATGAATGACCGCGTTTGCTGCAAATTTAAAGGTAGGAAAAACCTTGTACTTGTTAGACCTATAACTCATTCATTTGATATAGGAGACAAAAACTCTTAGAGAGCCCGTGCAATAGAATTTTGCCAAAATTATATATGATAAGTAGTAATGAGCTTTGACAAGTTAGAAAATTCACTCACCTAATTTCATATAGTTTTGCGTTGAATGCAGTGAATCTTGTGATAAAATGCTACGCAAAATTAAGTTAGAAAATTTCGATCATTTTTCTGACCTGTCAACGCAAGTTGTTGCTTATCTTACATATTTCTTTGTTTCTAAGAGTAAATATTAGTTAATTTTGAATTTATTTTGCTGATAACTTGCATATTTTTGCCTTGAAATTAATGTAGATCCTAAATAATTGACCATATAAATAGTTTTTCCAAACTTTTAAATCATACTTTTTCCCTGAGCAAGCTACACCAAAATTGCTTTCTGACTCAGAGTCTATAGACACTGGAGAGCTCCCATGCAAAATTTGGTTAAATTTTAACAACTCCGTGAACAACTTCTTTAAACCACTAGACCCGTTTATAGAATACCTATTTTTAAATTAGGATAACCAAATTGTCCAAAAATATTCCATGAGAGAAACCAACTTTTTCTTGGGCCAGTTGCACCAAAACTTTTCTGATTCATACTCTATGCACACTGAAGACCTCCCATACCAAGATTGGTTTGATTTGAATGAGTCCTTGACCCGATGAAAAATGCCTAATTTCAAAATTCAATATTAGCAAAATTTGCAAGTTTTTATATGGAAACCTAACTTTTTTTCTTTCTGATTCAGACTCTGTCTAGACCAGATCTTTCTGATTCAGACTCTGTCTAGACCAGATCTCCCATATCATGTTTGGTTCGATTTGACTAACTTCTTGACTCCGTAATAAATACAATTATTTAAAATTCTTTATTTGCTAAATATTGCATGAATATCACGTTTCTAATTGAAGTACATGCAATTCATTTATTTTTTGCCTGACGGAATAGGTCCTTTGTTGAATAGATCCTTCGTTGAATATCCTATTCCAAATATGATGCAAAGATTTTTCCTATCTCACTCAGTAATTCCTTAGCGCAAGAACTGTACGTACTTCAATTTGGAACTTGGGTGTTAGTTTTTGGCCTCAATAGTTGCCTCAATTCATTCAAGTACATTTATGAAAGCAATCTACATTGCGTGAAATATAATTTGTGCATGAACACCGAGTTAAAAAACATAGCAGGCTCAGGTTGAAGTGCCATCCGGGAGTGACCTCTGATCAGACCGTGCCCGACCAAAGTATCCTCTGATCAGACTAAAGTGCGCTCGAAGCACCGTTTGCGCTCGAAGTGCGCTCGAAACTGCCTCTGATCAGACCTTTCCAGACGGAAAGGATCTCTGATCAGACCAAAATCAGACCCTTGACCAGACGATTGTACCACCATGGCCGAGACCAAACCGAGACCATCGTCCAGCCGATTGTGCGCTTAAAATCACATCTGATCAGACTATTGTGAGCTCAAAAGTCAATCCTGATAAGACTATTGTGCGCTCAAAATCTTCTCTGATCAGACTGAATTGCGCTTGAAATAGTCTGATCAGTCAATGGTTTTCACTATGAAAGAATTTTGTTATAATATATTCATTTCATAAAAACTGATTTTTGCACTATTAAATTCATCTAAAGAAAAGACTATTCGAAAAGTATTGTTGCTAAAGAGAAGAAAGCCCAACTGCTGAGAAAAAATTCATTTATTATTCCATTAGTGCATATTCGAACTCAATGGATGAATTTATACAGCTTTCCATATAAAACGTCGTTTTCTACATTTAATTAAAATTTCCTTTAAAGGGGACTGGCCTTTTCTATCAGCTGGACCCCTTTGGTTCTGATCAAAGTCATCAGACTTTAGATGTCTATGTTATCAGAACGATGTTTTTTATTGCCTCCTGGCAGAGCCAACATCTCTTTGAAAAAATTGTCTCCGGTCAGACTAATGTGCGCTTGAATCCGCCTCTGATCAGACCATTCCTATTCTGAAGTGATCTCTGATCATACCATCTCCAGACCGAAGTGACCTCTGATCATACTATTGTGCGCTCGAACCAAATTCCAGACCACGTAATTTTGGTCTGGGAAAACACCATGTGCGTTGGACTTGGTCTGATCAGAGGTCACTTCCGAATGGTACCTCAACCTGGGGGGCGTCTGACCTACAATTCAAAGAATCTTCTTTGACTAAACACAAACCAGAGCTAGAATGGACTATGAGATCTTAAAAAGAAGACAACGCCCCAATACCATTCAAATTCTTTGAATTGTAAAAACTGAGATTGTATGCGTCACATACATCTTATAAAAAGGGGTTTCGATATCATTTGCTCTTGTGCTCTCTAGTGACTTATGTATCCGCAATGCTTGAAAAACTATTGATTTCTAAGCGTTACGCCGCCAAAAAAAATTGCATACAAGTTCTCCCAAAGGCAACCGGGTGCAGTTCAGAATGCTTAATCAGCCTTCAACAACGACCAGGAAACAATTTCATCTGAATTCATCATTTGAAAACCCAATTGTGTGGATACAATGGCTCAAATTAGAAACTCGGTCTTGAGGGTTAATTTGCAGCTAAGTTGTCTTATTGGGAATAGGATTGTAACGCAAAATGAACTGCCGTTATGCAATTTGATAAACTTTATTACGCAACCAAAATTAACTCGGTTCGTAAAAAGGGGAGTTAAGAGCAGATTTACAACAAGAAGGCTCGCTTGATTCTGTGCTATCAAATTAGGCCGCTCTATTACAGATCACGCACACTTTGGGATCACCTTATGTAAGCCAGTCTAAATTTATAAAAGATATAACAAATCCAAGGCAAAGATTTTCGTATAAGACCTGTTTGTGCTAAGAGTCTCATTTTAAAATTTTAAGGGCTAAAAAGTCAAATTAAGAAAAAGTTAATATGAAAATATAAACGCATAAAAAAATTCCAGTTGAATCAAGCTGAGCTGCTAATAATGGCAAGAATAGTCGTTGACTCTTGCATGCGGAGTTATGTTCACCAGCCACAGTTTTCTGACTTTTAATGTTGTTTTGAAAACATTAGAAAACTTTTGGAGTGTTAGAATCTCTGATCTTGTTCGATGTGATCAGAAAAACTAAATAATCTGCTGAGAAAAAGACGACATTTTCAGCGGTTGAATTTGATTTTCTTTGTTTTACACCAATTTTGTTCATTCCCACATTGCTGAGAAGAGTTTCCAAATCATGGGCTATGGAGGTGAATAACAAGTTAACACTCAGACTGAGGTGATTCCTAATTTTCCTATTAGCCGAGATTTAAAATAGATCTAACTCCTATTTATCTCAATCCTTGATTACTGAAACATCACAAAAACATCAAAGTAGGAGTGGGCTGCAATGGGAGCATTTTATCAGGAAAATGCAGCTCAAAACTCACAACTTTTTGGGCTGCATTAAGCTTCCAACAGGGGTAAAATGGTGTGAGAGTGAGGTGGTAAAAAACAAATTAACCCCCCACTCTTACATCATTTTCGACTGTCAAGGGGTAAAATGATGGAAGAGTTCGGGGGTAATTTCTCCACTACCCCCAAACTTTTACATCATTTTACCCCCTTGACAAACCAAAAAAATGTAATAGTGGGGCGTTAATTTGTTTTTTACCACCTCACTCTTACACCATTTTACCCCTGTTGGAAGCCTAATGCAGCCCAAAAACACGTAAGAGTTTTCAGCTGCAATTTCCTAAAAACCCTCCCATTGCAGCCCCACTCCTACATCATTTTACCCCCTCTGAAAATATTACCCCCTCTTTCTTGCACCATTTTAACCCCTTGGCAGCTCAACTCTTACATCATTTTACTCCCTCAATCTTACATTGTTTTAGCCCCCATACTTGAAGACAGCCATTCTTGAACCCACAACCTCTGTACCCTCAACTGGTTCTCCCTAACCTCCAGATCATCAAAGCTTGACCATCTCTTGACGGTCTATATATAAGAATAAAACTTGTTAGAATTGCCCCCTCTCAACAAATTACCCCCTCACTCTCACTTCATTTTACCCCCTCTGAACGTCTTACCCCCCACTCACACACCACTTTACCCCCTTGGCACTTCAACTCTTACCTCATTTTACCCTCACTGAACAAACTACCCCCTCAATCTTACACCATTTTACCCCCTTGGCAGTCCAGCTTTCACCTCATTTTACCCCCCCCCCCTGATGAGGTACCCCGTCACTTTTACACCATTTTACTCCTTGGCAGCCAAACTCTTACGCCATTTTACACCCTTTGAAAAATTACCCCCTCACTCTTACATCATTTTATCCCCTTTGGCAGATTAACTCTGACATCATTTTACCCCCTCTGAACAAATTACCCCCTCACTCTTACACCATTTTCCTCCCATTACAGCCCATTTCAGCCCACCCCTACTCGGCAACTTTAGTCAGGGGAGGTAAATCCTCAAAAGTCCTCCCATTGCAGCCCAATGCACCCCACTCTTACATGGCAATTTTAGTCAGGGAGGGTAATTCCTCAAAAGTCCTCCCATTGCAGCCCCTTGCAGCCCACTCTTACCTGGGAATTTTTAGTCAGGGAGGGTAATTCCTCAAAAGTCTCCCTATTATAGCCCGTTGCAGCCCACTCCTACGTGGCAATTTTAGTTAGGGAGTAATTCCTCGGAAGTCCTCCCATTGCAGCTCATTTCAGTCCACTCTTACAAGGCAATTTAAGCCGGGGGTATTTCCTCAAAAGCGCTCCCATTGCAGCCCATTGAAGCCCACTCTTACACGGCAATTTTAGTCCGGGGGGTTCATTTCTCAATTGTCCTCCCATTGCAGCCTATTGTAGCCCACTCTTACGTTGAAACCTTAGTCAGGGGGGTAGTTCCTCAAAAGTCGTCGCATTGCAGCCCAACTCTTACATCATTTTACCCCCTCCTCCCCCCTGAACAAAATACCCCCAAACTCTTACATCAATTTACCCCCATAGACAAATTACCCCCAACCCCACTCCTACAACAAAATGGGAGAATTTTAAGGGGACATTCGACCCGGGTAGTGCTGACGTTCTGGAAAACTTCTACACGGATTTTTCAAAAAATCAACTGAACTTCAATAGGGCAATAACATAAGATACAAAAGGTAAGAAAAATAAAAAAAAATGGTTGTCGATGTTTTGCAGTAGAGACTAAAATGGTCACTTTTTGACCAATTGTCAGTCAATCAGAATTTCTACAGCCATAACTCTAACTGAGGTTTTGTTATGTTACAGAATAGTAAAGAACAGTGAAAGTAAGGAAAGAAAGAAAAAAAAGAAAAAGCAAGAAAACTTTTTATAAAGATTTTTGTATAAGACCTGTTTGTGCTAAGAGTCTCATTTTAAAGTTTTAAGGGCTAAAAAGTCAAATTTAGAAAAAGTTAATATGAAAATATAAACGCATAAAAAAATTCCAGTTGAATCAAGCTGAGCTGCTAATAATGGCAAGAATAGTCGTTGACTCTTGCATGCGGAGTTATGTTCACCAGCTACAGTTTTCTGACTTTTAATGTTGTTTTGAAAACATTAGAAAACTTTTGGAGTGTTAGAATCTCTGATCTTGTTCGATGTGATCAGAAAAACTAAATAATCTGCTGAGAAAAAGACGACATTTTCAGCGGTTGAATTTGATTTTCTTTGTTTTACACCAATTTTGTTCATTCCCACATTGCTGAGAAGAGTTTCCAAATCATGGGCTATGGAGGTGAATAACAAGTTAACACTCAGACTGAGGTGATTCCTAATTTTCCTATTAGCCGAAATTTAAAATAGATCTAACTCCTATTTATCTCAATCCTTGATTACTGAAACATCACAAAAACATCAAAGTAGGAGTGGGCTGCAATGGGAGCATTTTATCAGGAAAATGGAGCTCAAAACTCACAACTTTTTGGGCTGCATTAAGCTTCCAACAGGGGTAAAATGGTGTGAGAGTGAGGTGGTAAAAAACAAATTAACCCCCCACTCTTACATCATTTTCGACTGTCAAGGGGTAAAATGATGGAAGAGTTCGGGGGTAATTTCTCCACTACCCCCAAACTTTTACATCATTTTACCCCCTTGACAAACCAAAAAAATGTAATAGTGGGGCGTTAATTTGTTTTTTACCACCTCACTCTTACACCATTTTACCCCTGTTGGAAGCCTAATGCAGCCCAAAAACACGTAAGAGTTTTCAGCTGCAATTTCCTAAAAACCCTCCCATTGCAGCCCCACTCCTACATCATTTTACCCCCTCTGAAAATATTACCCCCTCTTTCTTGCACCATTTTAACCCCTTGGCGGCTCAACTCTTACATCATTTTACTCCCTCAATCTTACATTGTTTTAGCCCCCATACTTGAAGACAGCCATTCTTGAACCCACAACCTCTGTACCCTCAACTGGTTCTCCCTAACCTCCAGATCATCAAAGCTTGTCCATCTCTTGACGCTCTATATATAAGAATAAAACTTGTTAGAATTGCCCCCTCTCAACAAATTACCCCCTCACTCTCACTTCATTTTACCCCCTCTGAACGTCTTACCCCCCACTCACACACCACTTTACCCCCTTGGCACTTCAACTCTTACCTCATTTTACCCTCACTGAACAAACTACCCCCTCAATCTTACACCATTTTACCCCCTTGGCAGTCCAGCTTTCACCTCATTTTACCCCCCCCCCCTGATGAGGTACCCCGTCACTTTTACACCATTTTACCCCTTGGCAGCCCAACTCTTACGCCATTTTACACCCTTTGAAAAATTACCCCCTCACTCTTACATCATTTTATCCCCTTTGGCAGATTAACTCTGACATCATTTTACCCCCTCTGAACAAATTACCCCCTCACTCTTACACCATTTTCCTCCCATTACAGCCCATTTCAGCCCACCCCTACTCGGCAACTTTAGTCAGGGGAGGTAAATCCTCAAAAGTCCTCCCATTGCAGCCCAATGCACCCCACTCTTACATGGCAATTTTAGTCAGGGGAGGTAATTCCTCAAAAGTCCTCCCATTGCAGCCCATTGTAGCCCACTCTTACCTGGGAATTTTTAGTCAGGGAGGGTAATTCCTCAAAAGTCCTCCCATTGCAGCCCCTTGCAGCCCACTCTTACCTGGGAATTTTTAGTCAGGGAGTGTAGTTCCTCAAAAGTCTCCCTATTATAGCCCGTTGCAGCCCACTCCTACGTGGCAATTTTAGTTAGGGAGTAATTCCTCGGAAGTCCTCCCATTGCAGCTCATTTCAGTCCGCTCTTACAAGGCAATTTAAGCCAGGGGGTATTTCCTCAAAAGCGCTCCCATTGCAGCCCATTGAAGCCCACTCTTACACGGCAATTTTAGTCCGGGGGGATTCATTTCTCAATTGTCCTCCCATTGCAGCCTATTGTAGCCCACTCTTACGTTGCAACCTTAGTCAGGGGGGGGGGGGTAGTTCCTCAAAAGTCGTCGCATTGCAGCCCAACTCTTACATCATTTTACCCCCTCCTCCCCCCTGAACAAAATACCCCCAAACTCTTACATCAATTTACCCCCATAGACAAATTACCCCCAACCCCACTCCTACAACAAAATGGGAGAATTTTAAGGGGACATTCGACCCGGGTAGTGCTGACGTTCTGGAAAACTTCTACACGGATTTTTCAAAAAATCAACTGAACTTCAATAGGGCAATAACATAAGATACAAAAGGTAAGAAAAATAAAAAAAATGGTTGTCGATTTTTTGCAGTAGAGACTAAAATGGTCACTTTTTGACCAATTGTCAGTCAATCAGAATTTCTACAGCCATAACTCTAACTGAGGTTTTGTTATGTTACAGAATAGTAAAGAACAGTGAAAGTAAGGAAAGAAAGAAAAAAAAGAAAAAGCAAGAAAACTTTTTATAAAGAAAACGTTCTGAAATTTATTAAACCCAAGAACTTGAATTTTCGGTATCTTTTAGAAAATTTACCGGAAATTTGACCATTACAAAGACTTTTTGTTCTACGGATTGATGTGGAATACCTACAGAATTTAACGTTCTATAAGAGCGGAAAAGAATGTTTAATTTAACATCAAGAAAATTTTTGTATGTGCCAAAACGGTAGCAAAAATACCAAAGTTTACCACAAAATGCAGTATTTTCCGTCGAAAATTGACTCTTTTCGAACAGTTTTTTCATTTGAAAATCTAAAAAATTATGTTTTAACATTCTTTTTTAAATATGACAGATCATTTTAATAGCAAGAAATTAAGATAATAAGGTGCATCTGAAATGATCAGGCTCAGTTTCAATGGTGTTCGAATTATTGTGTTCTTAACAAAAATTTCGTTCTGTAAAGATATTTCAAATCTCAAACGCATAAAAAGCAAGCTAGAATAGGTCTCTTCCCAATCGGTTGAAGGAAACCGGTATGTCGAAATCGGTTAAAGGCAACTTTATTGATTTTTTACCTTATTTCTTACAGAAGCCAACATTCACACTCGAATTATTATTTCAAAAAACTAAAAATTTCACACTTGTTTCAATTAGGCCGGAAATTTTTAGAAACTAGTAAAAATGTACGACAGCTTTTGTTGGATCTAAAGTGCTTTCTGGGACATTTGAAATCAATTTTTTAAAACGATTCGATTTGCAGCGAACAAACAATTACAATAGCAACTCTTGTATTCTGTAAAAACTACGAAGGACACAAAAACAGTCCAACTGCATCTCAACAGAGCGTTGATCTGATTGAAACAATTATTATAATCCGTTTCTTTGCAAATACAATACATTATGTTAAGTTGATCTTTTCCGGTGGAAATTACTTAAATTTTTGATTGAAGCAAACTTTATAAGCCATTTGCCAACACAGTTCCAGATTTCGTGGAGTTTGTGCCACCTTTTTGCCGATAACAATAGAAACTTTACGAAAATTATTTATATGTAACAGTCAAACGAAAACAACAAAGCTAACATTTTTTTCTGAAAAAAACTTAGAGCAAATTTTTTTGGATATCTGAAACAATATACAAACCAGAAAAAGCTCGAACATACTTTGGTGGCATTCGGAAAGTTAAAAGACCCGGTTGAAAGATCAAATTTTTTAAAAAATTGTTAGTAGCAAAAACGGTAAAACAAAGATTTTACAAAGATTAAAACAAAGGCAAAATAATTGTAGATTTTGAGTCACGTTAATCCTGAATATCTGCGTGACGTAAATATTTCGGAGAAAACAAAGCCAAATTTGGCAGGTCGTTGAACTTTTTCTAATAAACTTTCTTGTGGAAATTTTTCAACTGCGTCGAACGAAAAAAAGTATGTACATATTTCCGTAAAACTAACTTAAACGTTTCTGCGGTCTCAGCGAAACTGAGTGCCGAAAAAAGCCATGTGATAAAATTATTGACCTCATTGAACCCAAAGTTTTAGGGTTTGCTCCCCCTATTGATTCGATGCAAAAGAAATTTTCTCCATTATTTTTCAACGGACAATTTCGAATGAATGAAGCAAAGAAGCTGAATTTTAGAAAAATTTATATCAGAAATTTTTGCAATCTCAGATAAAGTAAAAACTAGCAAATGATCAGTTTGAGGGGTTTATACCAAATCATTGACCCAATTGAAACAAGTTTTTTAAATGGAAGTAGAAAAATTTGTATAAGAGCATACTAACTAAAATTTGGGTTTTATAGTAGCCGCTATATATTATACTTTTAATGAAATTGTTTAAATGAACAATACTTCTATTGAAATTGCGTGGCATTTGTTAAGATACAACGAAGGAACACAAATTAAGCAGTAGTTATGCTGAAGAAGAAATTGTTGAGTTTGGTGATCAATCATTGTATGAAAGCATTACAATGGTCAGTACCAAATATCCAGTTTATTACCGTGGTTAAAAAACCAAGTCACTACGGATATGTCGGGATGTTAAGTTTGCTTTGTTTTTATTAAAAGTCAGCTTACTTTATTGGCTCCTATCAACTTGTTGTCAGCCATATATCAGGTAACGAAACAGAATTTGAACTTTGTCTCTGACATTGAAGCCCAAGTTTTCCTGCAGTCTTTTTTATGAAGATATGACACTCATGCTGCTCTTTCCTTCTTCAAAGAAACAGATTTTACCCCTCAGGCAGTATTTCGTCACTATATTGATTTATAACAATATTAACATGAATTTCTTAGTATACAAAAACTTTTTTTCAGATAAACCGTATTGTGGTGAGTTTTTGTTATTCATAATTTTCTCTGGCTCTTCAATTACAAAATATTGCTTTTCATGCTGCATTCTTCTTCAAAATTTTGTATGTAAGATTGAAATCTTGAAAAAATCTTCCTCTTCACCATCATTAGTGTCCGTCAAAAGGCTGTTTCAATGGTAATTTTTTTTTGTGTCTGAGCTCTTCAAATACAAGAACATGTGGTGGAGCGTTGTAGAGGGACGATTATTTATCTTTCAAATTTAAAGTTCGGAAAGACATTTCTCGGCGGCCTTAGTTCTGGTTTTTCCTTTTTTTAAAGGATTTTGTTGTCTATAAATTACATTGCCCTTTCTCCAGCACTCGTTGAGTGAGTATTGATTTTAGTTTTCGAGCTGTAAAAACTCTGGCCGCACAATCGTTTTTTTTTGCAGTTTCTTGGCTGATTCAATCTTTTTTGGCTGCCTTGGGTTCAAAGTTTTGGCCAAATCTTCTTTCAATGAGTCAGTCAATTTATCTTGTTTGGTTTTTCTAAGTGCCGATGCCCGTAGATTGCCTCCGACAGCCACAAACTCGACGCTCAATCGATCGTTTTTCCCTCTGTTGCCTCGTTAGCCTTATCGCAATGGCCGCCCAATCCTTGTCGAAGCTCGACTAAGTTTCCTTGAAATGAAAAGTTTTTGCTCTTCAGACTTTAGTTTCATGCACTGGCTTTAAAATTGCACTTCAACCAAAAATACTCGCGATCGCATATTTGCACACACTAGCAGTTCTAAAGTAGACGCCATCCGAGTGTAAGGTAGACACAATTAAACTCAGTTTACTCCCGGTAAATCTCGGAAACAATGTGCCACACCTCTGGCGTACAAAAAGCATATTCTCCAATTTTTAAGGTCTTGCAGCCTGCTTTGAAGAATAAACAAAAACCGCTTCTTGCTTTTAATTTTTTTTCTCCGTGATTTAGAGACGTTTTTTGTTTTCTTTTCTCCTTTTTTCTTTGGACTCAAACTCGAGAGGATCCCAGTTTATTTCTTTCTTCTC
This sequence comes from Convolutriloba macropyga, assembly GCF_964194025.1. Lineage (NCBI taxonomy): Eukaryota > Metazoa > Xenacoelomorpha > Acoela > Convolutidae > Convolutriloba > Convolutriloba macropyga. The sequence continues at coordinate 41,126,332 of NC_134469.1, forward strand.
TAGTCTTAAAGTGGAGATGTTTCAATTTTTTGTATAGACTTGACCTCAAGACAATTCTTTTCTTTGTTTCCTGTTTTTGGTTCTCAATTTTCTGATAAGACTCGACCAAAATTTCAAGCTGCCTCAAACATTATGAACACAAAATTGACTAGCAAAATGAAAATTAGATTTTGCTGGGCTCCGAGACTCGATCCAAAACCACTGCCTTTTTTGTTTGTTTTCGAACATATGCAAAACAGAAAAATTGGAATAGAGAGAGGCTTTAGGTCTAGAGGTTCATTAGTTCATTTGAAACTCCTTGTTCGTCACAGTCCAAATATACAAAAGAAGCTTCTTTAGGTCTGGAGACTCTTTAGCTCAAGTGATACTAATCTCTCATTACCGTCTAATCTCAACTCACAATTTTGTTACGAGGCTCTAAAGTCGAGATCTCAATATTAGCCCCGAGAAATTTGTCCAACGTAGGTGTAAAAATGTCCTTCGATTTGTGATAGGAATTCACGGGAATCGATACATCTGGCGCAGGATTGAATTTTTTGTATGCACTTTTGCCATACTTTATATCTTTGCAGGTAGCGACGCTTTTGTTTTAAATTTTTATCAGTCTCTTACGTAATTCGTTCATGTTTTTCTTGTCTAACAAAGAACTGTTTATTTCAGTTTTTTCATTATTAAGCGCAATTGTTTCAGTACTATATAGAAAAATGTTCACAGCTATGGACCTGTATGGTAGTCGTCCGACTGCCATAATTGATGCGTTTAATGAATTAGGTTTATTACTTACTTTTAATTAGCTTTCAATGCAGGTCTTTTATTGAATTAAATTTGTTAAAACGCAAATACAGAATGATTTAAGCAGTAGTTATGCAAAAGAGGAACCTGCTGAGTATGGTGATCAATGATTGCATGAAAGCATTATAATGGTCAGTACCAAATATCGGTTTTACCACCGTGGTTAAATAACCGACACACTACGGATATGTCGGGATGTTAAAAATGCGCCGAGCCTCAGCCTTGTTTTTTTTCAAAAATTCTACTCATTTTCTTCTCCCCTATCCACTTGTTGTCAGACATATATCAGATAACGAATCGGAAATAGAACGTTATCTCTGACATTGAAGCCCAGATTCTCTTGCAATATTTTTATGAAGATATGACACTCACGCTGCTGTTTCCCCTCTTCGTAAGAACAGATTTTAGCTCTCAGGCAGTATTTTGTCACCATATTGAATTATAGCAATTGGAAATTGAATTTCTTAATATACGAAAACCTTTTTTTCAGATAAACAGTTTTGTGGTGAGTTTCTTACTCATAATTTTCTCTGGTTCTTCCATTACAAAATATTGCTTTTCATGCTGCATTCTTCTTCAAAATTTTGTATGTAAGATTGAAATTTTGAAAAAATCTTCCTCTTCACCATCCTTAGGGTCCGTCAAAAGGCTGTTTCACTGGTAATTTTTTTTCTTTTATTTGTGTCTAAGCTCTTCAAATACAAGAACATCTGGAGCGTTGTAGAGGGACAATTCTTTATATTTCAGATTTAATGTTCGGAAAGACGTTTCTCGGCGGCCTTAGTTCTGGTTTTTTCTTTTTTAAAGGATTTTGTTGTCTATAAATTACATTGACTTTTCTCCAGCACTCGTTGAGTGAGTATTGATTTTAGTTTTCGAGCTGTAAAAACTCTGGCCGCACAATCGTTTTTTTTTGCAGTTTCTTGGCTGATTCAATTTTTTTTGGCTGCCTTGGGTTCAAAGTTTTGGCCAAATTTTCTTTCAATGAGTCAGTCAATTTATCTTGTTTGGTTTTTCTAACTGCCGATGCCCGTAGATTGCCTCCGACAGCCACAAACTCGACGCTCAATCGATCGTTTTTCCCTCTGTTGCCTCGTTAGCCTTATCGCAATGGCCGTCCAATCCTTGTCGAAGCTCGACTAAGTTTCCTTGAAATGAAAAGTTTTTGCACTTCAGACTTTAGTTTCATGCACTGGCTTTAAAATTGCACTTCAACCAAAAATACTCGTGATCGCATATTTGCAGACGCTAGCAATTCTAAAGTAGACACCATCCGAGTGTAAGATAGACACAATTAAACTCGGTTTACTCCCGGTAAATCTCGGATACTATGTGCCACACCTCTGGCGTACAAAAAGCATATTCTCCAATTTTAAGGTCTTGCTACCTGCTTTAATTAATAAACAAAAACCGCTTTTTTCATTTAATTTTTTTGTTTGTCCGTGACTTAGAGACGTTTTCTGTTTTCCTTTCTCTTTTTTTCTTTGGACTGAAACTCGAGATGATCCCAGTTTATTTCTTTCTTCTCTAGTCTTAAAGTGGAGATGTTTCAAATTTTTGTATAGACTTGACCTCAAGCCAATTCTTTTCTTTGTTTCCTGTTTTTGGTTCTCAATTTTCTGATAAGACTCGATCAAAATTTCAAGCTGCCTCAAACATCATGAACACAAAATTGACTAGCACAATGAAAATTAGATTTTGCTGGGCTCCGAGACTCGATCCAAAACCACTGCCTTTTTTGTTTGTTTTCGAACGTTTGCGAAACAGAAAAATTGGAATAGAGAGACGTTTTAGGTCGAGAGGTTTATTAGTTCATTTGAATTTCCTTGTTCGTCACAGTCCAAATATACAAAATAAGCCTCTTTTGGTCTGGAGACTCTTTAGCTCAAGTGATACTAATCTCTCATTACCGTCTAATCTCAACTCACAATTTTGTTACGAGGCTCTAATGTCGAGATCTCAATATTAGCCCCGAGAATTTTGTCCAACGTTGGTGTAAAAATGTCCTTCGATTTGTGATAGGAACTCACAGGAATCGATACATCTGGCGCAGGATTGAAATTATTGTATGCACTTTTGCCATACTTTATATCTTTGCAGGTAGCGACGCTTTTGTTTTCAATTTTTATCAGTTTGTAACGTAATTCGTTCTTGTTTTTCTTGTCTAACAAAGAACTGTTTAATTCAGTTTTTTCATTATTAAGCGCAATTGTTTCAGTACTATATAGAAAAATGTTCACAGCTATGGACCTGTATGGTAGTCGTCCGACTGCCATAATTGATGCGTTTAATGAATTAGGTTTATTACTTACTTTTAATTAGCTTTCAATGCAGGTCTTTTATTGAATTAAATTTGTTAAAACGCAAAGACAGAACGATTTAAGCAGTAGTTATGCAAAAGAGGAACCTGCTGAGTATGGTGATCAATGATTGTATGAAAGCATTATAATGGTCAGTACCAAATATCGGTTTTACCACCGTGGTTAAATAACCGACACACTACGGATATGTCGGGATGTTAAAAATGCGCCGAGCCTCAGCCTTGTTTTTTTTCAAAAATTCTACTCATTTTCTTCTCCCCTATCCACTTGTTGTCAGACATATATCAGATAACGAATCGGAAATAGAACGTTATCTCTGACATTGAAGCCCACATTCTCTTGCAATCTTTTTTTATGAAGATATGACACTCACGCTGCTGTTTCCCCTCTTCGTAAGAACAGATTTTAGCTCTCAGGCAGTATTTTGTCACCATGTTGAATTATAGCAATTTGAAATTGAATTTCTTAATATACGAAAACCTTTTTTTCAGATAAACAGTTTTGTGGTGAGTTTCTTACTCATAATTTTCTCTGGTTCTTCCATTACAAAATATTGCTTTTCATGCTGCATTCTTCTTCAAAATTTTGTATGTAAGATTGAAATTTTGAAAAAATCTTCCTCTTCACCATCCTTAGGGTCCGTCAAAAGGCTGTTTCACTGGTAATTTTTTTTCTTTTTTTTGTGTCTAAGCTCTTCAAATACAAGAACATCTGGAGCGTTGTAGAGGGACAATTCTTTATATTTCAGATTTAATGTTCGGAAAGACGTTTCTCGGCGGCCTCAGTTCTGGTTTTTTCTTTTTTAAAGGATTTTGTTGTCTATAAATTACATTGACTTTTCTCCAGCACTCGTTGAGTGAGTATTGATTTTAGTTTTCGAGCTGTAAAAACTCTGGCCGCACAATCGTTTTTTTTTGCAGTTTCTTGGCTGATTCAATTTTTTTTGGCTGCCTTGGGTTCAAAGTTTTGGCCAAATTTTCTTTCAATGAGTCAGTCAATTTATCTTGTTTGGTTTTTCTAACTGCCGATGCCCGTAGATTGCCTCCGACAGCCACAAACTCGACGCTCAATCGATCGTTTTTCCCTCTGTTGCCTCGTTAGCCTTATCGCAATGGCCGTCCAATCCTTGTCGAAGCTCGACTAAGTTTCCTTGAAATGAAAAGTTTTTGCACTTCAGACTTTAGTTTCATGCACTGGCTTTAAAATTGCACTTCAACCAAAAATACTCGTGATCGCATATTTGCAGACGCTAGCAATTCTAAAGTAGACACCATCCGAGTGTAAGATAGACACAATTAAACTCGGTTTACTCCCGGTAAATCTCGGATACAATGTGCCACACCTCTGGCGTACAAAAAGCATATTCTCCAATTTTAAGGTCTTGCTGCCTGCTTTAATTAATAAACAAAAACCGCTTTTTTCATTTAATTTTTTTGTTTGTCCGTGACTTAGAGACGTTTTCTGTTTTCCATTCTCTTTTTTTCTTTGGACTGAAACTCGAGACGATCCCAGTTTATTTCTTTCTTCTCTAGTCTTAAAGTGGAGATGTTTCAAATTTTTGTATAGACTTGACCTCAAGCCAATTCTTTTCTTTGTTTCCTGTTTTTGGTTCTCAATTTTCTGATAAGACTCGATCAAAATTTCAAGCTGCCTCAAACATTATGAACACAAAATTGACTAGCACAATGAAAATTAGATTTTGCTGGGCTCCGAGACTCGATCCAAAACCACTGCCTTTTTTGTTTGTTTTCGAACGTTTGCGAAACAGAAAAATTGGAATAGAGAGACGTTTTAGGTCGAGAGGTTTATTAGTTCATTTGAGTTTCCTTGTTTGTCACAGTCCAAATATACAAAATAAGCCTCTTTAGGTCTGGAGACTCTTTAGCTCAAGTGATACTAATCTCTCATTACCGTCTAATCTCAACTCACAATTTTGTTACGAGGCTCTAATGTCGAGATCTCAATATTAGCCCCGAGAATTTTGTCCAACGTTGGTGTAAAAATGTCCTTCGATTTGTGATAGGAACTCACAGGAATCGATACATCTGGCGCAGGATTGAAATTATTGTATGCACTTTTGCCATACTTTATATCTTTGCAGGTAGCGACGCTTTTGTTTTCAATTTTTATCAGTTTGTAACGTAATTCGTTCTTGTTTTTCTTGTCTAACAAAGAACTTTTTAATTCAGTTTTTTCATTATTAAGCGCAATTGTTTCAGTGATATATAGAAAACTGTTCACAGCTATGGACCTGTATGGTAGTCGTCCGACTGCCATAATTTATACGTTTAAAGAATTAAGTTTATTACTTACTTTTAATTTACTTTCAATGCAGGTCTTTTAAAGAATTAAATTTGTTAAAACGCAAAAACAGAACTCAATTTAAGCAGTAGTTATGCAAAAGAAGAACCTGCTGAGTAGGGTGATCAATGATTGTATGAAAGCATTACAATGGTCAGTACCAAATATCGGTTTTATCACCGTGGTTAAATAACCGACTCACTACGGATATGTCGGGATGTTAAAATTGCGCCGGGCCTCAGCCTTGTTTTTTTTAAAAGTTCTATTTATTTTCTTGTCCCCTATCCAATTGTTGTCAGCCATATATCAGATAACGAATCGGAAATACAACGTTATCTCTGACATTGAAGCCCAAATTTTCTTGCACTCTTTTTTTTATGAAGATATGACACTCACGCTGCTCTTTCCCTTCTTCGTAAGAACAGATTTTAGCTCTCAGGCAGTATTTCGTCACCATATTGAATTATAGCAATTTGAAATTGATTTTCTTAATATACGAAAACCTTTTTTTTCAGATAAAACGTTTTGTGGTGAGTGTTTTTACTCATAATTTTCTCTGGTTCTTCCATTACAAAATATTGCTTTTCATGCTGCATTCTTCTTCAAAATTTTGTATGTAAGATTGAAATCTTGAAAAAGTCTTCCTCTTCACCATCATTAGTGTCCGTCAAAAGGCTGTTTCAATGGTAATTTTTTTTTGTGTCTGAGCTCTTCAAATACAAGAACATGTGGAGCGTTGTAGAGGGACGATTATTTATCTTTCAGATTTAAAGTTCGGAAAGACATTTCTCGGCGGCCTTAGTTCTGGTTTTTCCATTTTTAAAAAGATTTTGTTGTCTATAAATTACATTGCCCTTTCTCCAGCACTCGTTGAGTGAGTATTGATTTTAGTTTTCGAGCTGTAAAAACTCTGGCCGCACAATCGTTTTTTTTGCAGTTTCTTGGCTGATTCAATCTTTTTTGGCTGCCTTGGGTTCAAAGTTTTGGCCAAATCTTCTTTCAATGAGTCAGTCAATTTATCTTGTTTGGTTTTTTCAACTGCCGATGCCCGTAGATTGCCTCCGACGGCCACAAACTCGACGCTCAATCGATCGTTTTTCCCTCTGTTGCCTCTTTAGCCTTATCGCAATGGCCGTCCAATCCTTGTCGAAGCTCGACTAAGTTTCCTTGAAATGAAAAGTTTTTGCTCTTCAGACTTTAGTTTCATGGACTGGCTTTAAAATTGCACTTCAAACAAAAACACTCGTGATCGCATATTTGCAGACGCTAGCATTTCTAAAGTAGACACCATCCGAGTGTAAGGTAGACACAATTAAACTCGGTTTACTCCCGGTAAATCTTGGATACAATGTGCCACACCTCTGGCGTACAAAAAGCATATTCTACAACTTTAAGGTCTTGCTGCCTGATTTGAAGAATAAACAAAAACTGCTTTTTGCTTTTAGAGACGTTTTTTTCCTTTCTCATTTTTTTCTTGGGACTTGAGCTCGAGACGATCCCAGTTTATTTCTTTCTTCTCTAGTCTCAAAGTGGAGACATTTCAAATTCTTTGTATAGACTTGACATCAAGACAACTCTTTTCTTTGTTTCTTGTTCTTGGTTCTCGTTTTTCTGATAAGACTCGATCAAAATTTCAAGCTGCTTCAAACCTTAGGAACAAAAAAGTGACTAGCACAATGAAAAAATTAGATTTTGTTGGGCTCCGAGACTCGATCCAAAACCACTGCCTTTTTTGTTTGTTTTCGAACATTTGCGAAACGAAAAAATTGGAATAGAGAGACTCTTTAGGTCTGGATTTTTATTAGGTCAATTGAAACTCCTTGCTCGTCACAGTCTAAGTATACAAAAGAAGCCTCTTTAGGTCTAAAGACTCTTTAGCTCAAGTGATACTAATCTCTCATAACCGTCTAATCTCAATTCACTGTTTTATAGCACTCACACTGACCCTTTTTCTCTTTATAAGAACAAAAGTTACCACTCAGGTTGTATCTCATTACTATATTCATTTATAACAATTCTCAATTAACTTTTTTTAGTGTATAAATTTTTTTTCTTTTCCTATAGCCTTTTTTGCTGTGATTTTTGTTATTCATAATTTTCTCTGCTTCTTCCAGTACAACAATATTGGTTTTCATGCTGCATCCTCCACCAAAAACAGGTATGTACGATTGAAAGTTTTCAAGGAATCTTTATCTTCACCTGCAATAGTGTCCGTCAAAATGCTCCTTCTGTGGTAATACTTTTTATCTTTTTTTTGGCAGAACTCTACAAAAACAAGAACATGTGCAGGATAGAAGACCGATTCTTTATAATTTTGTTTTAAAGTTCAAAAAGACATTTCTCGGCGGCCTTAGCTCTTGTTTTCTCTTTTTGTAATGAATTTTATTGTCTATAAATAACACTGCTTTTTCTCTTGTACTGTTTGGCTAAGTGATGATTTTAGTTTTCTAGTTATAGGAGTTCGGATAGTACAATTGCTTTGTTTTCGCAGTTTCTTGACTGATTTATTCTTTTTAGCCGAATTGGGTTTAAATTGGTCACATCTTGTTTCAATGAGTCAGTCAGTTTCTCCTTTTTGTAGTGTCTAGCTGCCGATGCCTTTAGATTGCCTCCCACAGCCTCAAACTCGACGCTCAATTCACGCTTTGTCCTCCTGTTGCCTCTTTGGCCTTATTGCAATGGTCGTCCAATCCCTGTCGCAGCTCGACTAAATTTCCCTGACATAAATAATTTTTGCTCTTTAATATCTTTAGTTACACGCACTGGCTTGAAAATTGCAAAATTGCCCTTCCACCAGTAAATCTCGTGACAGCATATTTGCCAGTGCTAGCAATTCGAAAGTAGACATCATCCGAGTGCAGTGCAGACAGAATACAACTCAGTTTACTAATGGTAAAATCTTCGATACAACTTTCCACACATCTGGCATACAATAAACATATTTGCCATTTTACAATGTCTCGCTGCCTGCGTTGTTGAATATACGAATACCACTTTCTGCTTTTAATTACTTTTGGCCGTGAACTGAAGAACTTTTGTCTTTTTTTCTCCCTCTTTTTTTCTTTGGACTCGAACCCAGGACGTTCCCACTATTTTTTCTTTCCTTTCTGGTCTTAAACTCATGAAAGTTTTTTTTATTTTCTTTCGTTTCTGGCTCTCAATTTTTTAATAAACCTAGATCACAAACTCAAGCTGTCTCAGACACTATAAACACGAAAGATACCAGCACAATAAAAATTAGATTTTGTTGGGATCCGAGACTCGATCGAAAACCACTGCCTTTTTTGTTTGTTTTCGAACGTTTGCGAAACGAAAAAATTGGAATAGAGAGACTCTTTAGGTCTGGATTTTTATTAGGTCAATTGAAACTCCTTGCTCGTCACAGTCTAAGTATACAAAAGAAGCCTCTTTAGGTCTAAAGACTCTTTAGCTCAAGTGATACTAATCTCTCATAACCGTCTAATCTCAATTCACTGTTTTATAGCACTCACACTGACCCTTTTTCTCTTTATAAGAACAAAAGGTACCACTCAGATTGTATCTCATTACTATATTCATTTATAACAATTCTCAATTGACTTTTTTTAGTGTATAAATTTTTTTTCTTTTCTTATAGCCTTTTTTGCTGTGATTTTTGTTATTCATAATTTTCTCTGCTTCTTCCAGTACAACAATATTGGTTTTCATGCTGCATCCTCCACCAAAAACAGGTATGTACGATTGAAAGTTTTCAAGGAATCTTTATCTTCACCTGCAATAGTGTCCGTCAAAATGCTCCTTCTGTGGTAATACTTTTTATCTTTTTTTTGGCAGAACTCTACAAAAACAAGAACATGTGCAGGATAGAAGACCGATTCTTTATAATTTTGTTTTAAAGTTCAAAAAGACATTTCTCGGCGGCCTTAGCTCTTGTTTTCTCTTTTTGTAATGAATTTTATTGTCTATAAATAACACTGCTTTTTCTCTTGTACTGTTTGGCTAAGTGATGATTTTAGTTTTCTAGTTATAGGAGTTCGGATAGTACAATTGCTTTGTTTTCGCAGTTTCTTGACTGATTTATTCTTTTTAGCCGAATTGGGTTTAAATTGGTCACATCTTGTTTCAATGAGTCAGTCAGTTTCTCCTTTTTGTAGTGTCTAGCTGCCGATGCCTTTAGATTGCCTCCCACAGCCTCAAACTCGACGCTCAATTCACGCTTTGTCCTCCTGTTGCCTCTTTGGCCTTATTGCAATGGTCGTCCAATCCCTGTCGCAGCTCGACTAAATTTCCCTGACATAAATAATTTTTGCTCTTTAATATCTTTAGTTACACGCACTGGCTTGAAAATTGCAAAATTGCCCTTCCACCAGTAAATCTCGTGACAGCATATTTGCCAGTGCTAGCAATTCGAAAGTAGACATCATCCGAGTGCAGTGCAGACAGAATACAACTCAGTTTACTAATGGTAAAATCTTCGATACAACTTTCCACACATCTGGCATACAATAAACATATTTGCCATTTTACAATGTCTCGCTGCCTGCGTTGTTGAATATACGAATACCACTTTCTGCTTTTAATTACTTTTGGCCGTGAACTGAAGAACTTTTGTCTTTTTTTCTCCCTCTTTTTTTCTTTGGACTCGAACCCAGGACGTTCCCACTATTTTTTCTTTCCTTTCTGGTCTTAAACTCATGAAAGTTTTTTTTATTTTCTTTCGTTTCTGGCTCTCAATTTTTTAATAAACCTAGATCACAAACTCAAGCTGTCTCAGACACTATAAACACGAAAGATACCAGCACAATAAAAATTAGATTTTGTTGGGATCCGAGACTCGATCGAAAACCACTGCCTTTTTTGTTTGTTTTCGAACGTTTGCGAAACGAAAAAATTGGAATAGAGAGACTCTTTAGGTCTGGATTTTTATTAGGTCAATTGAAACTCCTTGCTCGTCACAGTCTAAGTATACAAAAGAAGCCTCTTTAGGTCTAAAGACTCTTTAGCTCAAGTGATACTAATCTCTCATAACCGTCTAATCTCAATTCACTGTTTTATAGCACTCACGCTGACCCTTTTTCTCTTTATAAGAACAAAAGGTACCACTCAGATTGTATCTCATTACTATATTCATTTATAACAATTCTCAATTGACTTTTTTTAGTGTATAAATTTTTTTTCTTTTCTTATAGCCTTTTTTGCTGTGATTTTTGTTATTCATAATTTTCTCTGCTTCTTCCAGTACAACAATATTGGTTTTCATGCTGCATCCTCCACCAAAAACAGGTATGTACGATTGAAAGTTTTCAAGGAATCTTTATCTTCACCTGCAATAGTGTCCGTCAAAATGCTCCTTCTGTGGTAATACTTTTTATCTTTTTTTTGGCAGAACTCTACAAAAACAAGAACATGTGCAGGATAGAAGACCGATTCTTTATAATTTTGTTTTAAAGTTCAAAAAGACATTTCTCGGCGGCCTTAGCTCTTGTTTTCTCTTTTTGTAATGAATTTTATTGTCTATAAATAACACTGCTTTTTCTCTTGTACTGTTTGGCTAAGTGATGATTTTAGTTTTCTAGTTATAGGAGTTCGGATAGTACAATTGCTTTGTTTTCGCAGTTTCTTGACTGATTTATTCTTTTTAGCCGAATTGGGTTTAAATTGGTCACATCTTGTTTCAATGAGTCAGTCAGTTTCTCCTTTTTGTAGTGTCTAGCTGCCGATGCCTTTAGATTGCCTCCCACAGCCTCAAACTCGACGCTCAATTCACGCTTTGTCCTCCTGTTGCCTCTTTGGCCTTATTGCAATGGTCGTCCAATCCCTGTCGCAGCTCGACTAAATTTCCCTGACATAAATAATTTTTGCTCTTTAATATCTTTAGTTACACGCACTGGCTTGAAAATTGCAAAATTGCCCTTCCACCAGTAAATCTCGTGACAGCATATTTGCCAGTGCTAGCAATTCGAAAGTAGACATCATCCGAGTGCAGTGCAGACAGAATACAACTCAGTTTACTAATGGTAAAATCTTCGATACAACTTTCCACACATCTGGCATACAATAAACATATTTGCCATTTTACAATGTCTCGCTGCCTGCGTTGTTGAATAAACGAATACCACTTTCTGCTTTTAATTGTTTTTGGCCGTGAACTGAAGAACTTTTGTCTTTTTTTCTCCCTCTTTTTTTCTTTGGACTCGAACTCAGGACGTTCCCACTATTTTTTCTTTCTTTTCTGGTCTTAAACTCATGAAAGTTTTTTTTATTTTCTTTCGTTTCTGGCTCTCAATTTTTTAATAAACCTAGATCACAAACTCAAGCTGTCTCAGACACTAAAAACACGAAAGTCACCAGCACAATAAAAATTAGATTTTGTTGGGATCCGAGACTCGATCGAAAACCACTGCCTTTTATGTTTGTTTTCGAACGTTTTTGAAACCGAAAAATTGGAATTGAGAGACGCTTCAGGTCTAGAAGTATATTAGATCATTTGAAACTCCTTGTTCGTCACAATCCAAATATACAAAATAAGCCTCTTTAGGTCTAAAGACTCTCTAGCTCAAGTGATAGTAATCTCTCATTACCGTTCAATCTCAGGTCACTATTTTGTTACGAGGCTCTAATGTCGAGACCTCGATATAGGCCCCGAAAAATTTGTCCAACAGCTGTGTAAAATTTTTATTCGGATTGTGATAGGCACTTAAGGTATTCGATACACCTGGCGCAGGATTAGATTTTTATGCATTTTTGCCATACGGTATATTATTGCAGCAGATAGCGACTGCTTTGTTTCAAATTATTATCAATTTGTTTTCTGATTCGATCATATTTTTCATGTCTGAAAAAAACTGTCAAATTCACTTTTTTTTCAAAATTAATTACAATTGCGTCACTAATAGAAAACTGTTCACAGGTAAGGACCTCTATGGTAACCGGCCTTCTGCCATATTTTATTCTTTTAATGAATTAAAATTAATTACGTACTTTTAATTAATTTTTAATTAGGTACTTTTGATAAATTAATTTTGATAAAATACAGAAAAACAACTCGAATTAAAGAGTAGTTATGCAGAAGAGGAAATCGATGAGTTTGGTGATCAATGATTGTATGAAAGCCTGATGTTGGAAGCCTTACCGTACCAAATATCGGTTTTATCACCGTGGTTAATTAATCAAGTCACTAGAGATATACCGGGATGTTAAAATTCCTCGAAGCCCAAGCTGTGCTTTTATCAAAATCCTATCTATTTCTTGGCTCCTATCAACTTGTTGTCAGCCATATATCAGGTAATGAAAGAGAATGCTAACAATATCTCTGACATTGAAGCCCAAGTCTTCTCGCAATCTTTTTTTGCAGATATGACACTCACGCTGCTCTTTCCTCTCTTCGTAAGACAAGAATTTTCCCCTCAGGCAGTACATCGTCACTATACTGATTTATGACAACTTTACAAACGAATTTCTTAGTATATGAAAGGTTCTTCTTTTTCGATAAACAATTTTGTGGTGAGTTTTTGTTGTTCATAATTTTCCTGATTCTTCCATTAGAGCATTATAGCTTTTCATGCTGCATCCTCCGCCAAAATCAATCATGTATATACGATTGAAACTTTGAAAAGATCTTCTTCTTCACCAGCATTAGGGTGTTTCAAATGCGCCTTCTATGAAATGTGTTTTGACTTTCTGTTTCGTTGCAGAACTCTTCAAAAAAAAGATTATGTGCTGCGTAGAAGACCAATTCTTTGATTTAAATCTCGGAAAGACTTTTCTCGACGGCCTTAACTCTGGCTATCTCATTTTTAAAAGAAATTCGTTGTCTATAAATAACTGTGTCTTTTCTTCGGCACTTGTTAGGTAAGTAATGATTTTAGTTTTCCAGCTGTATAAGCTCTGACCGCACAGTTTTTTTTTGAATTTCTTGGGTGATTCATTCTGTTTAGATGCATTAGGTCTAATTTTGACAATTCTTTTCTTTGTTTCCTGTTTTGGTTCATAATTTTCTGATAAAACTCGATCAGAACTTCAAGCTGCCTCAAACACTATGCACACAAAAATGATTAGCACAATAAAAATTAGATTTTGCTGGGCTCCGAGACTCGATCCAAAACCACTGCCTTTTATGTTTGTTTTCGAACATTTGCGAAACAGAAAAATTGGAATAGAGAGACGATTAATGTCTAGAGGTTTATTAGGTCGTTTGAAACTCCTTGTTCGTCACAGTCCAAATATACAAAAGGAGCCTCTTTAGGTCTAGAGACTCTTTAGCTCAAGTGATACTAATCTCTCATTACCGTCCAGTCGCAAGTCACAATTTTTTTACGAGGCTCTAATGTCGAGATCTCAATATTGGCCTCGAGAAATTTGTCCAACATTGGTGTAAAAATAACTTTCGGTTTTTGATAGGAACTCACGGGAATCGGTACATCAGGCGCAGGATTTAAATTATTATATGCACTTTTGCCATACTTTATATCTTTGCAGGTAGTGACGCTTTTGTTTTAAATTTTTATCAGTCTCTTACGTAATTCGTTCATGTTTTTCTTGTCTAACAAAGAACTGTTTATTTCAGTTTTTTCATTATTAAGCGCAATTGTTTCAGTACTATATAGAAAACTGTTCACAGCTATGGACCTGTATGGTAGTCGTCCGACTGCCATAATTTATACTTTTAATGAATTAAGTTTATGACTTACTTTTAATTAACTTTCAATGCAGTTCTTTTGTAGAAATTAATTTGTTAAAACGCAAAGACAGAACTCAATTTAAGCATTAGTTATGCAAAAAAGAACCTGCTGAGTATGGTGATCAATGATTGTATGAAAGCATTACAATGGTCAGTACCAAATATCGGTTTTATCACCGTGGTTAAACAACCGACTCACTACGAATATGTCGGGATGTTAAAATTGCGCCGAGCCTCAGCTTTGTTTTTTTTTAAAAAAAGGTCTACTTATTTTCTTGTCTCCTTTCCACTTGTTGTCAGCCATATATCAGATAACGAAACAGAATTCTAACTTTATCTCTGACATTGAAGCCCAAGTCTTATTGCAATTTTTTTTTTGCATATATGACACTCACGCTGCTCTTTCCTTTCTTAGTTAGACAAGAATTTACACCTCAGACAATACATCGTAACTATACTGATTTATGACAAATTTAAACCGAATTTCTTAGTGTCTAAAATGTTTTTTTTTTCGACAAACAATTTTTTGGTAAGTTTTTGTTGTTCATAGTTTTCTCTGATTCTTCCATTAAAGCATTATAGCTTTTCATGCTGCATCCTCCGCCAAAATCAATCATGTATATACAATTGAAATTTTGAAAAGATCTTCTTCTTCACCAGCATTAGGGTGTTTCAAATGCGCCTTCTATGAAATTTGTTTTGACTTTCTGTTTCGTTGCAGAACTCTTCAAAATTAAGATTATGTGCTGCGTAGAAGACCAATTCTTTGATTTAAATCTCGGAAAGACTTTTCTCGACGGCCTTAACTCTGGCTATCTTCAAAAGAATTTCGTTGTCTATAGATAACTGTGTCTTTTCTTCGGCACTTGTTAGGTAATTAATGATTTTAGTTTTCTAGCTGTAGAAGCTCTGACCGCAAAATTACTTTTTTTGAAGTTCTTGGGTGATTCATTTTGTTTAGCTGCATTAGGTCCAAATTTGTCCAAATCTTGTTTCAATGAGTCATTCAATTTCTTCTGTTTGGTTTGTCTATTTGCGGATGCTTTTAGATTGCCTCAGACAGCCTCAAGCTCGACGCTCAGTTCATCCATTCTCCCTCTGTTGCATCTTTAGTCTTATTGCAATGGTCGTCTAATATTTGTCGAAGCTCAACTAAGTTTCCCTGATATGTTAAATTTTTGCTCTCCGATTTCTTTAGTTTTACCTACTGGCTTTGAAATTGCACTTGAACATGTAATGCTTGTTACCCAATAATTGCAAGCGTTAGCAATTCGAAAATCGACAACATCCGAGTCCAGGGCAGATAAAATTCAACTCGATTTACTACTAGTAAAATCTTGGATACAAATTTCCACAAATCTGGCTTACAATAGAAATATTCGCCAATTTTTAAGATCTTGCTACCTGCTTTGATGAATAACCGAATATCACTTTGCTCTAAGATATTTTTGGCCGTGAACTAAAGACCTTCTCCCTTTTACTACCTCCTTTTTCTTTGGACTCGAACTCGAGAAGTTTCCAGAAGTTTTTTCTTTCTTTTCAACTTCTTGGTCTTAATTGGAATCATTTTAAATTTTTAAAGTCTTAATCTCAAGACAATTTTTTTCATTTTTTAGTTTTATGGTTATCGATCTGAAAACGGATTTTTTTGTGGCAGCCCTGAATTCAATACACTTTTCTTTTTTTTTGTTTTTAATACTGAATATTTTTATAAAGACTCAGATCGCAGTCATTTTACATAGATATTGGCGTTCAAAAATTTACATTGGAATTTGATTATACGTACGTATTCCCAGCATAGTCGGGATTCCACAACAGATGTTCCCAAGATGCTCCAGTACGGGCTAATCCTATATTGGAGATATTTTTTGAGAACTTGAAGTATGAGATTGACTGTTGAGACTAAAACAGCAATATCCTTACCTTTTAAACAATTGTATAAGATTTGGCTCCTAAGGTTACAAAAAATCTTTTTGATAGAAAACTTCTTTTGTTATTCCAAAGTAATAAAATTTTATGGCCGTATCTCAAATCCGAAATTGTTCGATCAAGTCGACTCATTTTTAAGACTGTTGTTGAAAAAAAGAAAATTTAGATTTTGATAACTGCTTTTTAAGACATTCTTCATCAGCCATTTGAATTTTTCCTGATTGACTTTATTCAGTTTTTTTCTCCATCTTTTGAAAATTTCCTTCTTCTCGCTTAACGACATTTGAATACTGCGAATTAACTGCTGCGATTGTATGAGTTTGACTAAAATTGTTTGTTAGAAGTTGTAAATACGTGAAAGAAGGAAGGTTTTGACCCTTTATGAAAACAAGAAATTTTCTCTGGAAAAAAAGAAGCTAAGTAATTGTCGCTTCCATTCTGGAGTTTTTATAAACATTTAAAACTGATTCCGCGCTTTCAACATAAGTTTTTAGCTCTAAGAGCGTTACTGAAGGACTCAAATCATTTGAGGATACTTCAATCAGTGTTTGAGATTTCAATTGATTCATCTGACATTGACGTTTTCTAAGATTCAAGTGAAAATCTCTCTCCTGGAGTAATTCGACGTTAAAGTTGTCAATAACGAATTGAAGAAGCGTTTCCATGGTAATCGTTAAACTGTCAGCTTCCATTTTTGACACACTTTTGATGTAAAATAACCATTGACCTACGTCCTTCTCACCTGCTTTCACAATGATTTACAGTTTCTTCAAAATTTCCAATGGCAAGTTTCCGTTTTTGTTTTGTTGCAAATTTTTTCCTCTCAAATCATTGTTGTTTTTACCAAAATTTTTTGCAGGGTCATCTTCTTTAAAGTGTGTGATAGTTTGACTATTTGGTTTGCCTTCATTTTCGAAAAAAACTTGCTAATTTGTTTTCAAAATATGTGGTTTTTAACAGAAAAATTGAAAAGCCAAAACGAGCCTTAAAACCACATTTCAGTAACTTTTCTTCCGGTAGGTAATAATCAATCTTGGGGCTCAGAATAGAAAGCGCCATTTCGTTTATCATTTTATGAAATTTTGGCTTATCTCCGCGACATAGGCCGTCTCACTAACCAACTGAGATATTTTTTTTCAAAACAGTTAATATTAGTTATTATTAGTTGATATTAAGTGCTGTATATCCAAAACCAGGGATGGAAAATTTTTGGCTTCTAAAACTTGTGTTTTTTTGTTTTTTTTCACCTTGAAGAGGATTTACTTTTTTCCCCACGAAACTTGTTTGCTCGCCTCTGCTTTTCTGGTTCTCACGCTCTGATTCCATAGCAGCTTCATTCTCAGAAGTATCATTTGTAGCACCTAGTGACTTGTTATCATTCTAATCTAATGACTGTTTTTTGGTGTTAAGGGTATCTCCAGTGTCTGTGGGTGATTCCATATCAACTGTATCATCATGGTGTAGACACTCTCATTTGATATTTTTCTCACTTTTATGTTCTTTTTGTTTCGCCTGAGGCTCAGGGGAAATTATTTTTCTGGTATTATATTTTTTTAGTCAGTCATATTGCACTGCAATATTTTTTGTCATTTTTAAATCTTCTAAGTTGAAATTCAAATTGGTTACGATTTCAAAAAATGTGTATGGGTATAGTCTCATAAAATTAAGCAAGTGTTTGTGTCTCTGCTTTTTTCTACAGTCGGTTTAGCTAATAAACTAGCGTTTCTTCACCTACTTTTCGGCTCGCTCGATCATAATAGGTCTTCTGGCGTTTTTGTTTCACATCCATAAACTCTTTCTTTAAGTGATGTCTCTTATGGTCTTTGTTTCGTTGTGAGTCATCTGGTTTTCCATATATTGTGGTCTCTGTTGCGTTCTAGATGCAGTCTTCGGTTAGGGAAAGGGAAACCTCAATACCACAAACGCTTGGCTGTTTTTGTTCAACTGTGTGTCTTATCGAAGGCACAGTATCGCTAGACGTAGAAAAGTTAGCAACTTATCGTGGTACTGGCCTATATATGTGGAGAAGCATTCACCTATGGTTTGATTTGTTTAATCTGCCATTGCGTTTCCATTTTGGTAGTAAGACGTTCTGGATGCCCTCTCTTTTACTCGTTCACTCCAAGGAGTACTGAAAACCTTGGACATGAAATTCGAACCCTGAACAGTGTGCAAATTGAATGTACAGCAAAATCTCAAAATGCATTGTTCAATAAACGTCTTCGCCATGGTTCCTTTTTGATTGGGCGAAGATGCAACTTTATACAACTTAACTAATTGATATGCAATAAGCAATCTGTACTTCTTTTCCGAAGTCTCAGGAATGGATTCATGACATCAAGAAAAATTTTCCTTAATGAAATACTAGTTTTCTATCTTGTGACTGCATTACTTCATCTTGTGGCTGCTGTTTATTGCTTCTTCTTTTCAAGTACAAGTCTCAGCTTTCTTTTTAATTTCTTACGTACATAAACTTACTTTCATAAACCGTCAAGCTTTTTCTATGTTTTCTCTATATCAATATAATCTGCGGTAGGAGAGTCTCGTAACATTTCAAGCACATTGGAAAATCTCCCTCTTGCTAGTAACTTTTAAAGAACAGTTTCAAGTTAGGTTATTTTTTGGTGTTTTAATTAAAAAATTTTTCCATGAGGCAAAATTCTGTATACTGAAACGAGTATTTCCATATTTTCGTGGAAGGTTTATTTTTCATTTGTTTTGCCTCAGAGCTTTTTTTTTACTTATGACCCAATGTTATTCTTTTTTAAAGAGTTTCGCACATTGTTGCGTTGCAGTTTTGATATCTGTAGTTTGTGTAGCTGCCAACTTAGACTCCTAGATCCAGATAGGAACCCTGTGGTCTGTGATAAATATAAAAAGTTGGCCAAAACAATATTTTTTTCTTTACGTTAAATTTTACTGAAGTTTTAAATTACATACGCAATAACTCTATCTTCGATTGCATATTTCTGTGAAAGCATTGGTCCAATGAGGTTAAGGAAGCATTCGCACTCGTCAATGCACATATATCGCTATGATTTGGATAGCCTAAAATTGAGGCTTCTAAGAGATTTTTCTTTAATTCAACTATACCACTTCTGCGCTCCGTAATCGATTCCATTTTGTTCGATTTGTTCAATAGCCTGTAGAAAATCTCTTCTGCTGGTCTTCCAATTTTTTTTAATATCAGCCAATGAGGCCTTGAGAAAAATCAGCAGACGTCTTTCAGAGAGTATGGCTATTTCTAGCCACCTTTCTGTTTTTGAGTTGACCTAGAATCCACTATCGAAGATAATATGTCATCAGAAGTTTACGCGCTTATGCAGAAAATAGCTTTTTGATCTTTAAATTTTTATTCCATGCTCTGCTTAATATTGCTTTGAAAAAAAAAGTGGTAAGTGTTTCAGATGTTCTTTACAGTTTCCTCCAAAGACGATAACATAACATGGTCAAGATAAGTAAGATCTATTTCCTAAAAACCGTCAACAAACATTAATGCCATTAAATTTTAAAAGAGTCTTGTTGCAGGTGCTAGTCCCATTGGATATTTTTTCCACTAGTAGGGTACTAGAGTTGTTATAAGAGATGTTAAGTTTTGACTCTCTACTTTGACCTCTTGAGCTTCTATTATTTGCTCCAAGGACAATCTCATTGGTTTTAAAAACACTTGCTTCTCAAAATTCTTTTCTTCTAAATTTTTTTGGGGATCTATTGCTGTTTTTTGTGATAGTAGTTTTTAACGTTTAATGCACATGCAAGTGTCGCATTTTTGTAATTAATTTGCCATGACGACAATTATTTTATAATGTGCTCATTGTACCTGAAAAGCAATTAGGCTCCATAAATTGTCTATGCCTAAAGAACAAGTCGTAATATCATTTGAGGTCACTAAAGAATCAACAGTTATCTCAGATGATAATTTCGGGGCTTGAATAAATTCTGGAGTAGAAATTGGATTTGAATACTTGTTCACCCCTTTAAAGCCGTTTTTACTTTCTTGTCAACTATTACTCTTTAAAATTTTACTTTCTGATCTGGCTCGGTTTTTCCATTTGATTATGGGATGACTCACTTGTAAGATAAGCACTGCTTTTATTACTAATCAAGGTCATTGTCAGTTTCTCTTTTACTTTTATTTTTTTAGGAACACCGGTTCCACTTGGCTGATCCTACTACGCAAAGTTTATTCTCAGCTCGCTGAAGGTCAAAACTTGCCATTTTTAGCAAGTTTATGATTAAATAACGGCAATTGGCTGGATTGGCATGATTTGGGCTCATATAGAACGGTTCTTGTATTTCCTATATGGAGGGGTTCGTTGATTGAAACGGCAACATTTTTCTCTCTAAAAACTCTCTACTGTTTTTGACTGCTGGGCTCAACCCTCATGCGTCGGATTGCTGATTTTGCTTTTGCCCCCTCTTTTTGGCGACTGGGCTATATTGTCGTAATTATTTTTGTCTTTTGTCAACGCCGCTTCCAGTGTAAATATACCAATCTCTGGTTCGATCTACTGTTTCTCCTGGCCGTTGCTCTGTACGTTATGTTCTCACTCATTAATAACTCATCTTCAATCTAATTATTTATTTGAGAAATTTCTTCCAATGGATGAAAGCAATATGCGGCTCCTTGCACTCCTCTTCAATTCCCGCGACCGCTTTCACATGTAGAGCAATTTCAAAACGCTTCGTCTAAAGTAATATCCGCCTCGCCTAATTAAATTTTCAGGTCCACTCACACTTGACTATTTCCACGTTTTCAAGGACTCCCCTAAAATAGGATGTGCTCTCTTCTCAGCAGACTAAAAGGTGTACTCTTTTAGGCCAATTTTTGCAAATCACCAAGAAAATCCGATAATTTTTCATCAGGCTGTTTGAGTCTCCTAGCAAGAATCTTCGATCTACTCTCAGTTTCTGTTAAAATGTTGTCTGGAAGCTTTTACTGTTTCACCGTAGCTCTTTCTAGTGTCCTCAGTAAGTGTACGGTAGAAGTCAACGGCCAACTTTTGCAACCCTGACGCGAAGAATTTTGTGGTAACCGACGTGGGCGGCTAAGTGGTCAACCAAACTTTTGCTAATTGAAAATTAAAACAAGATCGGAGATAGGACTGTATTCTCGCTTAGTTCACTCAGACTGCATCACATCAATGTACTTGTACAAAGGTCAAAAATAGGTTGCAATGATGAATAACAATATATAACCATATAATGAAGTAAAAGCTTAGACTCCTTATCAATACATATGTAAATGAAGGACGGTTGTAACTTGGTCGTACAGACGTCCTACGAATGACTGCCTTAGCAAGTGTTTTGTTACTATATACCATACTTCCTCCCCCTCGAGAAAGGGAAAACGATTATCTACAATAGTAATTAATGAAAATCAACAATGAGTAAATGTGTAAAAATATGAATAGTTTATCAGATTGAACAGACAGCAAAGGATTAACGAATGAAATACGGTACTATCGATGTGATAGTGAATATTGGAACGAATTAAGAAGCACACTAAATAATTGATTATGATTAATTGAAGTTAGTTTGTCTAACATTAGTGTTAGATGAAAATATGAAGAGCACTTACTAATTGCACTGTCTAAGGTTAGCGTTAGATGGGATAGTCTGAAGATAAGGAATACTTGCTAACTGCACTGATAGTATTGCAGCTGTAATAAACAAAATAGGAAATCAATAAGTTTTTCTAGTTTCAACTTTTGGGGCTTGGCGAAGATGTCATGACATTAACTGTTTTAAGAGATTATTGATCCTCATGACCTAATTCATGTCCTGATATATCAACCTCGTATTCTTGCACATCTTACTAGTCATAGTCCGAATCTGAATTGCTGTCCTCCGGTGGACATAATTGCACTGAGCTTACAATCATCGGACGATTGTCCGGTAGTTGTGCGGGTTGAAATCATGCGCTATACGATGGCCCAGATCACAAATTTCTGTCAGAGATCGCATGTAATTTTGTGGATATGGGGTGTTAAAAAAGTTTTCGTCGTTGATTAGAAATTGAATAATTCTGATAATATAACCACTCGCGAACATTTTTGTTTAATTCAAGTTTAATCAAATCTACGAAAAAAATTTTTGATGGAACATTAAATTTAATTGAGCAATAATTGCAATTATTGCAATAATTGGTTTGCGCTTCTTTGTCTAGCTAATTAATTGCAATTAACTTTCCAAATTTGTGGCACCCACTCAGTCAATTTTGCTTGCTTGTTTTAAAGATTTCATCATTGCTAAGACCTTAAAGAGTAGCAAAGGTTTAAGATTTTTAAATTGAAAGTTTTGCAAAAAGTTAATGCTCAAATTTGATCAATTTGTGTATTTTTGTAAAAAAAAATTACGTCAAAATCCCATGTATTTTTAGAATCTTGCTCGTAAAGATAGTGTCTCTGAAAGGTTTTAATTGCGCTAAAATTTCTTTTGAAATATAATAATTTTATCTAGATCAAGAGAAATTTTTCTTATTTTGTCTCATTTGTCTCTGTATCTATTGCTGCTAATTATTAGACATAATGAAAATATGTTTGTAAGTTGTTAAAAACTATCTTTGTTCAATTTCAATTGTTTTTGGCGGCGATTTTTTCTTGTTTTTGACAACATGGGTTTTACATAACTCCAGTATCAGTTCATCTGTGCAACAATATTTTTCTTTTTCTATGTGTTTAGTTTATTCAGCATTTTTTCTGCTACTCGAAGTTTGTATATTAAAATTTATTGATCGCTAATTATTCTGTTTTCGACAATATATTTTTCTTTTTCTTCCTCTTTGTGTTAAATATAGTTTGATGTAATTCAAGTGAATATTTGGTGGATGTCGCGCGCACTTTAAATTTGTTCACTTTGTTTCGACTTAAAAGAGCAGCGACGAGTTTCTGAGTTGTCATGTTGTTTGTTTTTGTTATAGGAATGTTTCACTACGTTAGTGCTCTAAACACTCTTACATTTTACTTTAAGTTCTGGAATTATTTTCATGTTCTCAAAATCATTTGTTTTCTGTCTCTTTTGCTCAAAATTGGGCTACGATAGGTTTAAATTGCGCGGTTTTTTGGCTAGAAACGCGTGTTTAATAACACCCATTGTTTCCAAGAGTTCTGTATTGTCAGTTTTTCCAAAGTGTCAATATCCGTAATACACTTTTAAATAGCCCAAGAGAATTGATTTTTAATGTTTTTTGTTTTATTTGGCTTAGAAGCTTTTGCTATTTAATAAGACGTTATTTTGTTTGTCTACTTGCTTTTATTTTTAAAATTGTTTAATTGCTATCGATCGAATTTGGAAAATGTTTGTAAATTTTTATGCACAGTATTTTCCGTTTTTTTTTTTGGTTTTGGCCGATTTTTTTGTTTTGTTCTAGATTAGTTTTTACTCGCTTGCGTTATATGACTTTTCGTCCACAGAAACGGGGTAAACAGGTAAGGCCGGAGAGTTGTAAGATGGCATAGCTCTTTGACCCTGACCTTTGTATGGTATAATTGTACTGTTTACTGAAGCTACTGATGAAGCAAAACGCCTTTCATGAAAGGCGATTTTCTTTAAGTTTGGACCCCCGTTTTTCTGGCCCCTCACCGCCTGTTGTTCGAGTGCACTTTGCCGGACGGTAGTCAGTTTTTTGCTGGTGGAAGTTTGCAGGATTCAAGAAATCTAATAGCAATTTTTATCAGTGGCTGTTGTGACTCAGAAGCTAAATTTTTGTGCATGACATTGTTTGTTGCCCTCTGCTGTTTCAGTTTCAAGCTGTATCGCATGATCAGCTTTAGAAATATAGCCGACTTACCTTACTCAAGAAAAGACCTGTAGTCTCGGTTTTTTGAATTTTAATCTAGAGTATACACGAACTCAAGTTAAACGAGATCGACCAAACGAACTTGTCTCATGACTCTGTTACTTGAAAAACTGTTTGAAATCTGATTAGAAATTCATATAATATTATTCATTGAATTTGAAATGAGAATTTTTATTGTTCATCACTTCTTTGTTTTCGTTATTGGTCGCCTTCCTTCGCTAAGGTTTGTTAATCTTTTTTTGTTGCACAAAAATTTTTGTTGTCAAAAGCGGTATGAATAGGAGTGTATCAGTTCTCTTAGAGCCTTGCGGCTCACTAGTCTTAAGTATCAAAGCATGCGATTCACCGAAGCAGTATGGCACAATTTCCTGATGTGAAGGGCGGTTCCTAGATTGACGATTCCCCTTGATCACCCACTTCACCCCCTCCAATCCACAGAATCCGACCCAACTGCACCTCATTCCACCCGTAACCTCGCGCACCACCCCTTCTCCCCCTTCCCTGATGCTCACTCTCCCCATAATTAAGCTAAAGCTGGCCTTCCTAAGCCGCAGCTAGCTACTGTCGAAGTCAACCTCTTGCGAGTCGTTTGAGAGCATTTTGCACGAAGTTAGTGGGCTATGTTTTACATTGCAGTGGAGAATAATCAAATGGAAGTTACGTTTGCCTTAACATCGTTTGAGAGCAATTTGACCGACGTTTGTCGGTATTGTTTAAGGTTGCACCATGGAAATCAAACAAATTACATTTGCCGTAACTTGGCCCATAAATTTTTGAATTATGTTTAAGGTAATTTTGCAACAAAGGGACTATTTATTTCGAAGTCTGAATTGCACAGATCAAAACCTAACATCCTTAATGGCTTTGTACAAATACGCATATCCTTGGTTTCTGCTTGAGAGAGATTTGCCATCTTGATTTGTTTTTTAACTTCCAAAATATTGTCTTGATCTTTTTGAAGGGTGACCTATTTGACAGAAAAGCACGAAAAGCTCTATTTGGCTATAAGAAAGGAAAATCATGTGAGAACAAACATGACCTAGGCTCCTTGCTTGTCTTTGTAAAATGGCGTTTAATAGCCGCTAAGGGATAGCTGGGGCTCTTTTTGGGCTTCTCTAGGTTTTATTGCAATTCGAAGAATATGAATTGTAATGAGGCGCTGTCTTTTTTTAAGATCTGTTCACACGTTTCGTGATTTTCGAAGTCAAATTGATGTGATGATGTGGGTCACACCGAAACTGGAAGTGGAGTGAAAAGGTGAGTGCATTTGCGACGTAAAGTTTTTAACTCCAATTTTAAAGTGGGGTGGGAAAACCATGTTCCGACAAAAGTTAGCTTTCACAAGCTTTTTGATAACATGCGGCAAATTGTCTACGAATTTTACTGTTTCTCATTTTTATCCAATTTTTTTATAAGTGGCTTTTCCGATCCATTCATAGTCCATGCTCCGTCTAGACTTTTGTTTGGTCAATGCAAGTTGTTTGAATTTTTTCGGAATTTGTCCTATGTTTTTCATTTTGTCAAGATTTTTGTTAGGACCATATGACGTCAATCACTTCAAATCTACTTGTTCATGCAGTTTCAATTAAATTTCGTGCATGATATCGTTTTTCAGTCTTAGTGGAGCGAGTTTTTTGCTCATTCGTGATTTACCTCACTCCTAGAAATAGCTTCCTAACCTGAAATTGACTTCTCTTAACTTAAATTCAAAGAGACAAGGTTTAGTGATTGTTTGTCACTCTGATTCAGGGTTATTTGGTCAATGAAAGTCGTTTGAATTTTTTCGGAACATGTCCTATGTTTTTCATTTCGCCTTCAAGATTTGTTTTTTAACTTCCAAAATATTGTCTTGATCTTTTTGAAGGGTGACCTATTTGACAGAAAAGCACGAAAAGCTCTATTTGGCTATAAGAAAGGAAAATCATGTGAGAACAAACATGACCTAGGCTCCTTGCTTGTCTTTGTAAAATGGCGTTTAATAGCCGCTAAGGGATAGCTGGGGCTCTTTTTGGGCTTCTCTAGTTTTTATTGCAATTCGAAGAATATGAATTGTAATGAGGCGCTGTCTTTTTTTAAGATCTGTTCACACGTTTCGTGATTTTCGAAGTCAAATTGATGTGATGATGTTGGTCACACCGAAACTGGAAGTGGAGTGAAAAGGTGAGTGCATTTGCGACGTAAAGTTTTTAACTCCAATTTTAAAGTGGGGTGGGAAAACCATGTTCCGACAAAAGTTAGCTTTCACAAGCTTTTTGATAACATGCGGCAAATTGTCTACGAATTTTACTGTTTCTCATTTTTATCCAATTTTTTTATAAGTGGCTTTTCCGATCCATTCATAGTCCATGCTCCGTCTAGACTTTTGTTTGGTCAATGCAAGTTGTTTGAATTTTTTCGGAATTTGTCCTATGTTTTTTCATTTTGTCAAGATTTTTGTTAGGACCATATGACGTCAATCACTTCAAATCTACTTGTTCATGCAGTTTCAATTAAATTTCGTGCATGATATCGTTTTTCAGTCTTAGTGGAGCGAGTTTTTTGCTCATTCGTGATTTACCTCACTCCTAGAAATAGCTTCCTAACCTGAAATTGACTTCTCCTAACTTAAATTCAAAGAGACAAGGTTTAGTGATTGTTTGTCACTCTGATTCAGGGTTATTTGGTCAATGAAAGTCGTTTGAATTTTTTCGGAACATGTCCTATGTTTTTCATTTCGTCTTCAAGATTTTTGTTAGGACCATATGACGTCACAGTCACTTCAAGTCTAATTGTTCATTTGTTCATGCAATTTCAATTGAATTGCGTGAATGATATCATTTCACTCTTGTAGCTCACTAGTCTTAAGTATCAAAGCATGCGATTCACCGAAGCAGTATGACACAATTTCATGATCTGATGGGCGGTTTCTAGGTTGAAGATTCCGCCTGGAACACCCCCTTCACCCCCTCCAATCCACAAAATCCGACCCAACTGCACCTCATTCCACGCGTAACCCCTCGCGCACCACCCCTTCCCCCCTTCCCTGATGCTCACTCCACCCATAATTAAGCTAAAGCTAGCCTACCTAAGCCGCAGCTAGCTACTGCTGAAGTCAACCTCTTGCGGGTCGTTTGAGAGCGTTTTGCACAAAATTTGTGCGCTATGTTTTACATTGCAGTGTAAAATAAACCAATGGAAGTTACGTTTGCCGTAACATTGTTTGAGAGCAATTTGACCGAAGTTTGCCGTTAATCTTTAAGGTTGCAAAATGGAAATCAAACAAATAATTTTTGCCTTGTCATGGCCCACGAATTTTTGAATTATGATTACGGCATTTTTGAAACAAAGGGAATATTTATTTCGACGTCTGAATTGCACAGATCAGAACATAACGTCCTTAATGGCTTTGTAAAAATACGTATATCCTTGGTTTCTGCTTGCAAGAGATTTGCTATCTGGAGTTGTTTTTAGCTTCCAAAATATTGTCTTGATCTTTTTGAAGGGTGACAGAAAAGCACGAAAAGCTCTATTTGGCTATAAGAAAGGAACATCATGTAAGAACAAACATGACCTAGGCTCCTTGCTTGTCTTTGTAAAATAGTGTTTATAGCAGCAAAGTGATTGGGCTCTTTTCGGCTTCTCTAGGTTTTTTTGCAATTCGAAGAATATGAATTGTAATGAGGCGCTGTCTATTTTTTAAGATCTGTTCACACATTTCATTATTTTTGAAGTTAAATTTAAATGATGATGTTGGTCACGCCGACACAGCAAGTGGAGTGATAAAGCGTGTGCATTTGTGACGTAAATTTTCTACTCTAATTTTAAAGTGGGGTGGGGAAAACCTTGTTTGGTCAAAAATTTGCTTTCACAAGATTTTTGATCACATGCGGCAAATTGACTACGAATTTTACTGGTTCTCATTTTTTTTATCCAATTTTTTTATATGTGGCTTTTCCGATCCATTCATCGTCCATGCTCCGTCTAGACTTTTGTTTGGTCAATGAAAGTTGTTTGAATTTTTTCGGAACTTGTCCTATGTTTTTCATTTCGTCTTCAAGATTTTTGTTAGGACCATATGACGTCACAATCACCTCAAATCTAATTGTCCATTCGTTCATGCAATTTTAATTGAATTGCGTGCACGATATAATTTCACTCTTGTGGCTCACTAGTCTTAAGTATCAAAGCATGCGATCCACCGAAGCAGTATGACACATTTTCATGATGTGATGGGTGGTTTCTACATTGAAGGTTTCCCCTGGAACACCCCCTTCACCCCCTCCAATCCACAGAATCCGACCCAACTGAACCTCATTCCACCTGTAACCCCTCGCTTACCACACCCTCTCCTCCCTTCCCTCCCTGATGCTCACTCCACCCATAATTAAGTTGAAGCTAGCTTTCCTAAGCCGCAGCTATTTACTGCCGAACTCAACCTCTTGTGAGTTGTTTGAGAGCATTTTGCACAAAGTTAGTGGGCTATGTTTTACATGGCAGTGGAAAATAAACCAATGGAAGTTACGTTTTGCGTAACATTGTTTGAGAGCATTTTGACCGAAATTTTTCGGTAATGTTTAAGGTTGCACTATGGAAATCAAACAAATAATATTTGCCGTATCATTGCCCATGCATTTTTGAATTATGATCAAGGCATTTCGGCAATAAATGGAATATTTATTTCGAAGTCTGAATTGAAAAGAACAAAACATAACCTCCTTAATGGCTTTGTAAAAATACGTATGTCCTTGTTTTCTGCTTTCAAGAGATATGCCATCTTGATTTGTTTTTTTAACTTTCAGAATGTTGTCTTGATCTTTTTGAAGGGTGGCCTATTTGACAGAAAAGCACGAAAAGCTCTATTTGGCTATAAGAAAGGAACATGTAAGAACAAACATGACCTAGGCTCCTTGCTTGTCTTTGTAAAATAGTGTTTAATAGCCGCAAAGTGATTGTGCTCTTTTTGGCCTTCTCTAGGTTTTATTGCAATTCGAAGAACATGAATTGTAATGAGGAGCTCTCTATTTTTTAAGATCTGTTCACACATTTCGTTATTTTTGAAGTCATGTTGAAAAGATGATTTTGGTCACGCCGAAACATGAAGTGGAGCGATAAAGTAATTGCGACGTAATTTTAAAGTGGGGTGGGGAAAACCGTGTTCCGACACAAATTAGCTTTCACAAACTTTTTGATCACGTGCGGAAAATTGACTTCGATTCTTACTGTTTCTCATTTTTTATCCGATTTTTTTATAAGTGGTTTTTTCAATCCATTCATAGTCCTTGCTACATCTAGAATTTTGTTTAGTCAATGAAAGTTGTTTGAATTTTTCGGGACTTGTCCTATGTTTTTAATTTTTTCAAGATTTTTGTTAGGACCATATGACGTCAATCACTTCAAATCTACTTGTTCATGCAGTTTCAATTGAATTTCGTGCATGATATCGTTTTTCACTCTTAGTGGAGCGAGTTTTTTTGCTCATTTGCCTGAGTAGGTTTTTTGATCACACCTGACTTACCTCACTCCTAGAAATAACTTCCTAACCTGAAATTGACTTCTCTTAACTTTAATTCAAAGAGACAAGGTTTAGTGATTGTTTGTCACTCTGATGCAAGGTTATTTGGGAGCAGCTAGTAGAAGCAGCAATAAGTTGTACATGTTCTTAATCAAAATATGACTTTGCATTTATTGGAAAGAATTTTCTTTTTCTTTGGTCTGTTTCGTTTGCTATCATATTGAGACTGTAGATCTACATGCTTTTGCGGCTATTGTCGCGCAACCTGCCAGCTGTTTGTTTTTAGCTTTCAGAGTGATTCCGCGAGCATAAACCTGTTAGTGAATATTTGCTGAGATATTTAGTTCTATTTTTGCACCTATGATTATGACGTTGTTTAGTGTCTTTGCAATTATAGAAATTTAAGTTTCCGATGAACTGAACTAATATTTAGCGTTTGTTTTCGGATCAAAATATTTTAAATAGCTGATTTACGTAGCGATAGCTAAGGGGAGCTACTATTGGCCCTCTCTTGGTTATTTTTACAATCCAAGGAATTCGAATCGTATTGGAAAGCTGTCTTAAAGATGTATTCACTTATTTGGATGATTTTTTTCCAAATGGAGTGGCGTTTTTTGATCACGCCGAGACAGGAAATGGAGCGAAGAAATGAGTGGCATTGTGCTATTAAATTTTATCTCCATTTTGAATTCAGAGAGAAACGGCATTTGAACGAAAGTTCATATTCTACGTTTTTTAATCGCATACGTCAATTTGCCTTCTATTTTTTTTACTATTATTTCAAATTGTTTTTCAAATTAATTCCTTTTCATTTCGTGGCATATTCTTTGGTTGCTTTTAAGTTAAATTCTGAATTATAGCTCAGTATTTGTCTCGATGTTTTTGTTTGCCAGGATTTTATTTACTACCTGTCACGTCATACTTTTTCTCAAAACAGCTTTTATGCTCTCATTTATGCAATTTTTAGACTGGTTTTTGCGTGACGTTGCGTCATTTTTCACTCTTGCTTGAGCGAATTTAAACTGATTTTTGCCAACTTCAATTGGAGGAGTTGAAGTCGATTAACGATATGTCATTCTAATTTAAGTTTGAGGGCAGATTTTACAGTACATAACCCTAAATCAGACATTCAAAAATAGTAGAAAAGCCGAATTTTTAGGTGTCGTTTGTTTAGTTTTATTGGTATTTCGAAGCTTAAGTACAAAGCTATTGCATCTATTTTCTCACTATCTGCTCAAATGTTTTCGTTATTCTGCAATTATCCATTTCGCACACTTTGACTCTTCATGATGCCCCGATTGGTCCATGAAATTTGGTAACTTATATGGCTTTATGCATCGCTGGGTTAAGACTGATATCAATTTTTAGTACGTTCTACACGTTTTGTAGACGACTGTCGGCTATTCTCATTTTCGATAACAATGCGAATCAAAACGGGTCATTCAACATTGTAAATAAAAATTATATTAGATGTTTCAACTTAATTTAGTTTAGTTCATCAGAGAGGTCGGTCACATCGTTTAATTAATGTTCTATAATACTCAGCGAAGATGCATTATTTATTACGAGATGTTATATGGAACTTGAATTTAGATAGGATAACTTAAAAATTGTTAGACGAATGTACAAAAAGAGTGACTAAATATTAAGCTGTTAAATTGAAAATAGGATTCTCAGTCCATTGGCACATCTTGTGGCTCGTCAATTTGTTTTACATTAGGATGCATAAGTTGAACGTGTTCATCCAGTTGGTAGGCATTAGTAGCTTGGAAAGTGCAGAACAAACAGGGAAAGTGTTTCTCACAGCTATGGAATTTGATCATGTGTCTTGAACAATTGTAGCGATATGTAAAACTGGCATCGCAATATTTGCACACATAGGGGCGATGCAAGTTGTGGTATTTTATGTGGCGACTCAAGGAGGAGGCAACTGTAAATCTTTTTGGGCACATGTTGCATTGGAATTTGCCGTCACCATCCTTGTATGTCGCGGGGTTGATTGTCGAGGGAAGGTTGATTCCAATGGTTGTTGGATGACTTCCAGGCGCAATAATTCCACAGTTGGTTTGAGTGGCAAATAAATTAACATTTGGCACCGCTGGCACAAATGGAAACTGATGACCATCAACTTGTCTCCTGTGAGCTTGATGGACGTTTATTGGTGACTCGTACATCTTTCTTTCCTCGGCAATTGTTGGCGAGTGTTTCGGGCGCTTCATCCTGTGGGAAGTCAAGTGGATGTTTAAGCTATCCATGTTATCAAATTGTAGTTGGCACTCACTGCATTGGAACTTCTTGCCCATGTCTTTCTGTTTGCTCATCTCAGCGATGCTCTTCAACCACTGGAATCCTGATACCCATGTATTGTTTGACTGGGCTTGACTTCTGTCGATTGAAGGTGAGGGGGATGCCGGTTCCTTTTCCGGCTGTGTTTTCATTGATAAATCTAGTGGTTCATCCTTGCTAAATTGATGCTCGTCATTTCCGCGTGTTTGCTGGTTTTGGATAACAGTTTGAGATGTTATTGACAAATCTAGTGGTTCTTGTGGCGTTTCTTTTTGCTCTTGCTTAATTCGATGCGAATGCGCCATAATATGATATTGCGTGGGTGTAGTGGTTCGAGGCACGTTTTGGAGGGCGATTAAGTAGTTGTTCCAGGTTGGCTGAGGTTGAAACACTGGCATATAGGGATGCCAAATGGTCCCTGATGGAGTTGCAGATGCTAACACCCGAGGTGGTCCATGAAGGTGAGCAAAGTTGACATTCCTTGGTTGCTGGTGTCGTACAGCAAGGAGACCAGTGTGCGCCATCTGCGGCCTCACTAATGATTGAGGCTCTTGCTTAACTTGTTGAGGCTGTGTTGGTGCATACTGTTCAACCGTTTGTCGTACGATATTTTCTGTAGTAAGCTCTTCGTACCCTTGGGGTGTCAAAATTTTAGGCGTTGGTGCTTCATTTACGGGCATCGAAATCTTCTTTTGTCGAACCTTCTTGACTGTTACGTTGCTCGTTGATAAAGATTTGACCGTTTGTTCAACTTCGTGTTTGATTATGTGCTCATTTGTGGTTAGTGGCCAATTTTCCGGTTTGGGAGAGGGACTTTTTCGCTTCGTTTCGGTGATCGTATTATTGATCACCTCTGAAGTGGCGTCGGAAATGAGACGGGATATTTCGTTTTCGCTATCGTCGTTCTCATTCTTCACATCCATGGGAGAATCTGTGTAGGTTTCAGGGTTGGCATCGTCGGGTTTGCGTGTTCTGTGTATCATGAAGTTGTGCATTCGAAGACCTTTACTGTTCTTAAACATCATGCCACATAGTGAACACGTGTGATCACTTTCGTCAGGTTCAGTGCTTGTGGCTGAGCTCATTGCAATGCCTGCTGCTTGGAATGCGGTGCTGTGAATTTTCATGTGGCGTGATAGATTGCCACTTGTTGTGAAAGCGGCTGAACATACCGAGCACCTGTAAGGTTTCAGTCCACTGTGCACTAGTCCGTGTCTGGCCAAGGAACATTTTGAGCTTAATTGTTTGCCGCAAATATTGCAGACGTAGTTCTTCCGATACGAGAGATCCGTATGTCCAGAGGCGGCCATCATTGCTGATTGCACTATCTCAATCTCACTCGCTTTGCTGTGACGTTTCAAATGCAAACTGAAGCCTTGCTTGGAGTAAGTGAAGAAACTGCACAAGGGACAGTAGAAAACACTTGATTGTGGATCTGTCTTTCTGGCCGAAGGCACTGGTGGTC
Organism: Convolutriloba macropyga; assembly: GCF_964194025.1. Taxonomy (NCBI): domain Eukaryota; kingdom Metazoa; phylum Xenacoelomorpha; order Acoela; family Convolutidae; genus Convolutriloba; species Convolutriloba macropyga. The sequence goes on from NC_134469.1 coordinate 41,159,377, forward strand.
GACTGCTCGGAGATGAGATTGTCACACTTCCATTCGACGCTGGCATAGGTTTTACAACTGCAAAGTTCTCCCCTTCATCGGGAGGTTCTATTTGAGTGTCAGTGGTCTCTGATTTAACCTGAGTGACGTTTTCCTGCTTGTGAGACGCTTCAGTGATGCCTTCCATGCATACAAGCGTATCATTTTGCTCTTGTGTTTTTAGCCACTGTTCGACCAGATCGCCAGTATCAGCATCAGCACCAAACTAAAATATTAGTAAGTTGACGATGCTTTTGATGTAACCAAACTGCATTAATCACAGATAGAAAGAGCAGTTGAATAAATTGGTGATGCTCGCTGAATATGAATGATGCTGCTGATGTAAAATGTAATGAAAAGCAGCATCACTCGAGAATACTCAGAAGTAATTGCTGTTTTTACTTTGGCAGCTAAAATGTCTTATTTATTTTTCTGTCTACTTGTCATTAAATTGTAATGGTGTATTGGCTTGCCTTATCAAAAACTGAGTCATGTTCTGACGAGTCTTCATTTTGAGGAGGTGATGCTACATCATCTTTTGAGGATGAGTTGGTCCTCAGGACGTTCAGTACTGCCTCCTCGTCATCAGGAGGTGAGGGGGAGGAGTCCATGATTGGGGCTCCGCTCATCCGAACCACCATACTGGCACCTGTAATTAATTGTAACATGTATCAATGCTACAATCTTTTTCAGTTGACGCATAAGATGTACGCACTTTTGATTCTGCAAATACAGAAAGAATGCAATTTTACCTACAGATATAAAACTTTTCATATCAATCTGTTATCTGGATTAAAGTTGCGTTATTTTAACTTATCGGCAGACGTTGCCTTCAAAATTTCACCATATGAATTTTTTTCTGTGTGATATTTTTTTTCAAATTCTAATTCTGTTGGAATTTGTGTAGAATCGGAAGCATGTTAGAGTTAAATTTTCTCGGAGCTTTGTTGTTATATTAGTTACCATACTAAATACACAATTATATATGCTTTGTCAGATGTTATTTTCGGATTTTTTTAAGACTTACCAATATCATCTGTGTCAATCTGCAGAGGCTGATCCATTTCTTCAAGTGTTTAAAGATGTCCGCTGTGGTTAGTCCGGGCTGTTTGGAGTAGGTGTTGAGTAAGGCAACAGAAATAATTGGTCTGAATTTTGGGTTTGGCAATTTGTAATGCAATTGCTTGACCTTTCGCTACCACTGCCGGTTTAAATTGTGGTCTGGGAGGTTTGGTTTGGGCTGTGTTTTATCCTCGTTTGGATTTGGCAATGTAATAGAGAGGTACACTTTGTTATGGGAAGTTTTATTCACAAAGGAAGAAAGAAATCGGGGAATCAATGCTGTATCTTAATGTGGTATAATCGTTTGGGCATTACAACGTTTCATGTAATGTAACCCCAGCCTGTTATCAGCGCTTTCTTCGCCAATAATATTTTGAGGATTGAAAGTTAGTGGCTTTTGTAATGAATGAATTAGTGGAAAGGCGGCAGTGCAATATATACTTCCATATGGGTGCTTATGTGAGAGAGTTTGTGAGAGTGTGTGTTGTATTTCGAAACGGTGGGGAATCCGGGTATTTTGGCTTTGGTCTGGCAGAGTTCTAATAGGAAAGCTGAGGCTTTATCGCCACCACCGCGCACCTCTGTTTAGAAGAGTAGTTGACATAGAAGCAAGGCTGGTTGCTAGTTTGGGCAATGGTGGTGGTGGTGTGCGTGAGTGTGTTGGTGGTAGTGGTGGTGGAAATGTAATGCTCAAATATCAATAAAGTTGTCTTGTTTTGTGAGGATACGTCAACTGTTTGATTCACCACTCCAAAACTTGTGCCAAACCACTTGTGCACCGGGAGAGAGAGAAAGAGGGAAGGGAAGTGAAAGGAAGAGAAGTGAGAGTGGGGAGAAGGAAGAAGGGGCAAAGATATATCTGCCCCGGCTTAGTTTGCCCAACTTCTGTTCTTCTACAAGTGGGGAAGTTAAGTGTGGCTGAATTGTGTTCTCTCAAACTATCACTCTGTTCACTGACTATCTCCAGTAATTGTCGAAACAGCCTCTTTGAAATTTCTTTTTGTGGTGAAACTGGATATAGTATACTTCTCGCTTTGTTCACAGGTTGAATTCCTAGCTACGTTGCTGCGTAGTGCTATAGTGTCATGCAATCCAAATGTTCAGAAACTAATTCTGAAAATTGCTTCGATATGTGGCACAGACCTGCTCGATGATTCAGCTGCTCGTATTGAGAAATCGATTATTTTCATAAATTAAATTCAAGAATTCGAAATCACGCTTATGTGGAATTGATTGACAATTATAACTAGGAACTCATAAACAGTAACGAGTTTCGTTTGCTTTCTCCATATTTTGCTGACTGGCTGACTAACTGGATGATGGGAGTATTTTGGTCATAATTCACCCTTAAGAATTTTGCCCCGATTCATTAAGCCCAAATTTTGTCCCCTAAATGATATTTCACGCCCCAATTGTTGCCCGGCTTTCAATCCTTGCTAATGAAGTAACTAAATGGTGCTACTTTTGTTTCATCTGTGTGTAGGTTTTAATATAAACAATTAGTAAATAGAACTTGAAGCCCTGAAGCGTTCCTATTAACCAAAAGTGTAACAGAATGGGTGACAGAATTCTTTAAAATTTACTCCTCTCATGAGTAGAAAGCACCTGTTTGTGAACAATAATTTTAATAATGAGACTCCAAAAACTGGAACAACGTAAGCCAAATGATATCTGGAATCAATACTTAGAATAATAGATTTAGGTTCTGTTTCTATTGGTACAATTTAATTACAGGGTGCTAACTATCCTGCTGGGCGGCCATTATTAATAAATGGCAAAATTTGCTTATCACTGGTCGCGCATCTTTCGCGGATTATCTCTTTCTCTCCCATTTCATCACTAGTAATTACAGGGTGACTTATATAAACACAGGGATTTAAATTTTAATTGCCTCCATAATCAGGTTTAAGAACATGCTGGTGGCGTGTTGTTTACTTGCAAAGCTTCGGCTACATTGTTTTCCTTTCAACCAAGATTCTCAATTTTACACTTTGGATGACAAAACACTGTTTGTGGCTATCCCCTCCCAGAAATGAGGCGAGTGGGTAATTTGCTCGACTCGATCCTCTGGAAGTTTATTGACTCCTAGCCTGTTACAAGTTTGAGCAGCGCAACTGTCATCTTACAGAAGTGACAATTTATGATTGAATAATGGCAATGGTGTAAGCTGGAAATGACCGTGCTGTATGTACTAGTTTGATTAGGTGAAGTATTTCAGAGTTGAGATACCGATTGAATTATTGCAAACATGTCTGGCAGAGCTCCTGGTGCAATAAAAAAGGTGAAAGCCAAACCCATCTCTCGCTCTCAAAGAGCAGGAGTTCTCTTTCCCGTCAGCAGATTTAGGCGCTTCCTTAAGCAGCTGCTCAAAAAATTCAGAATTGGAGTAGGAGCTAGTGTCTACTTGGCAGCTGTTATGGAATATCTCACAGGTTAAAACATCATATATGAATCTAAAATCCTTGCCATCATCAAATTTTCCAGATCACTTTGGACACCTGAAGATCTTGTTGCTCCAAATACAGCGACTGTCCTTTAGTTTTTCGCTTTTGTTTTTTAAAAAGGAAGAGAAATGGTTCAGGCCTAAGCAGGCATGGTTAAATGCTGAGCTCAGCTTTAAAAAGCTGGAATAGCGAGCCTGTTTTTGACTTTTTCGGCCCTACGAATTTATAGCCGCAGATCGTTAGCTGGGGCTATTAATCACCTTCTCTTGGTTTTTACAATTCAAAGAATTTGAATTGTACTAGGGCGCTGTCTTTACGATTCGAAGAGGAGTATTGGAGAACTGTCTTTTAATTGAAATCAATTTTATTGTGTTGAATGTTGAAGCAGAAAGTGAAACGAGTGAAAAAATCTGTAGTAGTTTGGTTGCTGAAAAAAATTGAAGAGTGAAGAGAAAGCAGTGTTTTTTTTGTTCATGCCACTGTTTTCAAGAAAACGAGAAATGAGTTGTGAAAAGATTTCTGTAAGCGACCTAAATTTTTTTGTTGACGTCATGTTTTTAAGAGCAGTTTTTTTGAAAATTTTTCTGGTTAGGAGGTTTGCCTAAGATATTGTATTAATTAATAGCCGCCGTCAGCCTCTCAACGGCTAGTATTTAGGCTCTCTCCTTTTTTTCTAATTAGCTTTAACTTTTGATCACGTTTTTCGTTTTACGTAAATCACAATGTTCACGTTTGACTCGTGACTTACTTCACTCACTGTTTCAACTGAATGGATTTTAAATTCTTTCACGCATTGAATTACGCAATGCAGTGGATAAAGTCAATGTCAAAAGAGTAAAATCAAAAGAAACTGGATAATCCAATAAAGCTCGGTCATTAAGTCAATGAGTGCATTATTTTTTATCAAATTTCAGAGCGATTGCTAGCGGACATCAGTATTAAGCTCAATAGCCTATTAGCTTAATAGCTGAATTAAGTGTAATTTTAGAATTTAACTGAAACCGCACACCGAATTAGAACAATTTTTGAAATTTAGAAAAAAATTCTGGCAATTTGATCTTATTCGTTGAGTATCCCGATGTGCGTTAAGCGCTTCAACGGTGGCTTTTTCCGGCAATCTGTCGGCCTTTTGTTTTGGTTGTTTCATAGTAGTTTGGCGGTTTATGGCCGTTTGGAGGTTTTTATCTATATTGCTAAATTTTGGCGTTTTAGCGATTATTCGCTTTCTTCTCTGCTTCAAGCCGGGATTGAATAGTTGTGTATTCCTTAAGGCGTTCTTAGATACCAAGTGATTACAGTTTCGTTGGTTTTAAACATTTTTCTGTTGAGAAAAATGGCAATAAAATGAGAATATCCTAAGCTCTTTGCAGTTTTTCGTTTTTCTTTACTCTTAGAGAAGTGTCTGAGCCTATTGTTGTCTGAGGATTTCAGTGCTGTTTTTGCGCCTATAAACTTTTTTGGCTCTGCTTGCTCTCGTAATATTAAAAGATTCATAAATTTTTGCTGATTTTTTAAGGTCGTTTTTAGATGCTTTCTGTTTTTACTCATATTTTTATAGCATTTATGGAGATCCATGCTTCAAATTAGTTGTTCCAGTTGTTTTGGTGTTCCTTTGATTTAATTTTTTTCAATTAATTTTAGTATAGATAATTGAGTAATTTTTGCAAATTTATATAGCTATAAAGCAATTTTTGTCGATTTTCTGCAAAGCTATTCTGGAGGTGTTGTTGGAACTGAAAGCTAAATTTTGTTTTTTTTATCTTGCTTTTATGTATACATCTGCCTGGTAATAATAGTTTTTAAAATAATGGTTGGGAAGTAACATATTGTCAAATTCTGCATAAATTGTAGCAATGGTTTTTTGATTTTGTCCTTCATTTCTGTTCCCATACCTTCGTTTTCTCTGCATAGAAGATTTTGTTGGTTTTTCTGTCAGTTTGTAGTGGTTTAATGGAAAAACTAAACTGATCGCATGGTGTTTTGCCACGAGTTGTTTCGGAATCAAGAGTTTTAAAGAAATTTTTATCAGATGCTTCACCTTTTCTGGTCAGATACTTTTTCATTGTTCATTTTCTTGTAATTGTTTCGAAGTGATTAGTGTTATTGTTTACGATGTGCATTATTTCATTAAAGGTGGCCAATTTTCTCCTTCGAGTCGTTTCCGGAGTTTATCTGGCTATGTCTTTTAGAGATCTGTTAGCACATTTTCATGAAATTTGACGTCAAATTGAAGTGATGATTTTAGTCACGCCTACACAAGACGTCGAGCGAAAAAGTGAGTGATTTTTTGTTCACATGCGACATTTTGACATTGATCTTTACAGTTTTTAAATTGTCTAAAAGGTTTGACCAATTTATTCACAGTCCATTCTGTTCTAGTTTTTTTGGTTTAGCCAATAAAAATTCTTTAACTTGTGTCAGGACTTGTCCTAATGTGTTTTCGTTGTCAAAATTTTTGTTACGACCACGTGACGTCACAATCACGTCAAATCATCTTTTTCGTCATTCGTTCAAGCAATTTTAATTGATTTTCGTACGTGACATCTCTCAAATACGATTTCATGACTCTGAAATTGGCTATTCTTTACTGACTCAAACAGATAGATAAGGTCAAGTGAGTGCGTGTGACTCCAATTGATAGTTTTTTGAGAGCAGCTAATAGAAGCAGAAGTAAGTTAACCAGTTTCCTAATTAAAATATAACATCTCAGCTTTTAATAAAAGACGCTTTTGTGGGGCAGTTTTTTTAATATCCTTTTGACACTGCGGATCTACGAAGTTATTGGGGCTACTTTCTGGCTATCTGCCAGCTATATTTTGTTTGGGTATTATGTCACACCGGCTTTGTCCTGCTATATTGGGTCATTGCTATCTTTTGTGGAAAGATACGAAAGGAGTATTTTTTAAGATATATTTTAAATAAAGTTGATTGATTCCCTGAAAAGATTTTTTTCATCAAATTTCTGTTTCGTGAAGAAAAATTGACTCAAATTCTTCAAAGTTTTGTTTTTTTCCTTGCCATTACTACTAAACATATCTCGTATCTCTTTCAATTACCTAAGCTTTTAAGTGGAAATGGTTACAAAAAGTAAAAAAAAAAGGAATTCGAGCCTATATTTTCCTCCTCGAAAGAGAAATTCTAATGATAAAAAGTCTTTTCTGGGAAGAATTCAATTTTGTAAAAAGAAGTTAAATACTCTTTCCGCAAAAGTTATCGATGCAACTGCATAGCTCAGATTAGATTTATTGGCCGGTTAACGTCAGGGTAGAGAATACATTTCTCAAATGAGGTTTTATAAATAAATATTTTTCGTTCTGAACCAAACCTCTCTACAGTTGCTCATAGTTTTTGAATTTTCTTCGTCAATAAGAAGTCCAATTAGAGTGGTGATTTTCATCACACTGGAGTAATAAAGGAAGCAAAAAAGTATCTTTAAAGTGGAGGGCGATATTGATGCCTGAACAAATTTTCCGCTTTTGAAAGCAAATTTTTCGTGTGTGTCAATTTGACATCTATTTTGCCTTTCTTTCGCCTATTTTTCTCGACTAATAGTTTCAACCGGTAGTACATATTAGATTAATGTTTCTATTATTGCATGGTTTTAATTCATCAAAGGGCAGGTAATGGTTTGTATTACTTAGGGACTTGTTTTTTTTGACAGTTTTCAGTATTTTTTTAGTATTTTCGCGTTTTTGTAGGTTTTTTTGTTTCTTAGTCGCATAACTGATTGGCATCATGGTGACTTAAATTGATATCTGAAGTTTTTAAACTAAATTGTCGCAATCTGATTCCAAAAATATCAATGATCTTTTACTTGCTGATTTTTGCATTCTCTTGTTTTTGTATGCTAGCGAGGCAGAAATGAACCTAAAGGATGATGTGATTTCATTGTTGGTTTGTTTCATGACTAGCAACAGTTGTTTTCAATAACTTATCGAATTTGAGTTAACGTGTATTTGTACCTTCTGCTGCCTTATCACTCAATCTCATTAATGACAGGTCTCTTCGATTTCTAATGAGGCTTAAATTAATAGAATTATTGTTTGTGTTCATAGCTAATGTTTTTAATAGCCACACAGCGATAGCTGGGGCTATTATTGACCTTCTCGTGGTTTTTTATTTCGTTGTCAAGATTTTTGTTACGACCATATGACGTTACAACCACTTCAAATCTGCTTTTTGTTCATTCGTTCATGCAATTTCAACTGAATTGCGTGCCTGACGTCATTTTTCGCTCTTAGTGCAGCGAGTTTTTTTGTTCATTTGCGTGATTAAATTTTTGGTCACTTTTGACTTACCTCACTCTCAAAAATGACTTCACTTTGAAATTGACTTCTATTTGCTTTAATTCAAAGAGATAAGGTCAAATAGGCGTGTGTCACTCGAAATGAAGGTTATTTGAGAGCAGCTAATAGAGGCAGCAAAAAGTTATACATATTTTTAATCAAAATATAACATATCAGCCTTCAATGAAAAGACGATTTTTATTGGTCTGTCTTTTTTACTGTTTTTTAGACTACGATGTACGAAGATCTACGAAGCAATTGCGGCTATTTTCTGGCAATCTGCCGGCTATGTTCTATGATTTTAACACCAATTGTGTTTTTTAAATGAGTGAGTTTTTGCCGCTTTTGGTCTCGTTAACGACAAGTGATATCGGTTCAACATTTTAGAGTCATGTAAGATTTTTATGCAGTCGTTTTTCAGTGATGGACGTATTTTTAAGGCAAATTAGAAATGTTATAACGTAATAAGGCGCATGAAGAAAACAATAATTTAAAATCAAACCTCAAATAATTTGAAAACAAGCAATAACCATAAAAATTGATTTTGATCTGCTATTTCGAAATGGTTTTGCTTTGTTGAGATTCATTGACTGTCCTTCTCTATCTAAGCAAAATTGTGCAAAAGATCACTTGAAGATTGTTTCTCTTGAAACGATTGTTGCTACTATCTGTTTCAGGTTAAAAGTTTTTTCTGTTTTTTGTACTTAGGCTGTTTTTCAAATGGTTTTCAAATGCGTGCTCTTATGATTGGATTGACTTGTATTGACAATGTGTTTTTGAAAAAAGTCAATTTGGCTTCCTAATAAAAGGTTGTTTTAAAACTTTTTCGGGTCAACAGGCTTTGCTTCGACTGACCCCAAGCAGGGAAATAAGCAGCTTAGCTCTAGAGAATATCTTAACGTTTTCGTTCGCAGGCACCTTAAATATTTGAAAGATTTTATCAAAAAAATATTTCGTTTGCCAACTTCGTTCCTTTCGTATTGTCTTGTTTAATTCATTATCTGTTTGGTTTTTATGTTCAATGCTCGATTGGAGTTTAAAATCCTGTTTTATTTTTCATAAATAAACGAGACGAAATTTTTCAGAGAAAGATTGCAGAACCTTGATAAATGTTCTTCATTAAAAATCTGTTCATTAAAAAAATGGTTTTGAAAGTTAATCAGTTCTTCTTTATTGTTTAACGTGGATAGATGCGATTCAATTGTTGAACTCTGTTCTGTGTTTCTTTTGTTTTTTGTTTCCTCTAGAGGTTAGTTTTGATATATAAAGATTTGCATTCATGGTTTTGGTATCCTCTCCTTGATTCTTCTTCAAAACTGTCCTAAAACAGTCAAGGTTGCCGAAAACAATTTTGGCAGATGATTGGGTCAACTATTGTAGAAAGCTTGACGGAAATAGAAAGAGTATTCGCGAAGCATTCCAACTCTTCTTTTTAAGCTTATTACAAATATTCACTCACGTTTCTACGCTGAACAGCTTGTTGCTTCCGCTTGAGAAAAGAGGGGCCTGCCTAATTTGAAGCAAAAGAGAAAAAAAACCACGAGAAGTTTTAAAGTTTAGCTTCGTTATTTTGGCAATGTTCATCAAAACAGTTTGCCTGTAATGATTGGAACAAGAATAGCAGGCTGATTTTTTTATAAACATGTCAAGCCTGGATATATTTCGTCATTTTGTTTCAATGTCCTCAACAAATCAATGGCGCAGAATACGTCGAGCTGGTGGAAGTTTTGCTTTTGTATAAACTACTGTTTTCATTTCGATTTCATTTTTAATCTAGGGCATGAATGGTTCAATTTTTGTGAGAAAATGATAATTCTTCGTTTTCTATTTCTTGCAGCTTTTAGTCAGTAATTTTCTCACTGACTTCTCAATTTTCTAGCTGAGGTACTGGAATTAGCTGGCAATGCCTCCAGGGACAACAAGAGGAAGAGGGTGATTCCCAGGCACATTCTGCTGGCAATCGCCAATGACGAAGAGCTGCACGAGGTTAGTATTCGTTGGAACACATTTACAGCCTTTTACAACTCAGTCTTGTTGCTGCTACTTATTTGCTTTTAAGTTCGTTAAAGGTTAATATGCGCTTTTCTTCTAGAACATTCGTTGACTTCTCAAGTGACTTTTTCACGCTTTCGTTCTTCGCTTATGAGTGATCTCTATTGCTCTCACTCCGAAATAAAGCTTGTTGCTAAAATAAAATTGATTGCAGGATGGAAACAAGAAGGGCCTGATAGCCGAGTGAGCAGTGATTCTGGTGAGGGATGGGGGAGGTCCATGGTACGAATCCCGGCCTGGTCAACTATTTTTTGCTCCCATACAGAAAAATTTATCTAGGCTACAGCCCCTGAATTAAATTGCATCGCATGTCCTTCGAGAGCATTTCTTCCGACAGTAGTCGGTTTGTTTTTTTATCCGATTTTTCGCTTGACCGATTTTTCGTCTGACCCATTTGACTTTTCGTTCTGAAAACGGGATAAACAGGTATCACCCACCATTAAGTTCTCTTATAGCCTTTCAGCTCACTAGTCTCCAAGTATGGGATTCGCAGAAACTGTTTTGGAGACTTGGGTGAAGGGCGGTTCTTAGAGGTTGAAACCCCACCTCTCCTCTCACGACAAAGCCCACGCTACCACCCCTCTCATCACTTCACCCCCCCCCCCCCAATCCCCAACCCTGCACGTCGTTTAAGGGTTCCGTGCAACCAAAGAGCCCCTCCCGCAGTCCCCCCCCCCCCCCCCCCCCCACTGTTACCCCCCGTCATTATTTGTTTTCTGGATTTCTTTATCAGTGTATCAATTTGGATAATTGGATTTGAGACAACCCCCGTAATTCACGCCCTAGCGCTAGCATTCCTAAGACCCAACTATCTACTAGGAGCCTGCCGGTGGTTCGAGAGCAATTCGCCTGACGTTAGTCGGTTATGTTTAATGTTTGCAAATATTTGCAGTAGTTTTTCTTGGAAATATTTTTGCAGTAGCTTTTGTAAATGTATCAGCTTGTACCCTCTGCTCTAGCTTCTGAAGCACGTGACCATTCCCCAGGCTGGTGTCTTGCCTCGAATTCACCCAGAGTTGCTACAGAAGAAGAAGGGATCATCCACTTCCAAGAGCTCTGATAACTCGGGGGCCAAATCAAATAGCAGTAGTGCTTCAAATAAGGGGACAGCTAAAAGTGCTGCTACAAGCAAACAGCAGAAGGCGGCGGATAAGGTGTACGATATCGCAAATGTAGACAAAGCAGCGCCCAAATCACCAGCACCCAAAGGACAAACTTCAACATCGCAAGCCAAAGTAAATAAAGCTACAAAGTCAGGGAACTTAAGTTCTTCGAAAAGAAATATGCAGCTGTTATATACGAAGATTTTATTTCAAAATTACATAAAATAGATTGGCATTGTAACACCCTCTTTTCCGTTTTTGGCGTGCGTAGTTGGCATCTTTTGTTATATTTGAAAAAAGTTTTGTAGTCAATCATATTATATTTTATAGTTGATAGCGTTTATTGAAGAGGTTTAAATTAGTTTGGCGCGAATTATCGGAGTTTCCTCGTAGTTTTTACATCCAGTTCATCGTGCCTTGAGGCGGTTTGTTACAACTATAATCAGTTACTCAAGGTACAAAGTATGAAGTTAATATCCGGCGATCTCAGAAACGGGGCTCTGACACCAAGTAATAGATGTTTTTGGAATGAAGGAGTTTTCCACTCGTATTTAGTGGCTGTTGTCTTTAGGGTGATAAACTGTCAGTTGTTTTCACGAAGAAGTGTTTCAATGGTCAGGACGTAGATATATGTCTGGGCAACATTGCCCGTGTCAACTCAGACGCCATCATCAACCCGACCAACTCTAAATTGAAGCTAGTAGGTGATATTGGCAGTACATTGCAGAAGGCCACTGGTAAGTCCCTGGAGGACGACCTGAATGACCTGTACGACCAGACCGGGGAGTTGCAAATGATGAGTGCCATTATTACGCCTTCGCATGGACTCCCCTGCAAAAACATCATCCACTGCAATCCGCCAGGTTAACTTTAGCTACTAAATGTCTTCGATACCTCAGATACTAAAAGTCTTAGATTCTAAATCCTTTATGATCTAGATTGCATTGTAGAAAGGTGGTGGTATTGGTGATGCGTTTACACTGTATCGTTTACACTGTATCGCCAATTTTAGTTACTTTGGATTTGGATGCTAGAGAAATTCTTTATCCGACTAAGGAATCGATTCTGATTTCGAAGTTGGACAGTAATACGTATGAGGATAGGTCATACTTTTGATGGCTAATTTTGGTCTCTAAAATGGGGTGGGAGACAGTATAAGGATTGGGTTGCATAGAATGTCCCCGTCATCATGATTTTGCATGAGCTATAATTTGCTGTAAATCCTACCAAACTTGCGAGCGTGTAGGTGTGTGACACAATGTGTAAACATAACCGTCTAACGTCGGCCGGCGAACTGCTCTCGAACGACAGGCCAGCGGTTGGCTTCGGTATGGGCCTGCTGGGGCTTAGGGCTAAAGAAGCAACTGTTACAACATACGCCTCAGAAAAAGCAATAGGTGGGGTCCTCTCACAAGGTAGACATCCAGTGATTTACGTCTCCTGGAAATTGTAACAAGCCGAGAGCTACTCCAATATTGAGCGAGAAGCACTGGCTCCTTGTGTTCAAAAGATTGAAACAATTCCTGCTTGGAAGGAGGCTCACTCGACAGACTAACCACAAACCTCTCAATTATCTCTTTGCACCAGACGAAGAAATTCAAAGATAGCATTAGCAGGAATCACGATCTCGACAATAGCACTGGTGGGATTCGACTTCGAATTGAAGTACACACCCGGAAAGCAGATCAACCATGCTGATGCTTTGAGCAGACTATACTTTGATGACAACGATGACATTGACTGAGTCTGCTTTGCCTTGAACAATTTCTATTTTATGCGATCCCATCTGGTAACGCAGGCAGACATCAAAACTCAGCTGGAATTGGATAGATTATTCCAAGATGACATCAAAAGAATAAAGAATGGCAACTGAGAGCAATGCTCTGAAGCAGAGAAAGGATTCGAACAGAAAAATGCTCTGGCCGTCCACAATGACATCATCTTTCGTAGTGTTGTACCTTCTTTCCGCCCAAACAGACCTGTGCTGATGGCTAACGCTTGTGAGACGCAGCCCGAAAAATTGCATCAGAAACAGCAGTCCGAATGATGGCCTGGCATCAGTCAAAATTTTTTTTCGATGTCTGTAAAAATGCCAAGATTACGGGCCTAGCCTGGGAAAACAGTATGTACTTGGCCAGACGAAGATGGTTGTGAAAGACTCCGTATGTAAAGGGGCCTTATTAGGGACTAAGGTGATATTTTAGTGATCGTTGACGCGGGACAAGGTTGCCTAGAAGCCTTCCCTGCGGGAAATAGAACTTCTCAAACATTGAAGGTGTACTTAAATCAAATCTTAGCAAGATTTGGGATAACAAAAACGTTAGTATCAGACAATAGTGCCGTGTGTCAATGACTTTGATCTGTGTGAACCAGTCGCCCTCAATGCGACGAGCTTTTCACCAACAGTTCGTCTTCTTTATTATCCCCGAGGGATTGAACTCGTCATTTATTCAGCTGGAGTAAAACAAGACAGTGCTTGTAAGTGACAACCAAATTGCACGGCTGGAACCTGATGACATCAAGACTAAATATGCTGATCAGCAATCTATTGACTCAAGCTGAGAAGAGTAAAGACAACAAAGACGTGGCATCATCTGATTCCACTAAAGAAACTTCAATAACTGAAGGAGAGCATCCTTCAGGAGCCACGAGAACTTCGACGAAAGAAACAGCCTGAAAGATTTGAGAAGCTATCCCTACGATCTTGCTTAAGAATGGAGGGAAGATGTGATATATCGCGAAGTGGAGAACTTAAGAGTTCAAGTTGAAAATTCGATATATAGAGAAAACATTTTTACCGGATGTTGGCGAAGTAATGTTATTAAATAATGGCTTATAATTTGAACCGAATTGTTGCTTCAAACATGTTCAAGCTACATTTTTATCACTGTGCATAAACTGTCAATTTGGGCAGTAAATTTGAACTTCCCGCCATCAATGATGATCATAAGCAAACTTGCGAATCCTCCCTGTAGATGTCAGTGACATTTCTTAGGTTAGCAGAACAATGTTAATTGCAAAAACTGCTCTAGTACTTGCCACATACGGCAAGGAGGAAAACTTGTTTATTAATAGCCGCGAAGCGATAGCGGATATTATTGGGGACATCGTGTTTTTTACAATTCAAAGAATTTGAATTGTATTGGGGCGCTGTCTTTTTTTTTTAAGGTCTGTTCACACATTTTCATGATTTTTGAAGTCAAATTGGAGTAGTGATTTTGGTCACGCCGAAACAGGAAATGGAGCGAAAAAGCGAGTGGTTTTGCGGCGTGAAATTTTTTCGCTCTAATTTTAAAGTAGAGTGAGAATACGGTGTTTGAACAAAAATTCGCTTTATCGGTAGTGGTTTTTTTGTTCACATGCGGCAATTTCACTTTGATTTCTACTGTTTTTTCGGATTTTTTTAAATGGTTTTTTCCAAACCATTCATAGTCCGTTCTAGGTCTAGTTTTCTGTTTAGTCAATGAAAATTCTTTGAATTGTACGTCAGGACTTGTCCTGCTATGTTTTTTAATTCGTCGTCTCCATCGATGATTCTTACGACCTGACTTCTTGGAATTTGACTTTTTCACTAACTTCTACTTTGCAGTTAAAATTTGTGTGCGTGACGTCATTTCTGCTTTTAGGCCAATTGCGTGACTTACGTCACTCAAAAAAATGACTTCTGAACTCACTTATGGAACTTTAAATTTTATGAACATTTTAGTTAAAGATCAATAGTGTGCATCTAAGTAGTGCCAAACTTATACTCCCTAATTCTTGAGTTTTTGATTTCGAAAGCTCTCTGAGCACTTTTTCCTTATAGGCCGTATATGTGTCATAAAATTGACAGTCCTAATCTATCCCTAGTGGTCAATTAAAGGACTGGTGGTCGATCTATCTCTTATTTCTTTGGTTGTTTCAGTTCATGGAAGGCCACAAGCGTCTATCGCGGCTATTTTCCGGCAATCTGCCGGCTATGTTAGTTAATGTGTAAATTAATCCATATCAGGTAATCTATATCTGGACGGATCCGTATTTTTCATACTGATACGGACTATAATTACCTGTGAATTTTGGTACTTTTAGGCCATTTTGAAATCAATTAGTAAAATATTAAATTTCTTGTTACGCGTGCTCGAGACCGCCACAGTAAATCCCCCAAAAACTTGCGAGCGTGTAG
>NC_134469.1:41174703-41250703 GCF_964194025.1 Convolutriloba macropyga
TTACGACGTGTAGTTTTTAGACATCATTTTGACGTTTTGTTAAATATGGTGATGCAGAGCCGTTGTTTCTTGGCAAAAAACTTTTGTTTTGGCTTCATTAACGTTTACTTGTGATTGCCCGTGCTTTTTTCTGCAACTAACTCGCTAATTATGAATAATAAAGTTGGAGCTCAGTTTTTTGTCATTTGAGCATTCTGCCCAATGCGTGATGGTTTGATTTGTTGTTCTGGATAGTTCGACGCTTCGAGCGCTTATTGAATTCTTCCGTCTATTTTTGTTTTTTTGTCGGACGATATTTTTTAGTTTAACATTTGTTCACATAGCAAAGCTGAAAAAGTCTTCATGACTTCTTTTTATAACAGCATTTGCTCGCTTGGCGTCATTTTTTAAAAATGTCTCTGGTAAAAGCTTTTAGGTTGTTTGTGTTATTAGATTTCGGTCATTTGTTTTTTAACAAAATGACATTTGCACTTAAAGTTTAAGTTCAATTTGAATGAATTTGAGGTCAAAGAAACTCGTATGTGATGGAGTGATTTCTAATGAGCCATAATAATTTCCAGTCTGCTGCTATGTTAATAGGAATTAACACTCGGTACTGTTTCCGCCTGCCGGTAGTCAAACCAATCGCTGTCTTTTTCACATAAATAGTTAGCGTTTTATCGAATCGCTTAAATTTTTATTATGGTAGAAATAATCGTGGTATTGTTTCCTCTTTTGTTATTTTAACTGAATTGAAACTGTACCGCTTTGTTTTATTTGATGAGCTACCGTTTAAATTGTCCTATGGAATTATGGGTACTTGCAGGACTAAAGAATGTAAAATTTGCAATTGGGTGCGTTAATATGACGAAAACGTTTACTAATTGTATTTGTTGCAGTTCGGTGGCCTCCAAGATCAAGCTACCTGATGTGACGTTGAGGGCGATGAGCCAGTACTTCACTAGTCAGAATGGATCCAAGATCAAGAAGTTGGAGCTGGTATTCAGAAACCTCACCGTTGCCAAGCAGTTCGCGGCTGTCTTGCAGCAAATGTGAAGTTCACTCTCATGTTTGAGCAGCTCAGATGAGACACAGCTGTCACAGACATGCTTGATCAACTCATTTAATCTCTCAAATATATCACGACACTACTCAGTTTCATTTTTAGTTTTCCCTTCCCCTATTACAGCAGATAAAGAAGATAACAACTGCCGAAAAGTTGGATTCCCAACGAGAGAGACTCAAATACTAATAATTTTGTGCTGTCAGCTTTGATCAGTTCTTATAAAATTGTCCTGTCTAGACAACAGTCTCTTTGCTTTGTCTGGGCGCTTTCTTCCAAATTACCATTTGTAGTGATAGTGATTCATAATTCATATAATGATGAGGTCATATTATCGATCTAGCTTCGGTTTTATTACCAAATGCTATGTGTCGTTTCGCCTCGGGTGCAGTTCAGTTGTTCGTTTCTGTGGAAGAAAATGGGCCATTATTGTTAAAAAATTGAAATAAGTTTGAGTTTGACCAAATCTTTCTACTTCGATGCATTTTCTTACATTTGTATTATTGTCTCATTTCTATGATGTATTTTTTCATTGTTTGAGTAGCTTTTTCCTCTGTTCATTAAACCCGTATTCAGTAGATTGATTGTTTCGTGTGGTTTTGATTTGATTTGGAGTTCGGCATTAAATTTTCTGATAATTTTATACAATGGCTACCCAGTGAACACCTCACCTCAAGAGTTTATTCGAGAATTATCTTTCAATGGTTTTTTCATTGGGAAGCTCTGGTATTTTTAAAATTGCATGTTTCTTTTTAATATAAAAGCATTGAAGATTCTTATACAATTTTTGAGATTTGTAGGTGTTAGGAGCCTCTTGGAATCAAGGTAGGATACTAAATGGGATCTATTAATCACAAAAGCCTGTAGAAATCTCAGAATTGACTGTCACGCAATTACTTGCTTTAGAAAGTAACCGGAGTGCCCATGTGAGCTCTTCAGCAAAATTAAAGTTCGGCCACAGAAGTCTCGCTTTTTCTAGTCTCGCAATTTTAAATCGTTTAAGTTGTTTCAAAAAGGTTTGGAACAGGGAATCTAAACTTAATCAAATGCAGTTGCCCTTTGCTCTTTGCATGGACATCTGTGCCAATAGAGTCGATGACGTGGCAGAAGCTATTATTGATCTGAATAATTGCTCTCAAACAATACTCTAGCAATTATTTTAGTCCTGCTGGTCATTTTTCTAACACAATTTTTTTATACCATCGACTTTTCGTTTGATTTTTTGTCTGACCATGTGATTCTCGTCTGACCGTTCCAACACGGTGGGTAAGTTGCTGAGCAGTTAGTTTTCTTAGATCCTAACTAGTCTCTAAATATGAGATTCACCGAAACTGTTCAGAATAAATTCATGGTTCAGAGTTTGGCACCTGAAACAGAATAGAAAATGCTGCTCATGATTGCGCTGATTTAAACAGGAGAATTGAGCATATTTCTGCTCTCACAAGATGCACCCTCAACCAATTTTTAAAATTAACATTCTGTTTTTTGTTTCCTGGATATGATTGGCACTAAGAAAGCAATGATATCAATCAAAGTGAAAAATGGCGTTGAATAAGGCAGAAAATTAATTGTCATTAAAAAATTGAAAATTCATCACTTTTAATTCATCTCTCAAAAGATGTTGGAACTGCGATGATGTGAATGCTGTGAAAGTTCTCTTCACAGCATTCAACTATCGTTTCGCACATTGATTTTCCGCGGAAGTTTTTGCCACAATTGCTGCTTCCATTTATTGTATCTAAAAAGTTATGCAGAAAAGTTTTGAGCTGCAAGAACTAATCGTGAATAATCCAATCAAAATCACCTGTCCTGGTTCTCGTCTACAGCAGGAGCAGCATTAAATTTACAAAAAAATTTCTTCATTCGTCGCGGCAAGTTTAAATTGCTCTCAAGAAAGAACTAATAAAGTAGTCCATCTTAGCCAGCTGATTGGTCTACATTCCTGGAGTCAAAGCGAACCAGAAACGCTGGAATGTCATGGTATAGCGTAATTACTGAAAAAACCGCCGACCCAATAAGAGCCGATACTTTTGAAGCAATGAATAGGGGCCATCTGTCATGGCTAATAACTGATTAAACGGTTTTATAAGCTCTAAATTGAAAACACAGTTGTGTGGCTTCAATGGCGCATAATAAAAACTCAATTGCCAGGCTCCATCTGCAACTCTGCTGAAATCCTAGTAAAAATGGTTGTACCACAAGATTAACTACCGTTGGACGGTTCAATGAACTGGTTTCGTTTTCAGTATTAAACATATCATTATTTTACTTACAAACATTAATATTTTTTGGCAACCATAGATGGTAAAAATGAAACCTATGTGAAAACAACGAACACTGTTTCACTGGCTGTTTAAGATACACTGGAGGTATTGAAACACATTTTAACAAGAATTTGTGGCTATGGTTTCTTGGCAACCATATCCACGACAATAGACGTTCATGGTGCCCTGGATGACCATAGATGGTAAAAATGGGATGGATCATAGACTCATACTAATTAATTGCTCCTAACGAAGTTCATAGCAATTATTGTAAACGTGTGTGTCGTTGTTATGCAAAATTTTTGCTTGAAAATTTTGACTTTTCGAGTGACTTTTACGCTCTTGACTTTTTACGTTTTGCGTGATCTAAAACTCTCTCTCAATCACAATTTTACGCCGCTGAACTCAATTGGCGGCAATTTAATACTAAAAGTCAAATGAAAAGTGCGCCGAAACTGGTGCCATTTTTACTTTAAATCTTAATAGTGGTATATGTTAAGCTCTAATGTGGTTATTTGAAGCAATTCTTCCGACGTTCATTCGTTTATGTTTAATTGACCCAGGCATGCATGCCAAACTGTCATTCTGCCGAAAAAAATATCCATGCAAATCCTGGCAATAATGGCAAGATCATGCAAGGAACTTTCCATGGCCTGTATGGAACCATATATGGTTCTTTGATATGGTTGCCGAGATTATTTAGCTCATCTATGCATTAACTGTTCACGCTAGTTCATCGGTGTATCCAGCGAATGATTGCACATCCGAAGGTCAAAATTATTGACGTTTCTTTTATCTAGTTCCGTTATGCTCCGAAGCAAATCAGGCAATAACACTAGAATATTGCTGTCGTTTTAATTAATTTTGTAGAAGAAAAACTAGATATACTCCTCCAACCAATCAGAGACTGATAAGACACTATTCTCTTATATAACGCGCATGCTTAACTAACTCTTGCCTCTTTACCACCGTAGATTGATTCGGTTAGTCTTAGATATAGGTAAACCTACTTCGCGCGCCGATATAAGTAGCCCTAGCTCTTTAAAACTGAAGGCTGTAAAAGGAGCCCACCTCGAGACTGCCTTAACTGGTGCGACCAGTGAGTTAACAATCTCTAACTGCAAAAAGAACTCACGTAGAACACACTATTATCTCTTGAGGAGAAAAGGGTTAGTTTATATAACTTAATACTCTTTTTACAGAAAACGGGGAACACAGCCCCAAAAAATAATTAAAAAATAACATAAACACATTAGCATTGACAAAATGAGCCGTCACACTGAGCAAACCTCATAAAAATTGAACACATTCCGAAGAATTACGATTAGCCGTTCTCAAACAACAGAAAAAACGTCGCATGCAGGAAATTTTACCATTTGAAATCACAATATCAACACCTAGATGAATTAAATTTACTACTAAATACAGCAAAACAACTGAAATACCACTACTTTGCAGTAGACCAACAGCTTCTCCTCTCATTACAAGATAAAGCTTCACAAGTCTCACGGACCGCTTTCCTTTCATTTATAATAGAAATATACGGAGTTCAACTCACAAAAGGCTCAATTTCCTTTATTTGCTACTCTTTCATAAACAATTATATCTCACTTATTTACGACACTTTATTCAATCCATTATCAGACACGCTATTTGAATTCTTTAAGGGATTTTGGACAGAAATTCAGCCCTCTGATAGAGCTGGTACATTGTGGAAATCATCATTTGAATTTTTAAATTGCCTAGCGGCAACACTAAATACACCTGCTTTACAATCACGAAGAGAAAGGATACACAAAATTGCAAAGAAATAGACAGGAAATAGAAGATTTCAGCTTAAGAAAAGATACACAAGCTCTGCACAAGACGCTGATATACCACAAGAGGAAATATTAGACACACTATCCTGGTATATGCATAGATTTTAGAAAAGACTTGTAAGACATATTTTTCAGGCTAAAAATCTCACTGTTAGCACACACCCCCAATTAATAAATCAACTACCAGAAACAGTACACTATATCTACGATACAAATTGGTTTCCGGAAACGTTTGTAACCATCACGGAAGTACCATCTGAAATTACACAAAAAGTAAAAATTGATCGTAATAATATTGAATTTTGAAATCATAACAACCAAAATCAACCTTTTATTTTCACAAACTATACAGAGAACACAAATATATCCCTGGAAGCATCACCAATAGAAAACATGGATACTTTTTTCATTCGCAACCGATGAACTCTAATTTTAAATGAAAACACAGAAACTGGCTTTGATTCCACACTACTAGATGTTGGAACACTTTTTTCATCTCATACTGGAAATACTCTTTCACTAATTGATCTTGAGAACAATAAATACAACAACAACAGTGATAATAATCACGAGGTACTTAATTATTCCACTAATAACACAAATTTTTATGAAAGCCACACAAATAGACAACATATGAATTCAACCGATTTGACACAAAATTCGGATCCACTAAATACAAATCGTCCACTACTACGCAATATAAATACACCTTTACCCCGCTTACAGTGACAAAATTCAGTCCACTTTAACACTGAACCTGTCAGTTTAAACAATTCTACTCAACCAGTATCAACGAATAACCAAAATATTCAATTAACCCCTCAACAATTAATAAATTTTTTAAGACAATTCAATTCACGAAATAATCAACAAAAAACAAACGCTCCAACTCCTTACTATTTGCAAGCAGCGTCTACACAAATTCAACTGCTGTTAGACGAAACACACAAAAGATATACCCTTATTTAGGCGGCTCAGTACCCATGCAGCAAAGTTTAAGACCGTTTGATGGTACTGACCTCACATACACTACGGACGATTTTCTAAACGCCATCACAGCGAACATAGTCATGGCAGCAAGACCTGAACAAACTGATTCACGGTGCCACAAAGCATGGATTCTTAAACGAATTGCAATGATACAAACGAGCCTAATTGTCCCAGCACAGCAATGGTTTTCACACTTAATCCTAGAAATTAAAAAGAACTGGAAAGCCTTCTGCCGAGAATTTCAAAAAACTGTTGATAACCAACAAGTGCAAACACAAGCGAAAATACTAGAAAGCATAACACGTGCCTCAAGAGTACAAACAAAAACACTAGCATTTCGAATTGAACAAATGGCTAGAAAAGCATGTGATAATGATGTTCCTGATATGAGAAATGCACAGATGAATGACGCGCTTGTTAAAGTACTAGCTCCACAATTCGCAAGAATAGCTCTTAGAAAGATAGCTAATCACAATTGAACAGCATTGGAACCACAGCTTCTATTTGCACAAAGTTGAGAAAATCCATCAAGAAGACAGCACTAGAACGCACATAGATAGACATAAAATAAGCCCAATTTGCGCTCTTTCCTCATCCGTGAATAATTTATCGATAGACATAGATAACCTCACAATACATGATGTACGCACTATGCAACAAGATATTGCATATGGGATCAACGTAGTACGGCACAAGTACTCAAATGACCCAAATTCTAAAGGGAAACCACTATTCCTTAAAATTTGGAGAAAATATTCACGATATACATAGAATTTGCACCTGCCCCTAAAAAAGGTACATAAAACCACTTGAAAAACCTAATTTTCAAAAACAAACTTTCAAGCAAGAAAAGGAAACCAAAATCTTCCAAACAAACAAGTCACATCAAATAACATGACTGGTAAAGCTCTACCATTTCCCTATCGCTCACGAAGCAAGAGTAGAAAAACTTCAGAATCTTCCCGACATAGAAGTCCTGACAGACCCTCATTTTCAAATCGAAAACCATAATATGGATACAGTAACTTTGAACCACCAAGTAGAACTGCTTCATCATACGCGAGACCACAGAAATTTCAGAAAAAAACCTGACTATATTAAAAATAACGCTTACTCTAGTAATTTTAGACCGCAATAACCTAATTATAATAGAGATGGAAATCTTCCAAGTTGACCATTTTCACGTAATCGCCTTCGAAAGTTACGAAATGACCTTACTTCACTCATAAAAAGTTCAAACGGACAATACAATGTCTAACACGGAACAAACGGAAACGCAAAATGTTTCTGAAGAACACCTTCTAGAACAACAATTTAACGATTTGCTCTTGGAACTCAACCAAGATACACAAGAAGAATATTTTATTTGTCAGGAAGAATGCAATACTCGCAGAGAAGAATCAATGCTTTCCAAGTCGTATAAAACTACTATTTGGGTGCTACCACTCACAATCGAAACACAACAGACACCCGATCACACAAGAAAAATTTCCCCACCACATATTGAAATTGATTTCCTAATTGGCTTGGGAGCCACACCTAACGTATTGAATAACTAAACTTGGAATGAAATTAAAGAATACCACAAGTTACAGTTGAAAGCATCAACATTTGATCTCTCAGCAGCAAATAATTTTAAATTGCAGTCACACGGACGTATAAAACTTACACTTTATCCAGACGTAACAGAACACAGAACTCATCAAAGCATCAATTTTACAAAATTGAACTTTTTCGGAACATCATTACAAGAAAAAATGCAGAAACAATAAAATGTTTATCTCACACAATTGAGATTAAATATAATCATGAACCGAAATCCTTAAAATTCTATGATTCTTCCACAAAATCACCAACAGATTATTCACGATTATTTCCGTTATCGGAGATCACTCATTTTTTTTTTCATGTTCTGAACATATTCAAAGGTTTTTCCGAAATCCTTTAAATCACCCAATGACCTTTGTCAAAGGATTAATTGGATATGCACAAGATATCTCACTTTTAGATCTACAAACCACGGAATACCGCATCAATGAACTCAATGATTTCATGGATGCCTATATTTCAAATTACCTTACACACGGTACCTCAGAAATGCTCTAAAAACTCTATGGTTTAAATCTGACGAAGCAACAGGAACCCGACTAGAAAGCACAATAGAAAACTTTTCACATACCATTCGACACTTTTATGTTCACACACACACAGAGAAAAGTTTTCTTCAAATGTTCAATTTCGATAACATTAAATTGAAACAAACACAATTTGAACAATTAGCACAACTCCTAATCAAATATAGATTTTGTTATGCCACATCTAAACATGATGAAGGAAAAAAAGTTGAACTAAACCTACCTCTAAAAGCAACAGCAGTATTCAAAAAGCAACGAGCTATACCCTTTCAATTACAATAACGAGTACAACACTTACTTGACAAATTAACACATTTTGACATAATTGCACCTGTAAATACAGATTCCCTCACTACAGAGAACACATTTATTAATCCATTAATTAGAATAAAAAAAGGGAGAATCACTTAAATTTCTTCTAGGCGCTCGTCAATTGAATACCACGATTGACAAAACTAAATATAGTTGGCCAATAGAGCCAATACAAATCGTACTCACCCAATTCAAAGGAGCGGTTTTCTTATTAGCCGACATGAATAGTGCATATAATCAAATGCCATTAGACAAACCTTCACAAAGTTTTTTATGATATTTCTATCCAGCAGCCTTCTCATCCTTTATGAGCAGCATACGTGATGATCTTATTCTGACAAGTTAATGATTTAAAACGTTGTCGGAATAAGATCATCACGTATGTTGACGATGTATTTTTTCAAGATACCACTACAGGCACAATGTTACAGACATTAGACAAATATCACAATAATTCTCAGAATTGAAAATTTAAAAGCTGCCCCAGATAAATCTTTCTTTTTCTTAGAATCAGTTAGATTTTTAGGACACCAAATACAAAATAATTACATACATCCGCTTAAATCTAGATGGCTTTCTAAAACTACAATTTTTAATATTTATATCTAAATAATTGTAAAAACTTCAAGTCATTATAAGACCATTCTATTTATAACTCAGAGACACATTAGACTTCAAATGGACAATAAAAATCCAACAAACGTTTGATAGAGTTGAAACTTACAGACGGAACACTACGTCTTGCAATTCCAACCCGGAAAAATGTTTTTATATTCTGAGTGATGCCTAGAACTGTGGTATTGGAGCTGCACTTCTACAGAAAAATTGATTTGGATAAATGGAACTAGTATCAGGAAATTCTCGTCTATTCTCTACTACAGAACTCAGAGTTTCAACCATTCTTCGCGGATGCTCTGCAATAATCTATGCACCTTATAAATTTGAATACTTTATTCAAAGGTCACTGCACCTTATTTTTCTATACACTGACCACAAACCTACACTTTTCTTGTTCACACAGAAGAATACACCAAACCATCGAGCTTTCAAATTTCAACTAATTTCAAAACATAGTTTGGACAGAAGGACCTATTCACTTCCGGACCTTTTGAAACGTTCACTAACAACAACAACAGAGGACAAATGACGTCTACGGACGGTAGAAAATCCTGAATCCATAAAACTCTTCTTGGCGCTTAACCAACAAACACCACCGATACAGTGCCACTATGCTGGATCAAATGAATATATTATCACAGTAAATACAGACACTACTAAAGAATCAACACACTTTCCTATAAAATTACAGATAATAGATAATTAAAGATTATTTCCCAGTTGTCTTCCCTTTATCTTACCGTATCATACGAAGAATATAAAACAAAAGCACAGATTTTAGAAAACGTCGTTCACTACAGAACTCAACAGTTGAAACAAAGTCAACCCTATTTAGTAAATTATCCTGTAGTACAGCACATCGATTTTTCACTAGACATGAATAAAACTGAATCGTTTACACCTGATACTCAACATGCAAATTATGCAGAATTGATCAATAGCATAAAATTTTTAATGCCTTCAATGAATGATTTCATACCCAAGTCACCAGACAAACGACTGTTTCTACAATGAGCTACCAGAAATCACTGAGATATTCTTACAAAACACACAACAGCGAGACTGTCTTACAACAAGTTTTTCTTTGGAAACAATAGAAAAACCCCCATACTATCCCTACTTTAACAATTTGAGTGACAAAGAGACTTCTACTTTACTATAGACTATTCCAGGACTTAAGTATAATTGAAACAAATAAGCTCTTATATTTTATACAAGAGACACAATCGCCGAAAATATGTTTACCGTTCTTTCTTCTCTTATCAGTATTTCATACCGCAGATTCACAGATCTTTAAAGCCATCCCGGTAGTGAAAAAATCTACGTTACAATAACGGAAAGTTATTTTCCAAATATAAAAACATGGAAAGCAATGCTTACACAAGCCATTTCTCGAAGTTTCACCATACTTCAATCACCGTATTTCAATGGACACGATAGGTCCAATTTCTCCGTCCTCAGATAAAAACTCCTAGGTCTATTTCATAGTAGACTCATTCACACATTATGTTGTTCTTCACCTTTCTCCCGGAAATGACGCAGCTAACACATTAAATGTCTTATTCGACCATTGGATAGTTAAATTTGGAATACCAGATGTCTTAGTAACTGAAAATGGTAATTATATGTTATTGGCAACTTTGCACATTTTCGCCGCATAAATAATGTACAATTAAAAACACGCACACCGTATGCACCATGGTCAAATAGACTAGTACAAATCAGTAATAGAAAACTGAGCACCTTTTTCCGCACAGATTCCCAATATCACACATAGTAACAAAAAGTAAAAACCTCCCTTTTCGCGTATAACCCACAAGTTAGAACCAATATGAATCTTTCTCCATATGAACTTGTTTTTGGCATGAAACCCAAAAGCCAATAAAGTTTAGTCTATCTTCCATTACAGATGGTTTTGGACTCTGTAAACGTTCACAAAATTACTCATACTACTCTTTTCTAAAACATACACATACTGATAATATCGGCCACCATCCCCAAATTACAAAAAAGAACTTTCGCACATTGGTTCTTAAATCGTGAAAGATACACTTTGAAGTTTATAATGAAGTACAAAACTACCTCAATCAGAATAAACGTTAACATACATTTATAAATCGCCGTTTTAGAACGGCTCGACCAATAAAAGTTGATGTTCTTGTTGTAAATAAAGCTCCACAAATTGGAGTTTCAAAAAAGATCTTTGGACCTTTCAAAATAATTGATACCCCCACACTGGTAACATATAGACTAGAAGAAATTTCAGGAAAACCAATGACCCGCAACCCTAGCAATATTGTCCCCTATTATCCGAAAAAATCATTCGTTCAAGAACAAATGGAGAAACATTTCTCCGATAATTCTCTATTACGACTTCAACATCAGAAACCGACTATCACAAATTCGAAATCCATCTGGTTTAGTCTAGACATCCTGGAGATACCATCAAAAAATGAACCCTCCCCCTGGCCATCTTACAATTTGTCGGAAATACCTGAGACAAACTCGGAAAGACTACCATACAAGAGATGCCCTTTTATAAAACCAAACGACAAAAGACTACAGTTATACTACAATAAAACATTTCGGCTTTACACAGAACACACCTTTAGACCATTAAAATAACATACATATAATATCAACATCATTTCTCTTGCTTTAATTAGCCGAACACAATCTAGCATAATAGTCTAAATACACAATAAATAAAAGTCCACTAAAAAACAATTTCCCAGTTCTCCCAAATAAGAGGAATAATTCGGATAGTTTTTTCAACCTTCTCCCCCCCCCCTAATACAATTATTCTCTCTGGGAAAAATAACAAAGCTCCTCTAAAAGCTAACAAAATATACGGACTTTCTTTTCACCTGCTACCTTAGCAGAACCGCAAAACCCCTTCAATCAGGAAATGAAAAAGAGGAAATTAAGTTAGCAGCCGACCCACAGAATAATTCCCCAATGTAATTCAATCAACGAGATATGACTCGGTCACTTTTTTTCTTCCCGAAGAAAAATCGTGGTCAGGCTAAATCGCATTGTCCAAAATCACTTCAGTGTCCACCTGGCTTACAACTCAGTTGATTTCATCTCTTCTTTTTCTTTTACCAAACTCCAACTACTCATTCTTTCAGCTTCCTCAACTTCTCTTTGTCAATTAGCTTTCTCACTATCTCTTCTTTCCAACTTCTAAGTTTTCCACATCTCACCTTTAATTCTCTATATTTAAAGAACTGTCTCAAAGTACAGTTTTTGCTCTCCAAAGGAAAAACTTCCAGAGTCAGATCACAACAGCAAATTCAACCAGCTCACTGCTGCACAACGTTCAAACAGGCTCACAGCAGCCCTCTCAAAATCTTCAACTTTCAGTCTCACAGCACTGAAAGTTCAACTCGTCTTCACTAAATAGACAGGTATGCAAATTACTTCACAACATAGGCTTGAAAGGTTGTTTCGCAGAACTCCTTACGCTGATACCTTTCGATATATTTAAAGTTTTACAACGAAACAAATTCGTTTTCAAGATAATTTCTGTACTTTAGACCACATTTTATATTCACACACTTATTGTAAATGGGTCTTTTGTATAGGGGTTTTTAACAACTGACCTATTACTGTTTTCTATCTTCCATTTTTCCCAACACAAGCAACACGGACAATATTTGAACTTCTGTACCCTGATATATCATGTTAAAAAATCTAAACGCTATCCCAGCCTCTTACGATATTAAGTATATCAAGAACTTCCGGGACAACAATTGCTTCTGTTATCAAATATCTTCTGTCACTTCGGGACAACAATTAAAATTACATTTGCGTCCTCTAATCAACAATCCAACGCTAACCACCGATTTCATAATCACCAAGTTGCTCATACAGTAACGCCACCAAACAATTCACTCTCAAGTCATCCTTGAAGCTCTTCAATAAAAACAACAGGCTCAAGAAACCCAAGAACACCCATACTCGTTCATTATTACTGCCAAATCTGCAGATCGACCTCAACTTACTGGACACTCCCACCACTTTATCCCACAATCATTAATTCAATACCCTCCAATCAAAGTCAAGCGCAAATACACCAAGCGCAAATACACTAAACGCAAACACAACAACAACAAATAAATACACAAAACCTTTTGCCTTACTCAGGTTTTATTGCAAACGCAACCTTGCAACAGTAGACACCACTTATACCTGCTCCAGCACGATCACCACAACTTGAGTTAATCAACTATTCGAACACACGGCAATTTTCTACTCAACCAAATAATTTTGCTGACTTAGATAACACGAGTAGTTCCGAAACGCAACAGCCAATTCAAACTGTTTCTAATATAGAAAATAAACCACAAGATATTAATCTTATTTCTGACACTTCTGTTACTGGTCAACTCAGTTCTCAATTTTCTTCACCAACCCCATCACAAATTGCAAAAAACCTTTTAACCCGTCAACCCTTTAACCCGTACAATACCTATAATGATATTAAGCTCAAACTCACCTAACCCCGATCCAGACAAAAATTTCATCGTTGTTTTGGAAAACAGCCAGACACTACTAGATCTTACCCAACTCTACCACTTAAACTTGACACTAAATTTGTAGTTCCCCACCCACCCTTTCCGGTGATCATAAAAACGGTGAACAATTACATAATTGGGCAAAGCAAAGAATCACTAAGTCATAAAAAATTACACCGGTACAAAAACAAAGAGCGCTCAATTTACTCAAACAATCTAAAATCACTTTTTCTGTTGAAATTGTAGTTGAGCAAGATAAACGCTGCTCAACATGTTTTCAGGGTTAAAACGAACCCATCACATTTTGTTTGTCAAGAAATACACTATAAATTCGAAAGAGACATTAAAAACACTGCAGGATACTTTGTCTTCTTTAATCCTCATTCCGAAATATCTTACACAAATTCATTGCAAATCTAATCATACTTTTGATCAATTTTTTTCACATCCACTTCCCTTAAAACAACAAAATAAAATTGACAATCACAATATTTCAAGTACGCGCATACGCCATACTTGCGAAACTCAGCGACAAGGAAAGTTTTTGCCACAAAATCTCACTTAAGAGAGGTTTCCTGTTTGATCACGTTAATTGTTATGTTAACAATATGGAAAAACCTCTCTTTCCCACAGAAATTGAAGCTCATAGAGAACTTGCACGCCTTGTAAAATCTCGTAAGTAAACATCACTCACTCACAGAGGATACAGTTTGATGTACTTAGGGCGACGCACGCTGGGCTATGAGCAAGGAGTGCTACATAGAGCGTCGGGCCCCAATTTTCTACTTCATAAAGTCACGAATCCTCTGGTCATAAACACGGACCACAGTGTTCATGTCCCAGAACGCATCAACTGTATCTCTACACCGCCTCATCACACATTAAACCCAACGGTTCGTTCTTGTTTACTAGGACAAATCGCGAACGAGTATGTGGATGAAGGACGGGAAAAGGCCCTCCCACTAGAGTGCCTTCACTTCCCAATCAATTCACGCTTTACGGAGAGATTCTTGCATCTCTCCAAATACTTCTTCGCTCTCGCCGACTGCCATAATGACTATCTTAAAACCATTTTCCCGAGAGATTTTGCCCCCTATCATATTTAACAGAAATACGACCCCTTGTACCTTCAGTTTGGTTTTCTGCATCCAACACAAATGGCCTTAAATGACCAGACCCACAAAGTCAATCGGTTCAAGATGGTACGCACAATCCACAACTACTTTTTGTCAAGCAACACTTCTACAGAACGAATCCCCTGGTCCACATCAACTCACGCCCTCAATATGCTAACTCAAAGCTTACTTCACCCTACTACTTGAATTACAGCTACATAATAAAGTCCACTTATTGCGAAGACACCCTCTGTAATTTTGACCCGATCAAAAATTACCTTTTGTTTTGGCCACTTCATGCGAAAACACACAGACCGATACTTGTCCCCATTGAATACCTCCAGTGTGTAGAGGGAGGCACAACAAAGTGTAAGTATGGAAAAACTTTTAATCACCTCTACAGAGAGTGGATGGGGACAATCTGGTAAATCGCGAACCGACACAGGAGGAAATGCAGATCTTAAACCAACTCCTGGCGCTGCAGCCGCACTGCAACACTCAACCTCTACCCCCGTGCACTTTCGTTTGTCTCGCACGAGTCAATGAATTTCTTGAATTCTTCAGGGATCATGACAATCGGTCCGCTGACTTCGAATTCGAATTCTGGACGAAGGCAACAGTCCTACCACATTGGGCTCACAATCCAACAATTGCACAGACTCACTGTTCTGTAAAACTCAAAACTCACTTTTATTTTTCTTTTTCTATTTTTATTTCTATATATTTACTTTCTTCATTTATTATGTTCCTGTCTTCTTTGCCACTATTGAAGATTAGGATAAGTTCTTTTCATCTTTTTTTCGGTCCGAGCTTACTCAGCAGGCACTAAACTTCATTGAAAGGTATAAGAGAATGAGTAGCCCACAAGTAGCTAAAAGATGGATTTCCATCAGAAGATAAGTTGGTAAATCCGATCGGTAAAACCCTGTACCTGATTGAGATAAACAGAAATTTCTCTGTACAACTAAACAGAGACTACCGACTACAAGCGATCCTCCAACTGGGATTAAATTCTCACTACAGGACAGTGAGGGAAAGTTGGGTAGGCAGGACTGACGTTACTGGCCGGCACATCCTGTAACTGGCACATCTACTGACTCCACACTTGAAGTGGACTACTTACTGTCGACATTAGTCAACACTCTGCTGACAGGGACTTCAGATGACGGCACAGGGCACAACCCCACTTTGACGACAACACGCCGCTCCACCTCACTAAACAACGAGGATGACACATCCAGCGTATTTCTGCTACAACTCACAAATTCGGACTTAAAACACTTAACCCCGGATGGATGTAGCAGTAGAAATACTGGATGTACACATCCAACCAATCAGAGACTGTGAAGAAACTATTCTCTTATATAAAGCGCATGCTTAACTAACTCTAGTCAGTCTGTTAGTTTAGATACACCATGTGTATACACTTGACTCCGGTACTGTACTGTATTACCACCGTATTAATAGAAGTTTATCTTCTGTGTCTTTTTGAGTCGGTTAGTCTTAGAGATATAGGTAAGCCTACTTCGCGCGCACAAATAGGTAGCCCTAGCTCTTTATACCTTAAGGCTGTAAAAGGAGCCCACCTCGGGTCTGCCTTAATTTCGTTTCAGTCTGCAATTAGCGGTAAAAGTACAAAAACAGACTTCTTTCTGAGCTTAATTGACTACTCGACTAGGGAAACAAAAATTACCCCAATTCCTTGAAGAGAACAACGACTTCCCTAACGATGGATTAGGAAAATTATCCAATAACAAAATACGTCTAATTTTGGCACTCAACAGAAACAAGAGGAAAGGTTTTCAGTTTGACTAATTGATTTGTTTGCAATTATTTACATTTGCAGTTGTTGTATATTCCTAATTAGAGCCATAATTTAGGCAAAAGAAATTAGCAAACTCAAAACCTATTACAAATTTGCAACAGAACTCAAATCCGTAATAGCGCGCGTATAACCCGTTAAAATTGCATCACAAGAAACGCTTGTAAATCAAAATCAACTTTGCCATAAACAGTTCTTCCAAAAAAATCAAAGCCTACGGCTTCGATTTTACACCAATTGAAATGCGATGTTTCGCAGACTGCAAACGCTTTCAATCGTAGTTTTTTTTAAATAGAATGTTGATACCCTTTATTCGGTTTACGCAACGGAACGCAAATTCTATGCAGATATTTACTGCCAGTTTTGAAAGTATTGCATTCGTGGGATTATACGAAAGTCTCCAGGGAATTCATAACAGTTATTTTGTTCCCAGATAAATTTTGATCCCAGATAACTTCTATAAAAAAGGGGCCAGTCTGCCGTAAAATTTTTGCTATTTTTAATATTGCGTTTATTTTCTTTTATTTATAGCCACAAAGCGATAGGGGGCGCTATTATTGACATTATCCTGGTTTTTATTTGCTCTTGAACGAATTTCGTAGCACTTATTGTAAACGTGTTGGTCTTTTAATGCAAATTTTTTGCTTGACCATTTTGCGCTTTTCTTCTAGATCATTCTTTGACTTCTGAAGTGACTTTTTCACGCTTTCGCTCTTCATTTTTGAGTGATATCTATTGCTCTCACTCCGAAGTAAAGCTTGTTGCTAATATAAATGTCGATTACAGCATAGCACATACGAGGGTCTGGAAGCTGAGTGGTCAGTCCATCTGGATATCGATCGGGAGGACAGTGGTTCGAATCACGGCGGGGTATCATGTTTTTCTATCCGCCTGTCGTTCGAGAGCAATTTTTCCAACATTAGTCGGTTTATGTTCTTAAAATGCGAAGACCCATATTGGGACGCTGTCTTTTTGTTATGACTTGAAGAGGAGTATTGGTTCCCTTGAGTTTTTTTACTGGAAGTTCCAATCGTTCAGGCTTTGTTTTTACCTGAGTTTGCTGAGCCAGAGAGTTTCTTTCATGCGCCGCGTTGAGTGAACGATTTTTTGTCTTGCAAAAGTATATTTGAGAAAAAAGAGCAAATAGAAAACAAATTTTAGCAGATTTTTTTCGTCAATTCGGCCCAATTTTTTTCAAGTTGGGTTATTTGTAGAAAAATTTATCAGATCGACACTGAATCCATATAGAACCATCTGAAATTGACCGCTTAGAGGAATGAGAGCCTAATAAAGCTTTTCAAGAGCAAAATTGGCTCTTATCTTTCAGTTTTCAAATATATTTTTGGCTTGCTTTCGACAATTTTTTCAGTTTTGGATCTTTGAGCGAACGTTTTGGTGATCAATGTATAGGGTAACTTCCCTTTGACAATACATGCATTGAATGCGCCTCTTTATCACGTGAGAAGCTCTTATTATATTACATTGTTAACATAATAATCACAATTCTTCTGATTTGCTATTTTTTATTTCAGTTTGTAATTTGAAAAAGGTTTTCTATGCTTCAATTTTAAAATCTTTTTATTGATAAATTAATCAATTTTTGGCGCTCAGCAGCATTTGAGTCTCAAGGGCAATTTGTGCACAAAGGCAACTTTAACAATACTTCTTCATTCTAATCAAAATATATCGATGATCCAAACTTTGATTTCTGTTTCCAATGTTTAATCTCGACAGAATGATAATTTTGCAATTTTACTGAATTTCAACACCTAACCAGAAGTGGTCTTAATTTTCTACTTTAATTTGTTCAGTTTGTGTTTCAGCTTAGCAAAAATGCGATGCCCTCTTGTTACTATAGTTTTTACTTGTCCGTAACCTTCACATTCTGGCGTATGGCATCTTTTTGTTTCCTGTGAATATCTGTTCTGATTTTTTGCCATAAGCTTCAGTTTTTATTGATCTCTCTTTATGAGTTTTTAGAAATTTAGAGTCTTTATTTTTTTGCATTTTAATTTGTGTGTTTGCAGTTGACGTCATGTTAAATTCTGCCGCTCTGAAAATGTATGCGAGGTACTAATACGATGTCAGACTTATTTTTATGACTCAAATGACTGATGTTGGTTTTTGTGAGTTTTCGTGGGTACACATTCTGTTGGAAAGTTGAGTATTTCCTTCCACCATTAATCTGTTTGCCTTTTTCTTGTTAGATACAAATCTTGCCATAGTTTGAATTCAATTGATGAAAAATATCTGAAATAAAAAAGCAATATCTTAATATATTTTTTAATGCTCTGATGTCATAACGAAAATTTGTTTTCTTGAAACCTTTTTTTTGCGTCCTAAAAATGACATCGGCCTTATGTTTTCCCAATGTGTATTTTGAGTTGCAGTGTTGAAAAAAAATTGTGAACATTGAGACAAATTATTTCGTCAAAACTTTTAGCCTGGTAACTGCCTTGAGCTTAAAGTTTTTTGCCAATTAATAAGATTTGGGTGATTTTAACGCCAATAATTTTTTTCTAAGAATACGGGGTTTTGGGGATTGAAAATGCTGCCGCTAGTGCACTGTCAAAATTTTGTCAGTGCAATAACTAGAGCACTGAACATTTTTTAATGGTTAACGCTAAAATTGGTTTCGTTCGCTAGCTTCACTACGCTATTATTTAATTTCTCCTTACGACGGGGGGTTTAAATTTGCACCGATTATTAACTTTCAGTGACTCAGAGAATAAATTGTTTTTTATACAGAAGATAATCTTTTAGGTTGCAGATACAATTTTGATAAGGTTCAACGCTTCGAGTTGCTTCCGGAATTCTACTAGAGGTTTATTTCTGACAAGCTAAACGTTTTGTCGGCAGCTATAGCTTTTACAGATTCTTATCAAAAAAGTGCAAGAGAAATTTTCTGGTTTCTAATACCTTAAGATTGAAGAACTGAAAACTTGTCGCGACTTTTCTGGTAATCTGCTAGTTACGTTCAATTTTTGTTCGTACCCTTTTTATGGGAGAACTATATGCTCAACAGGGATTTATTGTTGTTCGAAGAATTTTGCACAACCGATATATTTACCGTAGATAGTTTTGAGTGTTTTCACTAGGAAGCCCGCAAAGCATAAATTATTTTAAACCGAGTATTTTTTTCGAATTTTTTTTCGTTTTTGAGGAGTTATCGAGGGTTATAGTTTTCACCTTTTACGTTATTTTGCTTGCTTCAATAAAAAAATCTTTTATTCGGCTTGTTCTCGCAAATATATATTGAAAATGGGTACTAATTGGAATTTACTTTTCTTCTCTCTGGTAATCATTGTTACTAAAACTTTTTTGCGAAACTCTTTGTTCTCATTTGGGACCAATGCTTTGCTAAAGTAGCCAAAAATTACATAATTGGGCGCCACGCCAATAATTGTATTTTGTTTTTGTCACACTTTCTGAAACAAATTACCTTGGGTATTAACGCATAATTCATATCGAATGAATAGAAGAATATTTCGACCTGCTAAATACGGTTGAAGTTGCGCAGAATTAATTTTTACGAACCTAGTGTGACTTCATTAGTTTTAATTTCCCTGTTTTTGCTTACAAAGTTTGGGGATTCAATGAATCTTGTATCAATGTCAACCAACTAATAAGAAAGAGACTTTGATCAAGTCCTATTTATTTCATCTGTAACAATTTCTTTACTTTAACAACAACCCGAAAATTAAGAAAAATCAAAAGCGTTACTTAAATCTTTTTGATTTTTACAACTGGCTTCAATTTTTACAAGAATTGTTTTGAACAATTTAATCATCCAACAGTATAATCAGTTTGTTAGCAAGAAGACTTTTGGGATAACTAAGTCTCACATTGTTAACTACTCATTTAAGTGGCTTCTTCCATTATGTGTTAATATATAAACAGAAAAAAAATTCAAAATTAAATGTAGGTGTAAAACGCTCAACCGTGAATAATTTCAATTCAATCAGACGATATAATAAGCAACTTAGTGCTATAAATCGACAAATCAACGTAATAAGATCGTAACGTATTAAGATTACGGCAAACATATCAACAAGTGGTTTTTTAGACGGCAGTTTTCGATGCTCTTTTGGCCGGTATTTTGTCTGATAACGAATCACTTCAATGCGTCACCATTTTGTACCAATAAATCCAAAAACCCGAAGTTTACTGAGCCGAATCATGTCTTATTTGATAGATCTTTTGATTAGATTTACTTGAAATTATGTTAATTGCACTTTTTCCGAGCTTTGTACGTAAATTGAAACGATTTGCATGCGTATTTAAACACTCGAATCTGATTGGTTAATATTCTTTAAATCGCTTTTTAAAATATTCGCTTTAAATCTATTTATTTGTTGACATCCTCCGGCCCACAAGATGTTGGGAGGATGGGTACCAATTTTACAAGCGGGCGAACAAGCGATCCGGAGGACTTGCGCAATACGACGGAGCGTGCGACGCTGTCTGAACCGTAACGGAGTTCAGTAATCCGAGCCGTAGGGTAGTAACCCCTTCGGTTGGTCTCCTCAACTACCCAGACCAGTCACCGGTCTTAAGGTGGTGCTCGGCAGGCGTCTGCCATTTGGAACTTCGATTCAGTGCCGGTACGTACTCTTTGATCCAACGTGCCCAAATAGTGTTAGCATACGACTGTGAGCGGGCGTACCGTTTACGATGATCGAACTCGTCGGCGCAAACGATCAAGGAATTGCTGTCGCTTGGTTACCGATTAGGAAATGATTAGTGGCTATTACGCCTAGGTCGGATCGGTCGGCGCTTGCGGGCGTTAAGTGCGTGTTCGACGAGAAAAAACTAGTGTTCAAAACTTCGTCCATGAGAAGATGAGTACCGAGGATGGTGTAAAGTATTCGCTAAAAACTACGTACCAGTCTCTCCAAGATGCCACCTTGGTGTGGCGCACTGGGCGGATTGAACCTCAACTTAATGCCTTTGAGGGCAAGTTCGACGGCGATGTTGATGGTGTTCCTTTTCTCGATATTCTCGCGTAGTTCTTTTTCCGCGCCAACAAAGTTAGTGTCACTGTCTGACCAAATAATGGCAGGTGTACCCTGACGGGAGACGAACCGCTCCACTCCCATTACACACGAACTGCCGTCCATGGACGGAACAATTTCAACATGAACGGCACGAGTAGTTAAGCATGTGAAGAGGAAACCCACTTCTTCTCGGTCCTACGTACAGTAACGTAAATCGGGCCGAAGTAGTCGACCCCGGTGTTCGTGAAGTGAGGAGTCTGGTACGCGAGTCTTTCTACTGGGAGGTCAGCCATGATCGGTTGGATAGTGGCAGCTCGGAACTTTCTGCACGTGACGCAGTTGGATTTAATTGAACGCAGTGAGGATCGTAATTTGAGGATGGTATAGCGTTCTTGTACTTTAGCCCGCAGGTAGTCAATACCTTGATGATGATGTTTACCGTGGGTGTTCCTAAAGAACAACTCTACAAATTCATGTCGTGCGTCGAGAACGATAGGATGTTATACGTCATAGTCAACTTCGAGCAGCCGTTTGATGCTGCCAGCCGAACGGATTAGACCATTTGGTCCGACGAAGGCGGAAAACGGGACAATACGGCTACTCCGTTTAACGGATTTGTTTCCCAGGAGATCTTTTCTTTCGGAAGGAAAAGATTCTCCTTGAACGAGATACTGAAGGTGACGCTCTTTTTCATTGAGCTCAGTGAGATCTATTATACTACCATCGATATTACGATAGCTTTCATGTGAGGGTAACAGCCGGAGTATGTATGCTGTTTTGCGAAGCAGTTTTTGATATGAACTAAACTTATCGAAGGGGATTAGTTGCGGAAACGGTTCTTTCGTTGACTTAGTTGCGGATGCGGTAAATGATGTGTTAGAATCACTGTTTTTTTTGGTTACTATACCGAGTTTGATGTTATTAACTACTTCAGTGCTTGGTTCGAACGGGAATTGCTTGCTTCTTAAGAAGTCTGGGCCCCTCACCCAGCTGCAAAACCTCAACAGACATACCAAGAGTACCGGCGTCTGCCGGTTTATCACTTGAGGCAACATGGTTCCAATCGTCGACGCTAGTGTGTTCTAAGATTTCGCAAACACGGTTTGCAATGAATATTGGTGCTTGGTTGCAGAGTTAAGCCATTGCAAGACAGTAGTGCTGTCGGTCCACATGAAAACCGGTTGACTTTCACTGTGAGAGTTCAACAGATATCTTGTTTTCAACCGAGCGGCCAGTAGCGCTGCCTGTAATTTCAGCTTTGGAATTGTCATCATCTTCATAGTTGCTACGCGGGCCTTACCCAGGACAAATGCAAGCTCTGTTTATGGCCCACTAGAAGTGTTTACTTGAGCTCGGAGAAATGCAACAGCGCTGAGGACCTCATGAGAACTATCGCCAAACATGTGTAGTTAGAGGTGTTCAAAGCTTCCCGAAAAGTAGCTCCTCGATATAGAAATTTTGCCAGCTTGGGTAGTTCTATACTCCATTCGAGGAACCTTTCAACAGTGTCTTTTGGTAATTCTTCGTCCCAGTTATGCCCGCTGACACGCATATGTCCTTTAAAAACAATCGGGCACCAACACTAAATGGTGCCACTGGGCAGATGGGATTCAATACCTTAGACACTAGGCTCAATAGCAAGCGTTGTGTTTTAAGACTTAGTTACTTTACTGGAGGTACCCCGACTCACAACTAGAGTATCATTGTTGTGATCGCATTTCAAGCACGTGCGAAGATTCTTCTTTAGATGAGGCAATTACTTTTGGTTCGGTGGACTGAGGTGACCCATCAATTTGGTCAGCCAGATTTGGTGCATTGCTTACAAACTTATTATGCTTGAACTCACCTAGATGGAGGAGATGCACCAACTCCTTCGATCCTTTGAGAGCCATCTCAGGCGACTCCACCGAATCAAAGTATTCGTCCATGTAAAAGTTTTCTAGGAATGCATTGGTTGCTTGTGGGTACTGACCTATGTTGTCTCGTGCCGTGCGTTGCAATGCATAATTAGCGCATGTGGGCGAGTGTTTAGCCCAGAATATATGGCATGAGTATTGATACACTACAACATTTGTTGTGGGGTCCTCCCGGCACAAATAACGCAGTGATGGCTGGTAAGAGTCAGGGACACCCACTTGGAGGAACATATCATCGATATCTGCGCACACGGCGCATTGATGTTGACGGAACTTGAGTAGTACATGGATTAGGTTTTGGAACAGGCCGGGGCCAGTGAGCAAAGGTTTCAGAGAAGTACAATGGAACTTTGCTGCACCATTTAATACCCTACCCGATTTCCCTGGTTTGTTTGGGTTGAATACGGGATGATGTGTTAGGTACCATTCTTTATCCGACCGCTGCTCGACCTTGTTAGCATCAGGGACTGTAATTAGGTAACCTTTTTCCAAGTCTTCAAGGATGATATTGGCATACTTTTTGGTCAAGGTTGTGTCTCCGGAGAAATGAAACCAAGTAATCGTCCAAGTAGAAGTTTTCTAGGACGGCTTTGGTTACTTCCTGTTACTGACTAACTTTTTCTCGGGCCGTGCGTTGCAATGCATAGTTAGCGCAAGTGAGCGAGTCTTTGGCCCCGAATATATGGCGCGTGTATTGATGCACTACAACATTTGTTCTGGGGTCTTCCCGGCACAAAAAAACGAAGTGATGGCTGGTCACAGTCAGGGACAACCACTTGGAGGAACATAACCTGGATATCTGTGGACACGGCGGATTGATGTTGACGAAACCTAAGTAGTACATTGATCAGGTTTTGGAGCAGATCGGGGCCAGTGAG
Source organism: Convolutriloba macropyga (assembly GCF_964194025.1). Lineage (NCBI taxonomy): Eukaryota > Metazoa > Xenacoelomorpha > Acoela > Convolutidae > Convolutriloba > Convolutriloba macropyga. Next base: position 41,199,133 of record NC_134469.1, read on the forward strand.
CAAAGATTTATTCAAAGAAGTACCGTGGAACTTTGCTGCACCATTTAATACCCTACGCACTTTCCCCGATTTGTTCGGGTTGATTACGGGATGATGTGGTAGGTACCACTCTTTATCCGACCGCTGTTCGACCATGTGATCATCAGGGATTTGAATTACGTAACCTTTTTCCAGGTCTTCACTGATCCAGTCTTAGCGTAAATTTCCTCAACGTTGTATCTCTTGAGAGCCGCTTTTCGAGAGACTTAAGTTGTACCAGTGACGAAAAGTAGTTATTCGGGAGCTGGATATTGTCATCAGACCATAACATACAGACATCGTATGTTTAACCGTTATGAAAAGTTGTTGTTTCAAGTATTTCCTGCGCGAGAGCATCGGCTGCGAATCGTGGGTCAACCTGCTTGTACGCGCCGTACGATTCCATGCTATACCAAAACTTAACTTGACAAGCCAGTTCACAATCCTGTTGGACATTGGCATTGAAACACGTTGAGACAAAACTTGAACTTGACGGAAGTGGGCCGCTGAAAACCCAATCTATGGGCAAGCGAAGAGCGAACGGTAGGCACTTTTCGTCGGCTGCAAATTACTCTAATGGGCGGATAGCATGGTAGGCATCCTGTCCAAGTATCATCTCAATGTTTCTATAGATATATCTTACAGGATCTAGGACGGCGAGATGTGGGTAAGTTTCTTGCATGGACTTAACGTCAATGATGTCGGAACCTATATTTAATGTTTCCCTCACATAGGGAAGCAAAGTGAGTGCTTCGAAGTCTTGATCTTAATGAGGTTTCACAGTCAATTGAACCACCTTTGTGTCGATGAGTTCTTCCGTGTTGATAACCTTGACTGTAAGTTTTAATGCGGTACCCGAATCTAGCTGCGAGACTATCGGACACCCAAGAGTTACTGCAAGCGGTATCGCATAAAACCAACGCCGTAGTATTGTTAACAGAAGAATTAGTCAAGTTCAGTTCCGTGATCTGAAGGAGGCCCTTGACATCCGTCACGGATGACAAAGTGGTTGTTCTGCTTGGATGCTGTTGACCGGTCGTTGGCCTAGTAGTACCTGCGTTCCACTTCAAAGTATTGATATTGTTATTTGATGAGGGTTTAGCTGGAAAAACCCTTTCAACTCCGTGAAGTAAGGTGTTATGAGAGCTGTTGCAACCATCTTTTCTACATTTACGGGGACTTTTGCACTGCCTGAACATATGTTTGTCACGCAAACACGAAGAACAGAGCTTTGCCTCAGCCACGACCTTGGCTCTCTGCGTGGGGGTCTTTTCCTTAAAGACACAGCATTCCCACAGCCGATGGCTGCCTTTGCAGAAAATGCAACTAGAGATTGATGTTAACGGGGAACTCTGTTGCGGCTCAAGATTGATCTTGTGTTGCGTATTTGCAGCAAATGCCTTTGATGCAACTTTTGACCTGGTTACTGGGTTGATGGTATCCTCAGTCTTGGTTTTAATTGCGGTATTCTTCATTAAATTGTGCGCTTTGGCCTTCTCCTTTAACCAGTCGTTGAAATCGAGAAGAGTAGGCTTCACCCAATGCTTTTTGACCGTGAAGAGTGACCATGACTCCTTCATATTGGGTGGTAGCTTGTGTACGGTAGTGTTGAGAAGCGCAGCACTCTTTAAATCCGAATGATATGAAAGCGATTTAAATACCCCAATATGACTTAAAATGCGCCCCGAATAGTTAATGATGTTATCGCAATTGTGCATCTTCAATGGTGGAAAGCTGTTGAGTTTGTCCCAATGGGCACTTACGACCGCCTGTGGTTGGCCGAATTTACGTTCTCTTGCTCGTTATGGCGTCAGCTAATGCCTCATTCAGGTTTGCGTTTTCGGCTGTTGGCGCCGGAGGCGTGGGATGCTGTGGGCCAACCCAGCACAACGTTGCGGGAGCTGTATGACCATACATAGGAGGAATAATCGGCGTGACAAAAGGTGGATCGATGTTAGTTGCCATACTGAATGGGTTTACTTGGTTGCCAGATGTTGCTGCGTGGTTGCTATGAACGTTTTGTGGTGCAGTCGATTGTGAGATGGCGTGGCGAATGGTGGGGTTATCATTGCTGGTAGCAGTATAGGTTGAAAGTTGTTGAGAACGGTTGCATTATTTCACAGCGGGTTTACATTTGGGGGTTTATTCTGAGGGAAACGCCACAAATTTGGATCAGGGTTACGGTTAAGGGGAAGTTTCGGTGCGTTGGGACACGGTAATGGATGGGCTTGAGGGGAACATACGGGGTTTCGCGGTGGTTTATTTAAGGTGTTTACTTGCGGTGATATACTGGATGGGATTACGGGAACTTGAGAGTTAACTTGATGATGCGGCGCGATTACGGGCGGCGGCTTCACGTTTCGGTTTGGAGATGAAAAGAAGTTAATCGGGAGATGGGTTTTAGGGAGTTGAGTTGCGTTATAGAAGTTAAACTCAGGCAAACTCTATTGTTGTGGAAATTGAGGGATAGACAGATGTAATTGACCAGGCATACTGGAGCTTTTTGACCCAAGAATGCAGCGAATTGGTCCGTGAACTGATTTACCTGTGGGTTTGTAGAAAAATTAGGTACAAAAATGGAGTTCGATGTTGGTGCCAGCACAAGAGTCGGTGGCCGAGGCTTTGCATAGGAGGCAGAAGTGTTGAAGGTACAAAATTTTGCACGGCGGTCTGACCTTGGTACCCTGGATTCTCAACATCACAACCTAACTGAGTTTTTGCCTGGTCCACACTTACTGACGGCATAGAAAGTATTGGAGCCGGAGCAGAAAAGATCAAAAATTTTTCTTGAAACCTGAACAAAGCGATTCAATAATCTTTTCTAAATTCTTAAATTTTTTGTTAATAAGGATTTGAAAAAATGACCACATTCAATGAAACAATAGACATTCAAAATAGCAGAGACACAAAAGATACAAAAGGAGGCAAAAAAAATTGTTACAAAAATTGAAAAAACAAGAAAATTTATCTCAAACTTGCTAAAATGTTAATAATTATCATCTTTGAAAAAGATTAATTTTAATATCTGAAAGCAATTAACCAAACAACAAGGGCAAAAATGGCAGATGATATTATCCTGACAATACCTTGAGAATGAAACAAAACTTATTCATTATGCAGATGACACAATCGTTCTCGCATCTAATACCTCAACCGAAGTGGCAAAAACTATTTAGAGAGGGAAACACAAAAATTAAATAACTGTTTCCGATCAAATGAGGTAAGTCTCATTGCCGCTGGGACAGATTTTATAGTCTTTAGCAAGACAAAATACGAGCTACCAATACACGTATGGTTTTTGACACTGTAGTCATTAATGAAAAAGAGAGAACCAAATACTTAGGCGTCCACATTGATAGATGATTAACTTTTCATGAAGAAACACAAAATTAAAAAATGGCTGCAAGTGTTAAGACTAATTATACAATAAGAAGAAACGTTCCAGACAATATGAAAAAACTCATTCTCAACGTATAAGTTTTGAGTCACATTCATATTTCAGCATTTACCATTCAGTCTATCAACCAAAATTTTACTTTTGATGGAAAACTGAATTGGGTAGTCAAATCCATCAAATCTAGCTTCTTTTGAAAACGTTTGATCTGAAATGAAAACATAGAATTCCACCTATGCATTTTTTTAATGAAATTAAAACGAATAAATTACTTCTTGAAGATTAAAACCAACCCATTGCCTGCAGTTGATGAAAGCAGGGGCCATGAACGATAAACCTGGAAAATAAAAAAATGAAGGAACCGGACTTGAATGAAAAAACTGGCCTATTAATTCATAAGCTCTAAACTGGAAAATTTGTTCGTTATAAAAACTTTACAAGACTAGAATTCTTTACCTTGTCACTTAAGAGAAAACGAAAATAAAAATAACAAAAAACAATTCTTCAATAATTTTTTGGGGAATTTGAAATAGACAGTTGCATGCAGTCGTTAGATTGTTTATCTTGAAAACATGTGAGGTTTTACAACTAACTTTTCGTGGTTCCAATATGAATAAATTAAATTGTTTCAGTAATGAAATTGCTGTTATTATTATTATTTTTATCTTTATTATTTATACTTTTGCACTGCCATTTTGTTTTGCGCAATCTAATTATTTGTATTTGCACACAGAAAAACGGATTGAATTCACTGTTCCTTTTTACTTTGAAATTTGTAAATTTTATAAACAAAATTTTAAAGCTACTAGTAATGCTTCTAATAATATTAGCATAAAAATCATATTCTAAACAAAATTCTTTGCAAAAGCCGCAAATTTTTTTTTGTTGTATGGCCCGCTTACATCAAAAGCATTTGACTCAAAATGGAGAACAAAGGGAAAATATTTTCGAATCAAAAATTGCAAAATGTGCAACTGGTTGAATTTATGCAAATTCAGCAACTTCAATGAACTAAGCACTTTAAAGATTACTGAAGCCGTCCTTGGACTCTAATAAAATCAATGATCACTGGTAATTAGCTGTTCAAGAAAAACTTCTCTAAGAAAATTTGTAAGCAAATTTTAACAAAAAAATAGAACCAAGGCAAAATATATATTTCCTATTGATTCCTCTTTTATTGCAATTGTTCTATTGTAAAAATGAGCATTATTGTACTGTATGTCTTGGTTTAAGTAAAAACACACTTGTTATGCGTGAAAGTATTTACAATGGGGCTCGAAATCACTTCCTAAATTTTACAACCAAGCGTCGCGAGGCGAGAATCGCAATTAGGTTTAATTTATCTTTGTGGTGTTTTTATAAGTGAAAACACACTGCGAGGTCAAGATTTAATTAGACAACTGAGTATGAGAAGCGTAAATGAGATTATGAAGTTAAGAGAATTGTAGAGTCAAGATATCTGCTGATCAGACAATTAAATCAGTAGCGCATTGAGTAAACAAATTGAGAAGAATAAAACTGATGCTCGCAATAACTCTAGCAGAAAGAGAACTATTTATTCAACAAGTTTAACTAAAACTGACATCGTATGTATGGCATCCTCCCTTTTTAAAATATTTTTAATATTAAAACTTTCACAGCTTTTTATATTATTCTCGTTAACTATATATTTGCTGGTCATAAATATCTGGTGATAAACAATAAAGTTAAATGCTTCGCACGGCAGTTTAATTGTCAACATCAAGTACGTGCTCTTTGCTGATCAAAAGAGATGGTAGATCATTTGGGTGTTGATTGAATTGATTGAAATGAATTGCCCAGATATCTCATTAAGAAGAGACAGCTCACTTAAAATTTGCACAAAAAACTGTTGGAGGACATGCCTGAATTGCGGTGTTTTGAATTATTTCCATGGCAGTTGTAGATTGGATTGGTTGTTGCTGAAACATTTCAATATCACCAGTTCTTTTTCGTCTTATCGAATCTTTTTCCGAGTTCAGTGAATTGGACGAGTATTCGAAAATGCCATAGCAATCTGGGGTTTTTCTACTTGGTGTACTCTATTAGAAGGTGAAAGCCATGTCTCGGATTGGGGTTTCCAATTCTTGGAATGCTGTCGTGAGGCATCTGAATCAGAAATTTTTGTCTTTTGCGGAGCTAGTGGTAGATCAAATGCCTATTGGACAATCATAAGGCGGACCTTTTAGTTGTTTTTGTAGCCTATTTTTCAATGCGAGTGAGATGTTTGATATTTTATGGGATAAGCCGCGTGCCGGACATTGTTTCCTTTGTTTGAAGCGTTTGATTCCCTTCTGTTTTTGTGTGATTTCCGTGAGAGTCGTACAAATTTTCCCCCGTTGTTTTTTTGTTGATTCTTGCTCCACGTCTCTCTGCATAAGCCTTTAACGTCGTATAACCCTCTTGTTATTGTTTAAATTTTGCTGGATCGCTATTGCTAATAGTAACTGCAGTTTTTGGCTTGTTGCTATTTCTCCTATGTCTGATCGAGGCACAGGAAGGTCATTCACCCCTTCTAATTTTTCTCTGAGTTTTGCTGCCCAACATTAACTGAATGATTTTTTCAGATAGGAAAATTGGAGGGCAAGCATTAGTCGTTCTGTGGAAATCCTGGTTCGTATTTGTCCTAGGGTTTTAGTTGTCTTGTTAAAAAATGTCTTCAGCTGAGACTTGTTATCTTTGATGGCCCAAAATGCTTGATTTGAAGAAATGAATCCTTATACTGCAAGTGAGTTTTAAGTACACTGTACGCGCTTAAAAAAATCCATTAGTATCGTTACTGCAATTTTGCATGTTTTCAGTGGCATCTTTTGAGGTTTGTATTTTTGTCATTGTCATTCGAGTTACTGTCTACAGATTAGATTAGTGCTTTGGATTCAACAAAATTAACTCAATTTCCTGTTATAGTTTCTTGTTCAACTGCTTTTACTGTTTCCAGTGGTAACCTTCATCTTGTGCCCGAAAATTTCGACTAAGCTATTCGGCAGCAGCAGCAGCTATTAGCTTTTGGCTATACATAATAAAAAAACAATCGAAGTTAAAATTTTTTGATAAAAATATATTTTTTAGTGAGAGGAATAAAAGAAAGATCTTTATGACAACTGTCAACAATTAAATGTATTGCTAAAGTGGAGTGTTTTTGTACCCGAAAATGTTTCGGATGAATGTCTATGGTCTTATTGTCTAGTAGGCTAGGGTTATCTTCGGAAATAATTGATGTAAAAATTTTCAGTAATCATTTCATCACGCCTAGCTTTAAAATGTTTTCCGATAGTTTTTTGCGCATATCGTTTAAATGAAAACGAAAATTGGCAAATTAGGTATACAGTACTCACAACAACACTAGCGGCACAAAAAAACTTGGGTATTCAGACTCATATTGTCAAAGGAAACATTTTCGGAGCTCCTTTGTTCGTAAATCGGATCAGAGGCCTTGACAAGAAAAACTAATCATTCGGGTCTTCACGGAGACCCTAATTATGAGCTTTTTGTTATGACCTCTTAACCGAATTAAGAACAAAAGATTGCTATTTTGTTATATTAGCCAACAGTTAAGTCTAATTATTGTGCACAAATATACTCAAAGATTTTGTAGTTTTGAAATTTTGCCATATTTTGAAGTATGTGCTAAAAATCATCTTATTCTGTTTAGAAATTTTACTCTTCATTGCTGCAGTTGGTTGAGCACAGTTTAAGCTGTGTCTAAACGCTACCTGTTGTCTGTTTACTCAAAGCAGAGCTCATTGTAAGGAATATTTAAAGTTTCCAAAGCAATAAAAAAACACGAAAAACTAATTGCCTTATCTTTGACTATCCGGTAGCAGTTGACATGAAAATGGAATAAATGACAATTTTTTTCTGATTGATAACGAGCAAAGTGATGATAGCTTAATCAAGTTGGGAACCACCTGCTTTGATTTCACTCTGCGTTTGATTCTAAGGAATAGAAGTCAGAGGTCTATTATTGTTTGCGCCAATTAAAAAAACAGCATGAACCATCAGACATCCAGAAATGAATTATCGGACAAAAAACAGAGAATTGAAGAAAACATGGAAAAACGGAAATCTAAAAAACTGAATATTACGAAATGAGACCTAAAAACTGTACAGTCTTCCACCTCTCCTAAGCTTTTGGGTTAGGAAAACCGGAGCAAAAAAAGGTATTTTTACGTGGCTAGAGTAACCTCTAAAACACACATTAACCAATCTAATTAAATTGCAGCACATCCACAAGTGTGGCGATGAGCACTTAAATTGGGCAAAAGTTGAATTCCTCTCGTTTTATTTTCTCCTAGTCCGATATCTTAAAAAATATTTTATGGTGTCTCAGATGGTTATTAACAATCAATGACCAAAAATGAGGAACCAAACGCCTCAAAAGTACCATCAGTCCCGGAGGCACTAAAAAGGTTTAGTGTAGTAGCTTGACATATAATATGTAAACGCTGTTATTAATCAACCAATCAATTATAACTAAAAAAGTATGTGACGATTTCAATTTTAAATTACAGTAAATTGCTTCTAGACGATTTTTTTTGTGATTGTTTAATCGACAAAATTTCTTTATCATTGGAGTTTTCTGACAGGAAGGTAGCAACATTACAATCATTTGACAGAAGACTTACAAACGTCACTAAGAGATAGAAAACAGTTTACATGTATGAATATTCTCATTTTCAATTACAGTCCTTTAAAAGTCCGTCCACCTTTTTGAAGAGATTAGTGAATTAGAATCAGAAAAGAACAAAATCCGGTGTAAAGTTGAAAAATCAGCCAGTAAAAACTAGTTTAAGCTGAGTTACTGGAGCAGCCGAAATATATGGTCCGGTAACGTGGACAACAACACGAACAGCGAAGATTCTACAAATCGATTTTGATGGAAAAAAACGGAAATTTATGATTGTTGGAAAGGCCCCAATATACATTGGAAACAGCTGATTGGAAGCTATCCGGTCACTTCAACAAATTAGAACATGAAGATGCTGAGCGGCTCCAAACGTTTGACCAACACCTCACTGGAGCAGGAGGAGAACAGACCCGCAACAAAATACTGTCAGCTGAAGGAGGTTATTGAAGTTTCTTGCAGATCTACGATGACCTAAATGAATAGGGATAGCCTCAAAGCTAAATCTTGAAGCCGAATTCTTTGATTTCTTTCGAAGCCATCACCAACCAATTTTTGGGCAAAAAGACGAAGATTTTGAAGTGGCTGATAGACGATGTTCAAATCTTAGAAATCTGAAATCTTTGCAGTGACGTTATAATCTGTCGACAAAATACTCTGCGATATTTTACCTTTGACGTAAACTCAAAATTGGAAGATGTTTTGAAAAAGGAAGACTTGAGTGAGTCCCGAAAGCCAACCCTGTGTAAGAAATCGGAACAGCTCAGATATTAGTTGGATGCTAACAACGCACATCGCGAAGGTAAGTGTCTGGCACTAGATGGTTTAATAGTATGAGTGAAAAAATTATGTACAATTGAGACCCGCTCGAGCAATATCGACAGATGACAAATTGTAGAAGTTGGACATTGATTGGATCATGCACATTGGCATGTGAAACTGATCCGAACGAGACCGTTGTTGATACAGAAAATGAAGTAACAGAATACTTAAAAGAAATTATTGAGCCCCCTTCTGGGATTTGTTTACATATCGACCGCAAAAGCGACCTAATGAGTTTCACTCGGATTCATGAAAAACACGAAAGAGAGACAAGGTGGAGATTGACAGCTTAAGAGTTGATCAACTTAAGTGAGTTTGAGCTCCGCCAAAATGTTTTGGAAAAAGAAGAAATAAAACTACATCTGCGAAAAAAAGAGAAATATGTGCAACAGCAAAAGCACGAAAAAGAACTAAGTCAGCTAAAGCAACAACAAGCGCAAAAATTACTTATGCCGCAGTAGGAGCAAGAAAACCATCAAAAAAAGCAAAAACAGACAAAAAGCGAATTTAAAATGACACAACGTAGTTCAAAAGTGTCTAGACCAGTGGCAGATGACGCGGAAGCCATTGGACACTGAATAAAGGCAGAAGTACTTGCCGTTTGGACAAAACCTCTTTCTCCAAAAGTTATCCACCAAACGGCCTACATGCCCTAATATTGTTGACGACTCTCCGAAGAAAGTCGACTAGGAAAACAGCAAAAAACGTTTCAACGTCTACCGGAAAAACTACACCGCTGTTCCAATTGAGAGTAGGAATTTTCTCAGAGCGACTGCGTGAATTATGCAGTCTCGCGATAACCGAGATCACTACATAAACTAGACTCACGGTTCTGCAATCAGTTTCCCATTCAACATTTCAGCAGCAAGGAAAGTCAGGATTCTAGAGCAGACAGAGAAGTTAGAGTTTCCAGCACAACTTTTGCAGCAGAACCAAAGCACAATGATCAAAACCACGCGAAAGTTAATCGTCATCCATTAATGAGCAGTGGATTAGGAGACTCAAAATACTCAATTTTCAAGAATTTCATGAGATCCACTAGACGGACCTTAGTGCTCTGGACCCTTTGATGCCCTTGTGCATCAAAAGACGTTAGCTGATACTGAAAATTTTTTTAAAAAATTGGAAAACCAGTCGCACTTTTAGCAAAGGCAGCAATCTCAGGGACGGGATGAACCTCACAACTTCATAGACCAGCTGTAATGATTTCGGCAGAAAATTTGACCTAACGAGCGTAATTTACTGAGCTCAACTCAACAAAATACAGCTATCCTCCATTTGGACACAATGACTCCAGTTGAAGCGTTTCTGTCGAAAATTATTGATTAAAATAGTAATATTTAACCTGAGCTTGGATATAAGCATGACATGGACTCGGAAGAAGCTCAATAATCAGCAATCAAAATATTTCTCTAAGTGCTTTAGGTATAACATCTAGGAGATCATGAATTATGTGGATCGAACCTTACTGTATTTTAACGTTGGTTAGAATTAGCAAGTTTTAAATTTGAGGTCTGGTTAGCCCAGACAAACAAAAAATTTGAAAGCTGCAAAAAGAAGAAAACTTTCCTTTCAAAAGCTGAAGTTTGTGCAAAAAAGTATTCTCAAAAGAGAAGTAATCATTAACATATAGACAGCACGCCCTCTGAAATTTCAAGAAATCTAAGCTAATGAAAATAGACTGACGCGTGAGAACAACGTGCGCTGAAGTTCAGACTTTGTTTAAAATTTTCTGAGTCCCGGTCATCGGTCAAACGAAAGCAAAACTAAAATTAAAAATCTACCCAATTCTGATATAGCAAAGTCTAGCAGAGCAACTTCTTAGAGAGAGGGACCACAGCAATTTTCTCAGATTCTTTATCAGCATTGCCAACCAAAATTACACATGCAGCATTCCTTGTTGTACGCGTTTATATTATAGCCTATTTATGTTAGCAGGCTGTGATACAGAATCGCCAAATGCATTCGTAGATACGTCAATTGTATCTGCATTTCCTGTCCGCGCCCTAAAAGTGTCCTCATTAGCAGTGGGACTTCATGGGTTACAAATCTGCAAGACTAAAATACAGTCGATTGCAAGTTTTGAACTGCAACGAGTCTCGACCGTTGAAATTAGAACAGTTCGCTTTGAACTGGACTTAAGTACTGACAGATCGTTACCAACGTATGACCAGTTTGAACCATCAGAATTGAATCAAACCAAAGATAACTTCGATGGTTTTTGCAACATCATCCTCTCATCGATACAAAAGCGCCCGCAAAATGGCAGAATAGAGTGCAGGGTAGCAGCTGGGCATTATGGCGTGCCCATAGATAACAAATTTATCTCAGGACGAAACCTGCTTCAGGATCTGACCGGAATTATTTCTTCATTTCCAAGTATAACCAATAGCCTTATCAGCTAACATAGAAGATTTCTATGATTTTTCACAATCACACTTACAATCTGAATAAAGTTCGTCCCGTATTTGGGCGAGGTTGCAACAATATTTATCAGCCATCAAAAATAAAAGTTGAGAAGTTCGAATTGAACCATGAGCAGTCAGATCAGAAATTGTATTGGAAAAAATTTGTCATCTTTAAGCAAACCAAGCAGGTGGGAATTCATAAATTACAGATTCGCAAGACTGAAATAGTGTTTATTGCAGGTTTTGAACTACAACCAGTCTCGACCGTTGTATTAAGAATAGTTCGGTTTGCACTGGACTTAAGTGCTGAAAGACCGTTACCCACGTATGACCTTGCCAAATCAGACCTACAATCTGATTGAAGTTTGTCCTATCCTTGAGCAAGGCTGCAACAATATAAGTGAGTCACTGAAATCAAAAAAAGCAGAAGTTGAAATTTCACCATGGGAATTCAGATCAGAAATCACTTTTCGCGAGGGGGAATCTAAAGAACCGAAAACCTCTACGAATAAATGAACGCTAACAAACTGTTATCGGGAAACCACTAACAGGGATGTTAAAACAAAATTTGTTCAAAAAACTGAAGAAATCAAAGGGAATTAAATTAAAGGCAAACTTCAATTGTTCACGCAACATCATTCTCTCATCAATTCTCATAGGCCTGCAAAATGGCATATGAAAAGAAGCGTAGCAGGTGGGTATTATGGCGTGGTCATAGATGGCAAACAAATATCAGGACCACACTTGCATCAGAGTCGTAACAAAATTGTTCTCTAAATTCCAGGTATAACCCTATCAGCTTACATAGAAGCAATTTTTCTACACGCTGCTCACTCAGGCGACATCAACTGACGTCTAAAATTCCTTTGAGGAGAAGATCCAAATCAGGAAATGAACAATTACGAGTACACGCGAAAAGTATTAGCGATGAAAAGTCTCCAACCTGTGAAACTAACGCTTTGTTTCACTTAGCGAAAGATAATTCAGTCATCCACGAAAGTGCTAACGGAATTATTCAACAAAACCTCTACATGTACAATATCGTAAAATCAATCAAAACACCTCTAGAGAAATTTTGAACCTATGAGTTATTTGATAACTTCCTCAGCTTGAGTGGATTCAATTTGACGAATGAAAAGCCAGTCAAGAAGAAGTCAAGTCGGAGAAGCGAAGTGGTCAACGAAGTGTTGAGCGTTGAAATCAGAACAGTTCGATTTGCACTGGACTTAATTACTGAAAGACCGTTACCCACAAATAGCCTTGCCAAATCAGACTTAGAATCTGAATGAAGTTCTTCCCAAACTTGGGCAAGGTTGCAACATTATATATCAGACCCTAAAGAGGGACAGATGTCGAAAATGCACCATGAGCAGTCAGATCAGAAATTGCCTGGGCCATAAATGGTCCCCTTTAAGCAAATCAAGAAGCGACACTTGCTTCAACAGCGACAATAATAGAAGATGACATTTTGCGAGGGGCAACTCAAGACCCTAGAATGAAAGACAGCTACAGAAAAAGAGACGCTAAAAGCTATTATCAGGAAACCTTGACAAGGATGCTAAAGACAGTTTTGTTTGTAAAATTGAACCAACAAAAAAAACATAACAAAGCCAATCTTCAATGATTTTTGCAAAATTATCCTGTCATCAAAACTCATTAGCCTGCAAGACGGCAGAAGAGTGTGCAGCGTAGCAGCTGGGTGTTATGGCTTGCCCATGGGTGATACATTTATATCAGGACCAAACCTGCTTCAGAGTCTGACCAGAGTTATTTTTTTCACTTCCAAGTGTAGCAATTAGCCCTGTCAGCTAACATCAATGTTTCTACAAGCTGCGACAATAACCGACGTCTGAATTTTTTCCGGCAAGAAGACCGAAATCAGGGAACGAATAAATACGAGTACCCACGACAACTATTTGTGGTGAAAAATTCTCCGACTTGTGCGATTAACGCTTTGTATCAAGGGCGGAAGATAATGCAGATAACGACGAAAGCGGTGTCAAAATATCCCCACAGATGTTCTACATGTACAAGTTCCTCCAGTCTGTCAGAAACATTCAAGAAGAAATTGAAATTAATGAGAACGTTGAGAAACTTCTCAGCTTGAGTGGATTCAAACAGACTAGCGATTGAAGATTCAAACAGACTGTGGATTCAAACAGACTAGCGTTTGAATAGCAATTGAAGAAGAAGTCAAATCTTAGAGGCAAACCGGTCAACAAAATGTTGACCGTTGATATTAGAACTGTTCGGTTTGCACTGGACTTAAGTACTGAGACACCGTTAACCACGTATAACCTTGCCAAATTATACTTACAATCTGATTGAACTGTGTCCAATCCTTGTGCAAGGTTGCAACATTATATGTCAGTCACTGAAAACAAAAAAAGCGGAAGTTGAAATTGGATGGGCCTTAGTTGGTCTCATTTAAGCAAAGCAAGCAGCATCTTTTGCTGCAACAGCGACTAAAATGGAAGATGAATTTTTGCGATGGGGCATCTCAAGACCCTAGAACAACCTCTACGTAAAAAGAGATGCTAAAGAAAAGTTATCGGGAAATCATTGACAATGAAGTTAAAGACGCTTTTGTACAAAAAACTGAACCATCAGCATTGAATCAAATCAAAGGAAACCTCGACGGTTTTTGCAGCATGATCCCCTCATAAAAACTGATAGGCCTGCAAAATGGCAGAAGAGTGTGAAGCGTAGCAGGTGGGTATTATGGAGCGGCCATAGATGACAAACTTATATCAAGACCACACCTGCTTCAAAGTCTGAATGGAATTATTTTTTTACTTCCAAGTATAGCAGATACCCCTATTAGATAATGTCGAAGCAATGTTTCTACAAGCTGCTCACTCAGGCAACAACAATGTTTGTCTAAAGCTCCTCGAGCGAAAATATCCAAATCAGGAAATGAGTTCATACGATAAGTGTTTTGTGTGAAAAGCTCTCCGATCTGTGCGAAAAACGGTTTGTATCGAGTGGTGAAGGTTGGTGCAGTCAACGAAAAAAAACGTTGTCGAAATATCCCAATGTAGCTTCTACATGAAAAATACGTCAAATATGTCAAAATCGATCAAGAATAAAATGAATTTTACGAAAAAGCTGAGAAAACGTTCTCAGCATGAGTGGATTCATTTTGACAAACGAACAGCAATCCAAGAAGAAGTCAAATCACAGAGGCAAACAGTTCAACAAATTGTTGACCGTTGAAATTAGAACTGTTGGATTTCCACCGGACTTTAGGTACTGAAAGACCGTCACCCACGTATGAGCTTGCCAAATCAAGCTGAAAATCTAATTGAATTTCTTCCCATCCTTGGGCAAATTTGCAACATTTTAAATCAGCCAATGAAAATAGAAAGCCAGAAGTTAAATTTGCACCATAGGCTGTCAGTTCAGAAATTGGATGAGCCTTAAATGGTCCCCTTTAAGTAAACCAAGCAGCAACCTTTCAAGTCCTAGAATGACAGCTACAGATAAAGGGACGCTAAAATCTGTTATCAGGAAACTAATGACAGGGATGGTAAAGACAGTTTTGTTCATAAAACTGAACCAAGAGAAAAGAACTAAACCAAAGCCAAACTTCAATGGTTTTGCAAAATTATCCTTTCATCAATACTCGTAGGCCTGCAAGACGGCAAAAGAGTGTGAAATGTAGCAGCTGGGTATTATGGCGTGCCCATGCATGACACTCTTATATCAGGACCAAACCTGCTTCCGATTCTGACCAGTATTATTTTTTTCACTTCCAAGTAAAGCAATTGGCCTTGTCAGCTAACATAAGAGCAATGTTTTTACAAGCTGCTCACTCAATAACCCTTTCTATCAAGTAGCGCAATATAGTGCTGTCAACGACAAAAAGTGTTGTTGAAATGTTCTAGTGAAAATTTAAATGTGCAAGTTCGTCAAGTCAGTGGAAACTCCTGAAGAAAGAATTGAAATTTATTACAAAGTTGAGAAAGTCCTCAGAATTAGTGGATTCAAAGTGATAAAACGGAAAGCAATTAACAAAAAGGTCAATTTACAGAGGCAAACAAGTCAAGAAAATTGTGCAAATAACGCTTTGTATCAAGTGGTGTAAGGTATTGCAGTCAGCGAATGGAGAATTGTCAATTTATATAAACGAAACTTCGACATGTGCAAATTCGTCAAGTCAGTCGAAATTCTTCAAGGTATAATTGAAAATCATAACAAAATCTTGTTGTCTGCCATGATGCTGAACAAAAATATCCAGCAGCTGTAACTAAGAGAGCTCATATCTTTTGTGTCAGCAGTGGCTGACCCACTCGGGATCAATCAACCCTGTACAATAGGGACTGAGATTTCACCTAAATGTTAGAACAGCAATGGGAGGAGCACGGGACAAAGAGTTGTCTGCAGATCACTCCAAGTTGTTTTGTGATAGTTGCTCTGACCTGAGAAGTTTGAGATCTAAGTCAAACAAGCTTGGTCCTTCACATACTCATTGACGCGCAAAAAGAATAAACAAGGTGCATCGTCCCATATCTACAAAACAAAGTAAGGCTGAAGCAATTGGAAGGTATCGTGTAGCACCTAGAAGACAACTGAAAGTTTAGAACAGAAAACTCCAAGCGGCATTAAAGTATACTTGACTTAATTGGCCTCAAAAAATAGCAGTCGAGAAAATTTGACGCGAAATCAAACAATTTTTTTCGAAAAGATTTGTCAACAGTGCCATAACAGCTGCAGTCAGCTCACAAAAAATTAAAAGGTATGTTGTCAACTACGCAGCAGAAACTCTGGAACACCCCTCAATGAGCCAATAGAGACATGTTAAGGAGGTCAAAAACCATGCTGATATCGGCCCAAGAGCTCCAGAATGATGAAGAGGAGTGACCAAAGTCAAGCGTGCTGCCAACTTCGCGATGTTGAAGCTGAGCAAGCTTCCAGTAATTTGGCATTTGCATCTAAATTAGAACATTGATTTTACTAGAACATATCAGCTTCAGTTGGTGTAAAAATTTTGTCGCATGCTGCAGGAGCTTATAAAGATTTTTTTTCCAAATTTTTCAAAATGGAAGCTTCCCTAATATTTCGAAATTCATCAAAGAAATCCAGAAAAAATTGAACTTAGGGGCCCCCTTTTTTGAAGAAGATGTAACAGTTCGATTGAAAATTCAACTCAAGCAACCGCACGCCGATCACTAATCAAAGCATCTAAGTTTGATGAGAGCGATGTATCTAATCGTACAAGTTCTGGTGGAGAAAGGTCCTTGTCACAACCTAGACAAAGACACAGAGTTTCAACGAAACTTTCTCCAGAAATTGTTCTCTTCTGGATAATTGTAAAAAAGGCATTATGGAAAATCGGGATGAGATGTGTCAAATATGGACACTCGAAAACCAGCCCAACTCACTCACCGATGATAGACCTCTCACAGGAGCAACTTGACAAGTAATTTATCCTATTCATCAAACACGGAGTTCACCACTTCGGCTCGATTGATGTCAAGTTCTTTCGACGCGCCCTAATTAGATGAAGCTGTCTCTTCACATCCTTGACTATCGGCGCAGTATACATCATGAAGTCGCACAGACATCAAACATCGAGCCATTTGTAGTTGAAACAGCAAGAATAATTGCTTGACGTGGCTCTCCAGGTATGATCTTCATCGACACCCTTGCCAATTTTGTTGGTGAGGCCAAGGAACTGGAAGCGCTCTTGAAGGAACGGGACAACGCTAATGTCGAAAGTGACTTAGCTAAGCTTAGAAATGACTTGGATTCCCATAAGCAATTAAAATTTTTGACAAAATTGAGAACGTTCTCAACATGAGTAGGTTCAAATTGACAAAATTGACGTCAATATACGAAAAAGTTAAATCAAAGAGGCAAACAAGCAAGAAAGTTGTGAAAACTTTCGAAGCCGACACAATCATTCTCAATACTTTGAACCATTTAAATGTGGATGCGGACGGTCTTGATGTCTGTTGTGATACTGAGTAAGATATTCCAGCATAGGTAACTAAGACAGTTCCTGTTTTGTGTATCAGCATTGCCTGACCCACTCGGGATATATGCACCCTTCACAATAGGGCCAGAGTTTCTATTTACATCGTTTGAACACCAATGGGACGAGCGTGGGACAATGAGGTGTCCGCAGACTATTTGAATTTGAAGTTTTCAGTGGTCAATGCTTTGAACTGAGATATAAAAGGAGTATGACAAAAAAGGGTTCAATTTCGAAAAGTTATGCACAAGCTTGAGCTTTCAAATTCTCATAGACGCGTCAAAAAGAAGGGGCAATGTACAACGTAAACGTAGCATATCTGCAAGACGAAATAACGCTGAAACTATTCTATGGGAAGGCAGAGTGACGAGTAGCAGCTCTAACAAAATGAAATTTTCTTAATGAAAACCCCAAGACCAGTTTAATAATTTTGCCTCAAAACGTGGATGTGGAGTACACTTGACGTGATAATTAACAAATTGTGTCCTTGAAAAGATTCACCAACCAGAACTACAATAGCTGCAATCATTTCACAAAATGCGACAATTTTTTTGGGCTAACAGGGCACCAGAAACTCTAGAAAACTGTTCAATGGATCAAGGTAGACATGTTAAGGGGTCAAAAATACTGTTGATATTGGCACCAGATGATTATCCATCGGCGGAATCTAGGATTCGTTGTGGCCAAAGAACTCTGCATGACTCCATAAAAATTAAGATGAGTGGAGAAAGCCCTGGTGCCAACTCCACCATGTTGAAGCTGAGCAAACTACCAATAATTGGGCTTTTGCAAATAATTTAGACCAATCATTTGACTGGAGTAATTCAACTTCAACCGATCTAGATTTTCATTGCATACTGCGAAATATAACAAAACGGGTCCTTCAAATCGGACGGTATGCATCAAGAGGAACAAACTTTGATCAAGTTTAATCAAGCCGGGAGCTTCCTTAATGTATCCAAGTCCATAACAAGCAGCATCTAGAAAAAATGATCATAGACAAGTTGTCACTCTTTTGGGTAAAACGTGGAACAATTCGGTCAAAAGGTTGACTCATGCAACCGAACCTCAATTAAAACTTGGAGCAATTAATATTGCTGGTAGCGATGTATCCTGACTTAGAACTTCTGTTGAAGAGAGCTCATCGGGACAACCTTCATAAAAACACAGAGTATGCAAGAAACGTTCTCCAGAAAAATTTAAGTTCTGGATAATTGTAAGTTAAAGTGCGATGCGTAAAATAAAATTTGATGTTTCAAACATGGACACTAGAACACCACCATAACTCAACCATCGTTGACAGTCATCCCAAAGAAGCGACTTGACAAACAAGTTTTGCTATTCACAAAGTTGACTACTTCGGTTCGATTAAAATCAAGTTCAAACAACACACCCTGATTTGATAGGGCTGTCCCTTCGCTTGCTTAGCCATCAAAACAGTATATATCGAAATCTCACAGTCATTAAACACCCAGTCATTCTAGATTAAGTAGCAAGAGTCCCTGCTTGACATGACTACCCAAGTGCTATCGTCAACTACAACGGCACGATTTCTGTTGGTGCAGCCAAGGAACTGGATGCGTTCATGAAGCAGCGGGACAAAACTAGAGTTGAAAGTGCCTTAAATAAGGTTAGAAGTGACTTAGCTTCTAAAAAAACTGGAATTTATCAGAAAATTGAGAATTTCCTTAGCTTGAGTAGATTCAAAATGACAAAAATGATAGCAATTGACAAAGGAGTTAAATCAAAGAGGAAAACAAGCAAGAATGTTGTGAAAACTTTCGAAGCCGACACAATCATTCTCAACACTTTGAATGGTTTAAATGTGGATGCAGACACTCTCGATGTCTGTCGTGATGATGAGTAAGAAATTCCAGCATCAGTAACTAAGAGAAATCATATTTTGTGTCTCAGCAGTGCCTGACCCACTCGGGATTTATGTACCCTTCCCAATAGAGACAGAGTTTCTACTTAAAAAGTTAAAAGCAATGAGACGAGCTTGGGACAATGAACTGACGGCTGATCATTTCAAGTTGTTCAGTGGTTTGTGCACTGAACTGAGACATATGAGATTTATTTCAATAAAGCGATTGTATCCCAAAAACTTATACACAAACTTGAGCCTTCACAATCTCACAGACGGGTCAAAAGAAGCAACATGCATCTTGACATATCTGGAAGACCAAATAACGCTGAAACTAATCTATGGAAGATGTCGTGTAGCATCTATAACAGACACAAAGGTTTCGAAATTGAAAACTCCAAGCCGCAGTTTACGTAGTTGGCCTCCAAAAAGCAATCGAGAAAACTTAACGCGAAATCAAAAAATTGTTTTATTGAAAACATTCCTCAACAGTACTGCAATAGATGCAGTCAGCTCACAAAAAGTGACACGAGTATGTTGCCAACAAGCAGCAGGAATTCTGGAAAACTCTCCAATGGATCAATGGAGACATGTTAGGGGAATCAAAAACCCTGCTTGTATTAATACCCAACGAATGTCCATTGGCGGATTCCGTGTGCTTAAACAGATTTGCATGGCTCCAGATTGATAACGATCACGGGCCAAAATCGTGGTGCCAACTTCATCATAATAAATTTGAACATTGTACGAGTGATTTAGCATTTGCAACTAAATTATACTAATCATTTGAGTGGAATAGATCAGCTTACAGCAAATTAGATTTTTTAGTGCGCACTGCAAGACTTAACAAAAATGAGTTTTCAAAGCGGATTGAGTCCATCAAGCAGTACAAATTTTGCTCCGATTTAGTCACGCTAAAAGGTGCTCTAATGTTTTGAGTGCATAACAAGCAGCAAAGAAGTGTAGAAAACATTGGACATGGATAAGTTGTCGCCCTTCGTGGTAGAAGAGAGAAGAATTCGATCGAAAGGTCGACTCTGGCAACCAAACATCCATTACAAAGCAAACCATCTAATGTTGCTAAGAACGTTAGTGGCTCAGCTCAGGAAGAAATTATTTTTCAAATTCAAACTTCGTGGAGCCTCACATATTGGTGGTAACTGAGAGATACTAGTTAAATGATGCAGGAAAATAATGAATGGATTTTAGATCAACCGTATCCTCATTGGTGAAGTATTCAGTACGTCAATGACTCTTGTAGACTGAACAACCAATACAAAACTCATAACAGCAAAAATGAGATCAACCAGAAGATCTGACAGCCCCAGACCAAAAAAAAATGTTGGCGCGAGAAAATGCTGTTGGGCGATTTTTGCCCCCGGTGAACACAACCATGATCTGAGAAAATCCTTTCAAACGGCTGAAGCTCATGCCAAGATGATGTGGAAAAAATTAACTTGCAAGTATCTTCCTCAATGAAGTCAGAGATTGAAAAATACTGAAGAACTGGTTTCAAACGATACCAATAATCAATAGCATGAACAATCAAACATCACAAAAGTAATTATCCGACAAAAAAAAGTGTTTTTGAAAACTCGAAAAACCCCGGCAGTTACCTGACATTTGCTGTGTAAATATTGAGTTCTATCGACCAATCGGTGCTAAGGTAACAATTTGCTTGGGACGTTCTTTTAAATATTTTTTTCTTGAATCAAAATATTTGATTAGTGTACCACTACTGTATTGAGAACAAAGAAAAACTATTACAAAGAATATTTTCCTCTCGTTTTGCCTGTATTTTGACTCATGATCATTTTCAGTCTTTTGTTATTGTAAATCGGCAATTTTCTGAGTTAATTGAGTTATCTTAAAAGAATTTAGCAACAATACTATCCTTTGACTGAGGCCGTACAAACTTCAGTAAGAGATTGAAAACAGTTGTTACAAAGAACATTGTCAGATTCATTTGCAGTCATTTAAACGTCGGACTGATCAATATTTTAAACAGATTTTTAGTCAATTGGAATTAGTGTATAAACAAGGCCAGCGTAAAACTGAAGAATAAAGCTCTAAAGATTGCCTTCAGCTGAGATTCTTGAGCATCCGTCACAATTTAATCATGCCACAGTTTAAAAAAGTGAATAAAAATTGAGCATAAAAAATGAACAATAATGGTAACACAAAAATAGAAAAAAATTTAAAATGGAAAAAAATTTATTAAAAGAAAAAATCTGAAACGGTGAAACTCTCCATAGCGATATATAATAAGTTTTGAATATGATGCTGTTTTTTTCTGTATAAATATTATGATTTAGACTAATATAAAATTCGGCATTCATCAAAATACCTATTTAGTAATAAGAAACAAGGAATCTTAAATAGGAATCGTGAAAAATTGTCCCAAAAACGAAGCTCTGATATCAAAATTACGCCAATGCCAACAACATTACTAGCGAAAAAATTGGATCTAAAAATACCTCGTTTAATTTAAATTGCTTTTTAATCGCTTACTAAAATGAATATGTCTATGGGTAAATGTTATCTGAACAAAAAATCCCCTCCAAGCGTATACCACCCCTCGCTATACGAAAAACAAAACCAGTCTTTGGACTGGAAAAAGATATACCTTGAACAAGAGATGTCTGCCAAACACTTATTTTTTACAAAACCTCTATTAATTTTGTGTATTTTTAAATGGCTGAGGTAGATTATGTCTACGCTTTTGTCAATTGTCTTTTCCAGTCTCTTAAGTATCGTCATAGGTCGCAGCGCATTGAACAACATGAATAACTAATTGAAATAGAACCCACAGCCCAACGAATAGTTGATAAAACGCTCTCTATTTACGGCAACAAATGCTGTTTATGGCAAATAATTGGAGTTTGTCCACCAAAGATTTTATTAAAAGAAAAGATATTATAATTATCAAATATGTCTGTCCCAAACAACTCAACTGGTAACCCAGTATATGACGTAATCTCTGACGTCTCCAGTACAGCAGCTGTGATTGATGAGGTAGCATGGGAAACTGGTGGGAACTTAGCTGCAATTGTGGGAAATTTCGTGCTGTCTGGAGTATGCATGGCTTCCCAGCTGATTCTTATATCCATAGCCATGGGTCTCGCGGGTGATTTCTCTGCCCGGACTTTGATTGGGGTGCAAGCGGTGTGCGAAATAGCAAAGAGAACCATGAGCATTTACTACGCCACCTGTCTGCTTACTCGTAAGTTCGTCTCTTCATACAACAACAACCAAACACAAGGAGGTCAATGATAATTGGGAGAACATTGCTGAGTTCAATGACCGTTTCATATCATTTGTTTTGAATAAGACTTATTTTTTTTCCATTAACATCCAACCAGCGACTCAGGTTAAAGTTTTCAGCTCAAAAACAAGAGTTCTGAGGCTGCAATGGGGGGAACTTTCACGAAAATCCAGCTCAAAACTCTTTTTGTGCTGCATTTTACTCAAAACTTTGATGTTTTGGGCTAGAAGGGGAGTAAATGATGTAAGAGGTGGAGAGGGCATTTCGTACATCGAGGGCGTAAAATTATTTAAGACGGAGGGAGTAATTTGAGTAGAGGGGTAAAACAATGTAAGAAAAGTAGGGCAGTTGGGTAAAATGTATGATAAACACGAGCTAATTGGTGCACAGGGCTGTATTGGTTTAAGAGGAAGGGTGGGGTTAATCTATGCAGAGCTGGTAAATGATGTAAAAATGATAAATGATGCTGCAATAGAGGGTATTCTTAAAAAAATTAGAGAGCACCTCCGGAGCACCTCGCAGTCCCTTTTAACTTTTTCTAAATGAATTAGATTCCTGATACAATTTACGCCCGCTTGCGTGAAACGGGAGAACACTTTGAAACCAGGTACCCCCTTATCTGCAATTGAAAATGCATCATATCACCCCCCCCCCCCCTCACCACCCTCTACGAACAAAAGTACTAATACGAATCGCTCTTGGAGACCATTTTACACTATAGCATTATTTTGCCCCTTTAGACCCCCCCCCCCCCCCAAAAAAAATCGCCTCTCGTTTAAATCGTTTGTCTTTTGACCGTCACACTTTTACATCATTTCACCCCCCAAAAAACCCACCCTCCCCTCGTTATTGCATCATGTTAGCCCCTAAGTCAAACTAACGGATCTATTCTTTGTCCCCCATCCACCGCCTAGTATGTATATATAACTTTTACGCCCTTAGTCCCACAATCCGAATTTTTCCAAGGTAAAAAGCTATATAACAACAAGTAATATGTAACTGGGCCACAAAGTCAATTAGGGGCCAAAAAATAGATCAAAACTAACTCTTTCAACAAAAAGGGGGAATAGCCAAGACCTTCCAAATCCACTACTCAAGTATTCAAATAATTATACTAACAGACCCGCAAAAAGAATCTTGCTTGTGTCTTTAAATGATAGAAGGTGTTCTAAAAGTAAAACAACAACAACAAAAAACGCAGGATGTGTCCGGAATTACAGCAATAACATACGTTATTGCTGTAAATCAGGACATGTCCTACTATACTTTTTTATATAGCAGGACATATATTTTGTATATAGTTGCTATATGTGCTTGTTTTTTCATTGTTATTGTTTTAGATGCCTATAAGTTGAAATACAGCAACACTTAATATCTTACAGCAATATCAAGTTAAAACAGGCAAAAAACCCTTGACCATATATGCGCAAAAAACGAAAAACATAGAAAGAGTTCAAAAATTTTCTTATCCACGATATAGTGTTTTGAGAAACAAAAATAATACGCAATGATAATAATATATTTTTTTTAAAGAATATATTGACCCTACGCATACTTAGAATGAGCACACAATACATTATTGTAGAGGGAAACAATGGCAGACGAGGCAAAAACAGGCAAAAACTATTGAATTTGAGAGAAATCTTAGAAATTTTTGAAATCAAAGGAGTCTTTGTAAAATATACAAATAACCCCACTCCAGATATCTTAATCCCAGCGATCCAAAAAACTTTAGAAGTCGAATATATTTTAGCAGTTCTGACGGCTGAAAAAGGAAACAGAGAACTAGAAATGACGACACAATTTCACAATTCGAGAACAAACGGTATGTCAGCCAATACAGAAGTTAGCTTAAAATTTAATCAAAATTGACACCGCACTACAAAGCCAATGAAAACTATTTTTTAATAAGTAAAGAGACCACAAGAAAAACAAAAAATGCAAGATCAAAAAATTAAAATTCATTTTTTGAAAAGTCGGGCGACACAATCGATTCAATTTTTTTCCTTTTTAGCAACCATTGAAACTTCTCATAAATGAAACTAAATAAAGACAACAGAAATATATCAATTTTTGCAAAAAAAATTAAGAATCGGCTCATTTATTTGAACATTAACGTTATGAAAAGGCTACGGATTGTAAAACAAAATTTATATTAAAATTTATCTTTGTTAACAACTTTCATTACCTGTCGCCATTCAGAAATAGTACAACAAACATGTGAAAAAAAATTTCTTTGAAAACGAATCGCGTGTAGTCCATAGAACGCAATAGCTATGACCTGAGACAATAAAAGAAGTTAATTCAAGCATCATTAGCGGTTGTTGAGACGTTCCATTATCGAAATTAAAAGATAAGACATAAGAGTAACAAAAAACCCGCACTACTAGAAAAAATCGAAATTTTTTTCTGAAAAAAAAAATGGTTTCAGAGTCAACGAAATGAAAAAGCCGTTAACTGAAAAAATGTAATCAACCAATATAATCTCTTTTAAGAACTTATGAAACGTATCCTTAATGCAGTTAAAAGATGAGAAAAAACAATCAAAGGTTCAACAAATACACGAGATACTTAAAAGCTCACTGATTTCTTTTTGAAAAAAAATAATGTCAAAGTCACTATAAACCAAGCCATATATTGACTCGACTTCTATAATTGACAGACAAAAAATTTTTATAGACTCACATCAATATCGCTCACTTGTATCTGATTAGCAGCCAATAAGGGCTGTCCTTAATGATAATGAGTG
The DNA here is from genome assembly GCF_964194025.1 of Convolutriloba macropyga. Classification (NCBI taxonomy): domain Eukaryota; kingdom Metazoa; phylum Xenacoelomorpha; order Acoela; family Convolutidae; genus Convolutriloba; species Convolutriloba macropyga. The sequence goes on from NC_134469.1 coordinate 41,224,272, forward strand.
ACAGGACATCAGTCATATTTAAAAAAAGAGCGAAACTAAAAATTTCTCTAACTTTTGTTTACTAGAAATTTTTGTCAAAGTCATAATTATCCAGTGCAGCAATTCTTGAATTTTTTGCCAAAGATGTGTGTGTGTATGAGTTTGTGAGCTTGTTGTGTGTATGTGGGTATGTTTCTTTGTGTGTGTGCATGCGCGTATGTATCTGTGTAAGCCTCTGTGTTTGTGTGTGTATGTATATGCTTGAGTGTGTATGTGTTTGTGTGTGTGCGTGTGTTGGTGTGTGTACGTATGTGTGTACGTATGTGTGTGCGTGCTGCATGCGTGCACATGTACGTATGTGTATATGTGTGTCTGCGTGTTTGTGTATGTGTGTGCTTGCGTTTTTGTGTATGCAAGTACGTGTGTCAGTTTGTCTGTGTGCGTGTGGGATTTTGTGTGGGTGTGCGTCTTTTTGTGTTGTGTGTGGCTGAGTGAATGTGTGTGCGTGCGTATGGGAGCGTGTGTGCATGTGAGTGTATGTATGTATATAAGTGGGTCTGTGTGTTTGTGTGCGTGTACGTATGTGCGTGTGTTCGTGTGTTTGTCTGAGTGTGTGCGTGCGCATTTGAGTGTGTGTGTGTGTTTGTTTGTGTGTGCATGCGTGTATGCGTGTATATGTGTGTCTGAGTGTATGCGTGTATGTGTGTCTGTGTGCGTGTATATGTGTGTTTTGTGTGCGTGTGTATGTGTGAGTTGTGTTTGTATGCGTGTGTCTGTGTGTATACGTTTATGTGTGTGACTGTGTTGTTGTTGTTGTGTGTGTGTGGGTGGGTGTCTGTGTTGTGTGTGTGTGTGTGTGTGTAATTGTGTGTGTGTGTATTCGTGCGTAAGTGTGTGTATGTGTTTGTATGTGTGTGTGTGCGTGTGTTTGTGTTTGTGTGTGTGTGTGCATGCCTGCGTGCATGTTTATGTGTGTGTCGTGTGTGTGTGTGTGTGCGTGTTTGTATGTGTGTGTCTGTGTGTATGCGTGTTTGTGTGTTTCTGTGTGCTTTTGTGTGTTTGTTTGTGTATGTGTGTGTCTGTGTATTGTTTATGCGCGTGTGTGTAAGTGTGTGTGTGTGTGTGTGTGTGTGTGTGTGTAAGTCTGTGTGTTCATGCGTGCGTGCGTTCTTGTGTGTATGTGTGTGTGTGTGTCTTTGTGCGTATGTGTTTGTGTATCTGTGTGTGTGTCTTCATAATTGTGTGCGTGTGCATGCGTGCGTGTATGTTTGTGTGTGTGTCTATGTATTTGGGTGCGTGTATGTGTGTATGTGTGTTCGTGTGTGTTTGAGTTTGTATGCGTGTGTATGTGTGAGTTGTGTGTGTATGCGTGTGTCTGTGTGTATGCGTTTATGTGTGTGACTGTGTTGTGTGTGTGTGTGGGTGTGTGTGTGTGTGTGTGTGTTCTGTGTTTGTGTTGTGTATATATGTGTCTCTGTGTATGCGTGTATGTGTGTTTGTTGTGTGTGCGTGTGTGCTGTGTGTGAGAGTGTGTGTGTGTGTGTTTGTACGTATGTGTCTGTGTGTATGCTTGTATGTGTGTGTCTGTGTGCTTGTGTGTTTGTATGTGTATGTGTATGTGTGTGTCTGTGTATTGTGTGTGAGTGTGTGTTTAAGTGTGGGTGTGATGTGCGTGCGTGTAGGTGTGTGTAAGTGTGTGTGTGTAAGTGTGTGTGTGTATGTGCGTGTAAGGTTGTGTGTGCCTGTTTGTGTATGTGTGTGCGTGTGTGTCTGTCTCTGTGTTTGTGTGCGTGTGTGTGTATGTGTGTTCGCGTGTGTATGTGTTTGCGTGTGTGTATGTGTCATTTTTTGTGTGTGTGATGTGTGTGTGTGTGTGTGTCTGTGTGTGCATGCGTGCTTATGTGTTTGTGTGTATTTGTGTATATGTGTGCGTGTGTGTTTGTGTGCGTTTATTATGTGTGCGTGTTTGTGTAATTGTGTCTGTGTTTGTGTGCGTAAGTGTGTGTATGTGTTTGTATGCGTGTGTGTGTGTGTGTGTTTGTGTTTGTGTGTGTGTGCATGCTTGCGTGCGTGTTTATGTGTTTGTGTATGTTTGTGTGTGTGTGTGCGTGTTTGTATGTGTGTGTCTGTGTGTATGCGTCTTTGGGGGTGTCTGTGGGCTTTTGTACGTTTGTTTGTGTATGTGTGTGTCTATGTATTGTTTTTGCGCGTGTGTGTAAGTTGTGTGTGTGTGCGTCTGTGTGTAAGTGTGTGTAAGGTTATGTGTGCGTGTTTGAATATGTGTGTGGGTTTCTGTGTGTTTGTGTGCGTGTATGTGTGTATGTGTTTGTATGCGCTCGTGTGTCTTTCTTTGTGTGTGATGTAAGTGTGTGTCTGTGTTTGCATGCGTGCTTATGTGTTTGTGTGTATATGTGTATATGTGTTTGTGTCTGTGTGTTTGTGTGCGTTTATTGTGTGTGCGTGTGTGTGTGTAATTGTGTGTGTGTATTCGTGCGTAAGTGTGTGTATGTGTTTGTATGCGTGTGTGTGCGTGTGTTTGTGTTTGTGTGTGTGTGTGCATGCCTGCGTGCATGTTTATGTGTGTGTCGTGTGTTTGTGTGCGTGTTTGTATGTGTGTGTCTGTGTGTATGCGTGTTTGTGTGTTTCTGTGTGCTTTTGTGTGTTTGTTTGTGTATGTGTGTGTCTGTGTATTGTTTATGCGCGTGTGTGTAAGTGTGTGTGTGTGCGCGTGTGTGTGTAAGTGTGTGTAAGGTTATGCGTGCGTGTTTGTATATGTTTGTGGGTTTCTGTGTGTTTGTGTGCGTGTATGTGTGTATTTGTGTTCTCGTGTGTATGTGTTTGTATGCTCTCGTGTGTCTTTCTTTGTGTGTGATGTGTGTGTGTGTGTGTCTGTGTGTGCATGCGTGTTTATGTGTTTGTGTGTATATGTGTATTTGTGTGTGTCTGTGTGCTTTTGTGTGTTTATTTTTGTATGTGTGTGTCTGTGTATTGTTTGTGCGCGTGTGTAAGTGTGTGTGTGTGTGTGTAAGTGTGTGTAAGGTTATGCGTGCGTGTTTGTATATGTTTGTGGGTTTCTTTGTGTTTGTGTGCGTGTATGTGTGTATATGTGTTCTTGTGTGTATGTGTTTGTATGCGCTCGTGTGTCTTTCTATGTGTGTGATGTGTGTGTGTGTGTCTCTGTGTGCATGCGTGTTTATGTGTTTGTGTGTATATGTGTATATGTGTGTGTCTGTGTGCTTTTGTGTGTTTATTTTTGTATGTGTGTGTCTGTGTATTGTTTGTGCACTTGTGTAAGTGTGTGTGTGTGTGCGTGTGTGTGTAAGTGTGTGTAAGGTTATGCGTGCGTGTTTGTATATGTTTGTGGGTTTCTGTGTGTTTGTGTGCGTGTATGTGTGTATTTGTGTTCTCGTGTGTATGTGTTTGTATGCTCTCGTGTGTCTTTCTTTGTGTGTGATGTGTGTGTGTGTGTCTGTGTATGCATGCATGCTTGCGTGTTTGTGTGTTTATATCGGTATGTGCGTTTTTGCGTGTATGCGTGTGTATGTATGTTTGTGTGTTTTTGCTTGTTTTTGTCTGAATGTGCTTGTATGTGTGTGTCTGTGTGCTTGTGTGTATTTGTTTGTGTATGTGTGTGTCTGTGTATTATGTGTGCGCGTGTGTGTAAGTGTGTGTGTGTAAGTATGTGTGTGTCTATGTGTGTGTAAGGTTGTGTGTGCGTGTTTGTGTATGTGTGTGCGTGTGTGTCTGTCTCTGTGTTTGTGTGCGTGTGTGTGTGTGTGTGTGTGTTCGCGTGTGTATGTGTTTGCGCGTGTGTATGTGTCATTTTTTGTGTGTGTGATGTGTGTGTGTGTCTGTGTGTGCATGCGTGCTTATGTGTTTGTGTGTATATGTGTATATGTGTGTGTCTGTGTGTTTGTGTGCGTTTATTGTGTGCGCGTGTGTTTGTAATTGTGCGTGCATGTGTGCGTAATTGTGTGTATGTGTTTAAATGGGCGTGTGTGTGTGTGTGTGTTTGTGTTTGTGTGTGTGTGTGCATGCCTGCGTTCGTGTTTATGTGTGTGTCGTGTGTGTGTGTGTGTGTGTGTGTGTGTGTGCGTGTTTGTATGTGTGTGTCTGTGTGCATGCGTGTTTTTGTGTGACTGTGTGCTTTTGTGTATTCATTCGGGTATGTGTGTGTCGGTGTGTTGTTTGTGCGCGTGTGTGTAAGTGTGTGTGTGTGTGTGCATGTGTATGTAAGTGTGTGTAAGGTTATTTGTGCGTGTTTGTATATGTGTGTGGGTTTCTGTTTGTTTGTGTGCGTGTATGTGTGTATGTGTGCTCTCGTGTGTATGTGTTTGTTTGCGCTCGTGTGTCTTTCTTTGTGTGTGATGTGTGTTGTCTGTGTATGAATGCATGCTTGCGTGTTTGTGTGTGTATATCGGTATGTGTGTGTGTCTGTGTGTTTGTGTTTCTATGCGTGTGTGTGTGTGTTTGTGTTTGTGTTTGTTTATGCGTGCGTGTATGTTTGTGTATGTGTGTCTGTGTGTTATTGTGCGTGTATGTGTATGTGTGTTCGCATGTGTATGTGTTTGTATGTGTGTGTGTGTGTATGTGTGTTTATGTATGTAGGTGTATATGTGTGTATGAAAGGATGTGAGGAAGAGCAAGTTTTGATTATCGGGTTCAATTTTTTCGATGACGTCGAAAAGATCAAAACTTTGTGTAGAAAGTGAGATGTGTGCCTTCTCTCGCTCCCAACTGCAATGCAAAATGATGCTATTTGTGCCCTCTTTTCTTTTCGTGTTGCCCGACTGGATGAATGTTCTGGTGTCACTGGACCGATTGATGGCTGTATGTCGACACACAGCCCAGTTCTACAGAGTGCATTGCACCCGAAAGGCTGCCTGGAAACAAATCAGCTGTTTGTTAGTGCTGCTGGGTGTCTGTCTGTATGCGTGTGTGTGTCAGTGTATTGTGTGTGAGTGTGTGTTTAAGTGTGGGTGTGATGTGCGTGCGTGTAGGTGTGTGTAAGTGTGTGTGTGTGTGTGTGTGTGTGCCTATGTGTGTGCGTGTATGTTGTATGTGTGTTCGCATGTGTATGTGTTTGTATGCATGTGTATGTGTTTGTATGCGCCCGTGTGTGGGTGTGTGTGGGTCTGCGTGTTTGTTTGCGTGTATGTGTGTGTGTGTGTGTGTTCGCGTGTGTTTGTGTTTATATGCGTGTGTGTTTGTGTGAGTGTGTGTTTGCGTTTGTGTGTGTGTGTCTGTGTGTGCATGCGTGCGTGTATGTTTGTTTGTGTGTGTGTCTGTGTGTTTGCGTGTGTATGTGTGTTCGCGTGTGTGTGTGTTTGTATGAGTGTGTTTGAGTGTGTATGTGTGTGTATGTGTATATGTGTGTATGAAGGGATGTGAGGAAGACCAAGTTTTGATTACCGGGTTCAATATTCTTTTGGGGACGTTGAAAAGTTCGAAACTTTGTGTAGAAAGTGAGATGTGTGGCTTCACTCGCTCCCAACTGCAATGCAAAATGATGCTATTTGTGCCCTCTTTTCTTTTCGTGTTGCCCGACTGGATGAATGTTCTGGTGTCACTGGACCGATTGATGGCTGTATGTCGACACACAGCCCAGTTCTACAGAGTGCATTGCACCCGAAAGGCTGCCTGGAAACAAATCAGCTGTTTGTTAGTGCTGCTGGGTGTCTGTCTGTATGCGTGTGTGTGTCAGTGTATTGTGTGTGAGTGTGTGTTTAAGTGTGGGTGTGATGTGCGTGCGTGTAGGTGTGTGTAAGTGTGTGTGTGTGTGTGTGTGTGTGTGTGCCTATGTGTGTGCGTGTATGTTGTATGTGTGTTCGCATGTGTATGTGTTTGTATGCATGTGTATGTGTTTGTATGCGCCCGTGTGTGGGTGTGTGTGGGTCTGCGTGTTTGTTTGCGTGTATGTGTGTGTGTGTGTGTTCGCGTGTGTTTGTGTTTATATGCGTGTGTGTTTGTGTGAGTGTGTGTTTGCGTTTGTGTGTGTGTGTCTGTGTGTGCATGCGTGCGTGTATGTTTGTTTGTGTGTGTGTCTGTGTGTTTGCGTGTGTATGTGTGTTCGCGTGTGTGTGTGTGTTTGTATGAGTGTGTTTGAGTGTGTATTTGTGTGTATGTGTATATGTGTATGAAGGGATGTGAGGAAGACCAAGTTTTGATTACCGGGTTCAATATTCTTTTGGGGACGTTGAAAAGTTCGAAACTTTGTGTAGAAAGTGAGATGTGTGGCTTCACTCGCTCCCAACTGCAATGCAAAATAATGCTATTTGTGCCCTCTTTTCTTTTCGTGTTGCCCGACTGGATGAATGTTCTGGTGTCACTGGACCGATTGTTGGCTGTATGTCGGCACACAGCCCAGTTCTACAGAGTGCATTGCACCCGAAAGGCTGCCTGGATACCAATCAGCTGTTTGATAGTGCTGCTGGGTATCGCGCTGTCTCCCAGGTTCATATATGGATCAGTGATGCACGGTGGACGAGTGTGTGATCTGGATAATTACCTGTTCCAAATAATGATTCGCATTCCTCACGTGGGTCTCTCCGCAACTTTTTTGGTAGTTGCCGCAACCACTCTTCTACTAATTATGATGAGATGGCGCAATACTCAGTCGCCCAATGAACGCGAGGTTTGAATTTTCTAAATTCTTAGATGTTATTCTCGGTCATATTCTTACATATGATTTTTAGTAATCATAGTGGTTTACAGACTAATTGTGTGATTTGTCAGCAAAAATATTTATTAATTGTATCAATTCCTAGTACTTGGACAGGAATCATCCTCGGACAGTGAAAGTTTTCTTACTAAAATTATAGGAAAAAGTTAATAGTTCGTTTTTCTTGTTCCTTTTAATGTTGTTTTTAATTAAATTGCATACTGAACATTAACTTTCCGAGTTCACAAATCAGTTCTTGCTGGGAAATTTAATTAAAATTTAAACTGAAGATAAAGGCGCATTATAGAATTTTAATTGGACGATTAGGAAACAATAAGTCAGCAGCAGAATTTCATTGCTATGCGAATTGGTTTGACATTGCGACAAATTGCAAACTGATTGATTAATCGTGAATAAAACATAAAGTGGGAGTTCTTACTCTTGAAATTAACTTTCATCGAATCTTATTTCCAAGGTCATTGTGTCGAATTGCTGTCTGTTTATTTTTGATTCTCCAATCGATTTATGCCACCAACATGGAAACGCAAATTTTTCGGTAAACTTTTGTGCAAAAGTTTCCTTTTTTCTATTGATTTTCCTCTAACACTTATAAACACATAATATTATTAGTTGGCAGCAAAGAAGAGATTGCTTGGTGCGAACACAAAAAAAACATAGCAGGAAAAATCCTGAATTACAATAGAAGTACTGAATGAACTAATAATCTAAACAACAACAATTTTCCAGCAAACTCAATTTACTACCATCTAGTGACCGCAAGTTTTTCCGAAATCATGAAAAGCATTTATTGACATTAAAAAATCGAATAAAGTGATAACAGATCTTCAAAAAATTCTTTTGATTGCAATAAATAACTTTTAATTGTTCGATTTCCAATCTTAAGATTTTCGTTTTAACCTTCTGTAGAAATCAGATTCGGCTCAGTTGTGTAATTTTTTAAATTTTTTTATCACTTTCTTTTTGTTCTGAACCACATGAGGGGTCAGAGAATTTTTGTAACCTTTTTTGCACTTTTTTATTTCGTTTTTTTTCTGGGAGCTGAGGTAATCAAATGTTTCAAAAACCAGGATACTTTCACGCGAACAATGACAAATTTTGAGGGTTATGATTTTTTTCAACGTTTTTAATCTGAACTAATTGAAACCGTCTGTCAATTTGACTCCTTTTTCTCTTCAATTTTGGTCGCTTTTTGATGATTTTTTTAATAATTGAGTTTTGTTCTGGTTTGCAATGAGATCTCCAAAGAATGAATGCTAATATTCTTTGATTCATAAAATTGCCATTAAACTTTTATATATTCCACTTTTGGATCTTCTTAAAGTAAGTTTTGATGTATTTTGATTACCAAATGCACCAACAAATGCACAGAAATTGGCTGAAAAAAATTTTATAGTGCGTTTTTTTTGTTGTCCATGTAAAAAAAAAGTTTCCTTGTTGGTGTTCTTTATCTCAGAAAGAACGGTGGTAGTTTATAACATAGGACATTTTTTTTTAATTTTAGGGGAATCTGATCTTTATAGTTGTGCCTGGGCATTCATGATGTTGCAGAAGTCGCGATTGTTCAAGATTTCTTAACGAAAACAATGCAACAAAATGCTTCAATGTTTTTTTTTTCATTAAGATGTGTATTGAGACCTATTTGCAAATTGAAACTTTTTTCAAATTGAATTTTTGCATTGATACTTAGAATTTTTATAGAGGCAATTTTTTATTAAAAAAACTTTAATTTGGATCCAAATTTGTGTAAAGTCTGCCAAGTCAGGGTCATTGCATAGTCTACTCATATAAAATGAAACTTTAAAAACTTTTTAAGATATAAACGATATAAACGGTACCGTAAAAAAGTAAAAAAAAAACATGCAAAACTTTGTATGCCGTCGTATATTGCCGTAGCAAGTTTTCGACAGCACCGTAGCCTTATTTTGTATTTTTCAAACTCTTAAACCTGAGCCCCTAAAAGAGTTGAAAATAAAATTCCTCTTACCCTCAATTCGTTTTTTTTCTTCTTCAGATGTTGATATACTATTTCACAACTCTGAAAGAATACAAAACTTAGAAAGGCTTCGTATAATGCCGTATCAAATTTTGTAAGATTTCTAAGTTGATTTTCCAAATTCAATACTGTTCCTCAAGTACGCCCGACCGTCATAAAACTTATAGTTTGGTATAATGACGAAGTCAACTTGACAAGACTTAAAACAGTTTTTTCTTAAGACTTTTACAATGGCGTAAGGAGTTCTTAATATGTTCTCTAAGATTGATCTATCTGTGTAATTTTTAAATTGTGTTTTGATGAGAAAAATTTTTTAACTTTCTCTAATGTAATACAAACAAGTTGAGGGAGAAATAATTTTTGTTGTTGCTTGTGGAACTAAGGGTTCAGCAATGAAAATGATTGAAATCATGAAGGGGTTCGTTTTCTTAACTTTGACAAAATTTTGGCTGTTTTTGATCTTTTTCACTGAATTTGACAGTTGACAGGGTTTCATTGAAGATCTAACAAATTTTACGTGAAAATGTTTAATCTTTTTAGTTAAGAGTATGTAACAGCGTTAACTTTGAAACATTTTATATATTTTTGGTAAATTAGTTTCAATTAAAATAGCTGTTTTTTGTAGTTTTTCTGAAGCTGAATAAATAAAAGTCTGGCTGATTACTGTTATTTCAAAATTGAGCTTTTTTGTTGTTTGAGTTGATAGGAGATAGCTTCTTTGTGCTTGTTATCTCATAAATGTTTTAGATAGGTTTCTTTGAGTAAAAATTCTGCCCATTTTTGCTGTAGTTTTTGTAGTCTAGTCTTTTAGATTTATCAATTGAACTCTTCATAGGTGAATAACGGAATATATACAAACCTAAAATTTGTTGTCAGTTTAAAATGAATTGTAGACATCCCAAAGACGTTTGAGTTTGTAAAAATTTTTCATTAACATTTAGTTTTGACTATAAATGATTTTGCCACTGTCTTAACTCTTAGGAAGGTTGGCAACAAACAAGTTCGATTGCATTTTTAAGTCCGGTTGGCTTTTTGAGATTTTTTTTAACTATTGACTGTATTGCCGGTATTGACGCTATAATGGAGAGCTATTGGTCGCCGTATCATGTTTTGAATATAAATGGTAACATTTCGCGAGTCACTTTTTTTGTCTAGTTCGTCTTTGGATTCATAAAATTGCCATTAAAAGGTTATATATTCCTTTTTTTGGATTTTTTAAAGTAAATTTTGTAGTATTTTGATTACCAAATGCACCATAAATTGCACAGAAATTTGCTGAAAAAAATTTTATAGTGCGTTTTTTTTTGTTGTCCATGTAAAAAAAAAGTTTCATTGTTGTTCTTCTTTATCTCTGAAAGAACGGTGGTAGTTTATAACATAGGACATTTTTTTAATTTTAGGGGAATCTGATTTTTATAATTGCGCCTGGGCATTCATGATGTTGCAGAAATCGCGATTGTTCAAGATTTCTTAACGAAGACACTGCAAAAAAGGCTTGAATGTTTTTTTTCATTAAGATGTGTATTGAGACATATTTGCAAATCGAAGCACGTTTTTCAAATTGAATTTTTGCATCGATACTTTTATAGAAGCAATTTTTTAATAAAAACTTTAATTTGGATACAAATTTGTGTAAAGTCTGTCTAGTCAAGTCATTGCATAGTCTGCTCATATAAGATGAAACTTTAAAAACTTTTTAAGATATAAACGGTACCGTAAAAAAGTAAAAAAAAACATACAAAACTTTGTATGCCGTCGTATATTGCCGTAGCAAATTTTCGACAGCACCATAGCCCTATTTTGTATTCTTCTGGCAGCAAAGAAGAGATTGCTTCGTGCGAACTCAAAAAATATAGAAGGAAAAGTACTGAATTACAATAGAAGTACTGAATGAACTAATAATCTAAACAACAACAATTTTCCAGCAAACTCAATTTACTACCATCTAGTGACCGCAAGTTTTTCCGAAATCATGAAAAGCATTTATTGACATTAAAAAATCGAATAAAGTGATAACAGATCTTCAAAAAGTTCTTTTGATTGCAATAAATAATTATTAATTGTTCGATTTCCAATGTTAAGATTTTCGTTTTAACATTCTGTCCAAATCAGATTCGGCTCAGTTTTTAATTTTTTAAATTTTTCTATCACTTTCCTTTTGTTCTGAACCACATGAGGGGTCAGAGAAATTTTGTAACCTTTTTGCACTTTTGTTTATTTCGTTTTTTTCTGGGAGTTGAGGTAATCAAATGTTTCAAAAACCAGGATACTTTCACGCGAACAATGACAAATTTTGAGGTTTATGATTTTTTTCAACGTTTTTATTCTGAACTAATTGAAACCGTCTGTCAATTAAACTCCTTTTTCTCTTCAGTTTTGGTCGCTTTTTGATGATTTTTTTTAATAATTGAGTTTTGTTCTTGTTTGCAATGAGATCTCCAAAGAATCTTCATAAAATTGCCATTAAACTTTTATATATTCCACTTTTGGATCTTTTTAAAGTAAGTTTTGATGTATTTTGATTACCGAATGCACCAACAAATGCACAGAAATTGTCTGAAAAAAATTTTTATAGCGCGTTTTTTTGTTGTCCATGTAAAAAAGTTTCATTGTTGGTGTTCTTTATCTCAGAAAGAACTGTGGTAGTCTATAACATAGGACATTTTTTTTGTTTTAGGGGAATTTGATCTTTATAGTTGCGCCTGGGCATTCATGATGTTGCAGAAAGAATACAAAACTTAGAAAGGCTTCGTAAAATGCCGTATCAAATTTTGTAAGATTTCTAAGCTGATTTTCCAACTTCAATATTGCTCCTCAAGTACACCCGACCGTCATAAAACTTATAGTTTAGTACAATGACGAAGTCAACTTGACAAGACTTGAAACAGTTTTTTCTTTAGACCTTTACAATGGCGTAGGGAGTTCTTAGTATGTTCTCTAAGATTGATCTATCTGTTTAATTTTTAAATTTTTAATTTGTGTTTTGATGAGAGAAAATTTTTAAACTTTCTCTATTGTAATAAAAACAAGTTGAGGGAAAAATAATTTTTGTTTTTGCTTGTGGAACTACACGTGAGATTGATTTCTTAAAAATGCTGCTGACATCGTTTGGAAGTCTAAGAAAATTTGAGCCTAAGAATTTGGATACAAATTTGTGTAAAGCCTGCCTAGTCAAGGTCATTGCATAGTCTGCTCATATAAGATGAAAATTTAAAGAATTTTTTAAGATATAAACGGTTCATTAAAAAAGCAAAAAAAATATAAAACTGATTTTCCAACTTTTATATGGTTCTTCAAGTACGCCCGACCTTCATTAAACTTATAGTTTAGTACAATGACGAAGTCAACTTGACAAGTTTTAGTACAGTTTTCTATTAAGACTTTTACAATGGCGTAAGGAGTTCTTAATATGTTCTCTAAGATTGATCTATCTGTTTTATTTTTAATTTGTGTTTTGATGAGCTGAGTGAAAATTTTTAAAATTTCTCTATTTGTAATACAAACAATTTGAGTGAGAAATAATTTTTTTGTTGCTTGTGGAACTACACGTCAGATTGATTTCTTAAAAATGCTGCTGACATCGGTAGGGAGCCTAAGAAGCCCGTCGCCGGGAAAATAGAATTATTGTTATTAAGAATTCAGCAATGAACTTGTTTGAAATCGTAAATGGGTTTCTTTTCTTAACTTTGACAAAATTTTGGCTGTTTTTAATCTTTTTCACTGAATTTGAGAGTTGACAGGGTGTCATTGAAGATCTAACGAATTTTACGTGAAACTATTTAGTCTTTTTAGTTAAGAATATGCAACAGCGTTAACTTTGAAACATCTTATATTTTTTTGGTTATACAGCTTCATTTAAATTCGCAGTTTTTTGTACTTTTTGAAACTGAATAAATAAAAGTCTGATTGATTACTGTTATTTCATAATTGAGCTTTTTTGTTGTTTGAGTTTATAGGAGATAGCTTCTTTGTGACTGTTGTCTCATAATCGTTTTGAATAAGTTTAGGTGAGTAAAAATTCTGCCCGTTTTTGTTGTAGTTTTTGTCGTCTAGTCTTTTAGATTTATCAATTGAACTCTTCATAGTTGAATAACGGAATATATACAAACCGAAAATTTGTTGTCAGTTTAAAATGAATTGTAGGTATCCCAAAGACGTTTGAGTTTGTAAAAATTTTGCATTCACATTTAGTTTTGACTAAAAATGGTTTTTCTACTGTCTTATCTCTTAGGAAGGTTGGCAACAAACATGTTCGATTGCATTTTTAAGTCCGGTTGGCTTTTTAAGAGTTACTTTTTTAACTATTGACTGTAATGACAGCATTGACGCTGTAATGGAGAGCTAATGGTCTTCGTATCAAGTTTTGGAAAAAAAATGGGAACATTTTGCCCGTCAAATTTTTCTCTAGTTCATCTTTGGATTCATAAAACTGCCATTAATTGTTTATATATTCTACTTTTGGATTTTCAAAAAGAGGTTTTGAAGTGTTTTGATTACCAAACGCGCCAACACTTACACAGAGACTGGCCAAAAATTTTACAGTGCGTTTTTTGTTTTCCATGTAACAAAAGTTTATCATTGATGGTGTTCGGTATCTCAGAAAGAACGGTGGTAGAGTATAACATAGGACATTTTATTCAATTTTAGGGGAATCCGATCTTTAAAGATGCGCCTGATGATGTTGCAGAAGTTGCGATTGTTTAAAATTTCCTAACAAAAACAATGCAACTAAATGCTTGAATTTTTTTGTTCATTAAGATGTGTAATGAGACCTATTTGCAAAATGAACCAAGTTTTTCAAATTGAATTTTTGCATTGATACAAAGAAAATCTAGAGGCAATTTCTTTTTAAAAAATATCATTTTGGATACAATTTTGAGTAAAGTCTGCCTAGTCAAGGTCATCGCATATTCTGCCCATATAAGATGAAACTTTTAGAATTTTCTAAGATTTAAACGGTACCATAAAAAGTTTTAAAAGAAGTATACGAAACTTTGTATGTGGTTGTATAATGCCGTAGAAAGTTTTTACAGCACCGTAGCCCTATTTTCTATATTTCATGTTCTAAGTCCGAGCCCCTAAAAAGGTTCAATCTGTAACGCTTATCGCATTCAATTTGTTTTTCCTTCTTCAGCTTTTGAAATAATTTTTCGAACCTCTGAAGAAATACAAAATTTATTAAGGTTGTGTATGAGGCAATTTCAAATTTGGTATGTTTTGTAAGGTGTTTTTCAAACATTTATTGTTCTTCAAGTACGCCCGACAGTCATAATGCTTATAGTTTAGTACAATGACGAAGTAATCTTGACAAGACAGTACACTTTTTTAGTACGACATATACGGCGGCATAGTGAGCTTTTACTAAGTTCTCTAAGTTTGATCTTTTTAATATATAGTTTGTTTAATATATAGTTTGTGATTTGATGTGCTGTTAGAAAACTTTTAAGCTTTCTCTAAGGTATTACAATCAAATTGAGGTAGAAATTTTTTTGTTGATTGTGGAACTAAATGCTCGATTGGTTTCTTAAAAATGCTACTGAAATCGCTAGAAGCCTAAGAAGCCCGTCAAACGCGGGAAATATATTTAATGGTTTCAATGGTTCAGCAATGAACTTGTTTGAATTCGTCACTGGGTACTCCTTATTAATTTTGACAATATTCTTTTCGTCACTGAGTTTGACAGTCGACAGGGTATCATTGAAGATCTAACGAATTTTAAGAGAAACTGTTTAATATTTTTGGTAAAGAGTTTGTAACAGCGTTAACTTTGAAACATCTTATATATTTTTGGTAAATTAGTTTCAATTCAAATCGCTGTTTTTTGTATTTTTTCTGAAGCTGATTAAATAAAAGTCTGACTGATTACTGTTATTTCAAAATTGAGCTTTTTTTGTTGTTTGAGTTTCTAGGAGATAGCTTCTTTGTGAATATTGTCGAATAATTGTTTTGAATAAGTTTAGGTAAATTCGAATTCTGCGCGTTTTTGTTGAAATTTTGTCTTTTAGTCATTTAGATTTGTCAATTAAAGTCTTCATAGGTGAATATTGAAATATATACGAACATAAAACTTGTTGTCAGTTAAAATTTAACTGTAGTTATGCAAAAGACGTTTTAGTTCGTAAAAAGTTTGCAATAGCATTTAGTTTTGGCTATAAATGGTCTTTCTACAGTCTTATCACTTGGGGTGATTGGCAACAAGTCCGATTGCCTTTTAAAGTCCGGTAGACTTTTTAAAAGTTAATTTATTAACTGTTGACTGTAATGACCGTATTGACGCTAAAAAGGAGAGCTAATAGTCTCCATATCTGATATTGAAAAAGGATTTGGAAAATTTTGCCCCTCACTTTTATGTCTAGTTAATCTCCTGAGCTTAGACTTCTTTGTTTAGATAATATTAGTCAAATTGCATCTTGTATAAAGATCCTAAATTTTCACAGAAATAAATGTTCATATAATTATTTTTCTGGTTTTCTTTTGGTTTAATTTTTAATTGAATATATAGTGAAAACTTGGTGATCTGCCAATGATTGTGGTTGTTTAAACAGCCTCTTCATGAAGACTCACTGAAAATATTTTTTGCATCCATATTGTAGCAAATTATACTGACCGAAAAGTCATATGTTTTTCAACACTTTGTGTAGATTTTCCTAATTCTCAGTTTTCTTAACTTTTCTATTATTGAATCGTGTTAATTTAGTCACTTGTCTGCTTAGAAAAACACTTCTTATAAATTGCGAAAACCCGTACCATGCGTTTTTATAAAGCTGTTTTTGAATTTAAATTTTGGCTCAATTTTGTTCGCCGAAAGTAATGTTCTGTTTTCAGCTTTTTTTCTCTGTTGTTTGTCTATGTGGGTTTTGTAAAATTTGATAATTAATTTGTTAGATGATCTGTCATTGACGAGTTGCATACCCAAACATGATTTACTCTACTCATTGCTCATATTGTGATTACATTGCTCGGGTCATCTCTGCATAATTTTGATTTTTTTTTGCATTCTCAAGGTAGAATTGTCAAGTGATTTCAAAACTCACTTTCAAATCTAGTTTGAGAATTTTAAGTCTAATCAAAAATGAATAGAAGCCATGAAATCTTGGTGAAATGGAAGATATTACTGTTTAGTGTTTAATTTGAAGGCGATATGTAGGTAGATTACTGGACCATTTTTGTTAGTTGGTAATATTAATTATTGACTTGATAAAAATCTTTTTTTTCTCCTTGACAAAACTGCTGTAGAATTTATTTATTTTCCGTCGATTTCTTTGTTCTTTTGTTCAATTCAGTGAGATAAAAAGCTTGGTCTCACTGATAATAATCTTTATTTTAAGATAAGAAACTCTATTAACGAATTTTTGACTATTTTTGTTTTGAACGTTTTCTATATCTGCTTCAATAATATTTAAGCCAAGAGTTGAGTGGAGTCGGAAAACTATGCAGGGGTCATTAGGGAGACTCCTAGTTTTGTGTTTTTGATATTACCTCTACAAAATGCCACATGAAAAATTGATTTCTAAGAAAGCTATTTAGACCAATGAAAAGTGCCGCAGATAACCAAGATTAAAATGACTCGGTCAAACATCCTATATTAATTGGAACAAAAAATTCTTCATGGATGTAGTAAAAGCCCTTTCATAGACACTTTAGGATCGCTCGAGCATGGGTTTTTTATATATCGAGCAAAATTCCATGTTTTCCACTCCCAGGTCGAGGTGCCAACGCCATTCAACGCATAACTATGCAAGATAAACGTAAATGCAGAAAATTCTGTAAGATAAGCGGTGAAAAAATCTTAATCGCCTGGTAGTGGTGAATTTGCTTAATTTCAGCTTTGAATTTAGCGGTGAAATTACATAAATTCACCGCTTAACTTAGTGGTAGACTTACATAATTTCACCGCTTAGAAAACGCTTCAAATTGTCTTTTTGTTCAACGAGGTTAAGATAAATCTATTAAAAAACACAAGGAAATTTTACCCACGAATAACCATACATCTTTTTCAAGCGGTCAACTTTTTGAAACGGTGAATTTGTGTAATTTCACCACGAGAGTAAGCGGTGAACTTACAAAAAATCACCACATTTCATCGCATCTCACCGCTAAAATTTATAATTTCACCGCTAATCTTACAAAATTTCAACGCACATGTTTTACAAAAAGTATACTGATTTTGATTCAAATTCGAAACAAAAATGCAAGCTTTTTGTGAGAAGTGGAGCAGTGGAATAAGAAGTGGCTGACAATCAGGAGGTGAGAGGTTTGAAGGCGTGCAAGGACGGTAACGTGTAGTAAGTGTTGAAATGTGGTGAATTTTTGTGAGTTCACTGCACTCTAGATGATTTCACCGCATTTCACCGCAAAATTATGTACAAAATTTGCGGTGAAAAAACCAACTTTTCACCGCTTATCTTACATATTTTTCCGATTTTTTCTCGACCCGGGGTTTAATGATTCTCTGAAGCTCTTTCTCAAAGGAAGCCCAGGCTGACATGAAGTTCAATAACTTTGCACTGGTGTAACGTCAGTTAATCCGGGCTACTGACCGCTCTATTTGAGAGGTCAACATATCAAAAGCCTTTGGGCTGACCTTAGTAGTGTAGGGAAATTACCTAATTAATGAGGTCCATATGAAAAGGCCTTTTAACAAGAATCATAAAGTCGAGGGAGAATATTAACATATCCAACCGACTTTATGGTTTCTTTTATATGGTCTACATCCTAGATTAGCGTGTGATGGTAGGGAGATTACGCAACGCTGCCTCTCCCGCACCTCGATTTTATTAGTTTTTCGGGTCTTTCGCACTATAGCCTCCCGAAAAATTAGTGCACCACATTATGGTGTATTTACCATGAGGGGTGGGGTGGGGGTATACGCTATATAGGGGCTTAGTACGGTCGACTCCTCGACAGGTGTGGGTTGAAACGTATCTTATTTGAAATCGTCTGGTGTGCTTTCAGGTGACATTTGCTTTGAAAATGAACTGCATTGTGTTCTCTTTGTCCTCTGCTATACATTACGGGCTTATCTTACTCGCACGAGAGGTTACTATCTTTTCAATGTCATTTCAATGTCATTTTTGGAGACAGAATTAGGCTGAAATGCTTATACGAAGAACCTCAAACTACCCAGCTTAAGTCTTAGGCCAAAATCAAGTATTTCCAGACCGCAAAGATGAACGGGCACGTTTTTTGATGTCCAGACTTACGTGCTCGTGTAAATTTTCATTGTTTCCAGTTTATGCAACTATCCAAGACCTCACAAATGCAATAAGTAAGCAGCCATGGAAAAACACCCAGACTTTGCACGATCATACTGATTGAACTCCATAGATCAGTTGTTCACAAGTTCTGCCCAAAGAAACTTCCATATGTCACCCTCCTATCAAAGTCAAGTATGACTCAGGAAACAAAA
Organism: Convolutriloba macropyga; assembly: GCF_964194025.1. Taxonomy (NCBI): domain Eukaryota; kingdom Metazoa; phylum Xenacoelomorpha; order Acoela; family Convolutidae; genus Convolutriloba; species Convolutriloba macropyga. Next base: position 41,242,335 of record NC_134469.1, read on the forward strand.
AAGTTGACCATCTAAATGAGGTGCAATCTAGTTACGTTGAGGAGACAGATAAGGTTGAAATGATAAAAACTGAAAGCTGTTTTTTTAAAGTCTGGATGCGGGATTTTTTCTTCGGTAATGTACTCTTTACTGATGAGCTTGCCCTGTGACGGCTGAGCTTCACAAAGAAGCGAATCAACTCAAGGCCAAAGCAAAAAGTGAAGTTAGAATAGCATGAACGCAAATTCTGTGCTACATTCTATCGAAGCCAAATTGATTTTTTCTCATTGTTCAACATTTATTCTTAGTAGCTATTTTAAGTACGTGTATATCATACATGAAGTGAAACTGACACTCAAACTCGAACTACCTGAATATCAGCAAATTGGTATTACGAGGTATAAACAACTTGAACAAATTACAGCAGGTTTTTTCCGATTGGTTTGTGGATCAACCAGTTGTTAATGCAAAAATATTGTTGTGTTTACCAAAATTACATGACAGTCAACATTTCACTGAAAAAAACAACGCTATGGAAAAATGTTCACATTCTGTCGACATCGTTATCTACAATCAATCAGAGATGCGTTTTTGACATGTAAAATCACTTGACTCGCGGGGTAAAGAGAGCTTGAAAAACTACCAGAATTCATTTGAAGCCTGTTATTTTGGTCATTTAAAACAGGTATACAGCAGTGCGTATTGAACCACGTTGATCATCTTAGTGATTGTGCAGTTTAATTTAACTTGGCTTGTTCAAAAGTGAATTAATTTTAATATTCTCAAAAATTTTTCTTTCGGAAGAAAATTCCTTAGTAAAAAAACTTTGTGCAAAGCATAAAATCAGTTTCTCCTACTGTTTTTAAGGAATTGGTTGCTACTTCAAACCCACTGAGAAAAAAACCGATTAGTGGATTTAAATTGGAAGTTTCAAATTCTAGTTATAATCTGAGGTCTGGGTTACTTCAAGGATTTGGCCTAGAGTTGGTCAAACTTTGGTGACCAAATCGTTCTACAACCCATTTAATTTTTGCGTTTTATAAAATGTGTTATTACCAAAAACTCAACCAAAACTGATTGTTTCAAATTGAATATTTTGTTATTTTGAGCGATTAAAAGTTATTTCGGATTGGTAACTGGGACTAATGTAGTTTCAAGTATGCAAGGGTAATTTGCGGAATAGATGATAATATACATTTCACAATATCTGGACAGATTTGAAACCCCTGAACCGAGCTGGGCGGTGTAAAGTTTTCTTTGCATTTGATAGGAGAGCAGCCGTTAGATTTGGTCCGCCAAACCAGACAGTGGGAATCAAACTGCTGTAAAATACGATGAAAAAAGGTACATCTAACGAATCAGCAGCGATACGCTAGCGAGGCGAACGAAAGGTGACGTTGAATGAGGAAATTTAAAAGAAAGCACTGCTTAAAGGAAACTGCTGACTCAGCCGACCCAACAACACAGTACACGTACAGTATTGGCCAGCACAAATCCAACACGAACAGAAACTTCACGATTTACTGGAAGACGATAACACTTAACGGAGGCGTTGCTGCAAAATAATTCAAATCGACCCATCAAACAGAAAGTTTGCTACCAAAAAACTTTTTGACTTGCATAGTATTAATTTTCCAAGCAACCGCTGAACTTTCACCCGTCCTTACAAGTTTTTTGGGAGACCAATTTAACCGATCAAGTGATTTGAAATTGAATTTGGACATTCATTAGCTTGCATTTATAAAGAAAACAACGGCACGCAACCAGCAATGAAATCAGAGCAAAACAACGGGATTCATGCAGTGATCGAAAGTAAGAGTAACAACAAGTATCCGACGGAAAACCCAGCTGCTCAAACTGTACAGAAAGAGGCAAAAGCAAGGGGCCAAGGTCCTGAAATTTCTTTGAAAACATATTCAGCGAAGCAAAGGCGCAGAAAACTGATGAAGAATTTCAACATCGAATTGAAACGAAGATAAAACTAGAGCAGGCGCGGTTTGAACAAAGAAAGCTGGAAATCGTAAAGCAAAAAAGAACTCGCAAACGCAAAAAAAAACAATAATTGGAAGAAGAGCGTGAGCAAGAGCGCAAAATAAGAAAACAGCATTACAAAATGAATATCTTTTCTCACTATCAACCAGCGCTTGGGGCCTAACATCTTTCAAATGTACCCAAATAAAAGAGTTGTCTTGGGTTGGGCCAGTAGAATTGACAACGTTCTGACGCCAGATTGACCATCAGCTCGCTTCGAAGCAACCCTAAATAGAATTTGCATAGTCACTTCTCACAAAATCGAAGTTCACGCAATCGACCATCACGTTGGGGACCGGAACGTTTCAACCAGAGCCGATTTTCGCTACAACAGTGGTTATTCAGTTGAAGTTGAACTTTTTCAATGAGAATCTCGTGGTATGGTCGCAGTGTTCTAGTATGTTCATTGCTACAGTGGATCGACAACCAATACCAGTCGCAGACGAAAAGAGCAATCTGATGACTCTTTTGAAGGGCAGAACAAGGTCAGCGATATCTGGAATTGCATATTCTGGAAATTTTTATGGTGCCGCTTGGAGCGTTCTGGAGTGGACACGTTGATGGCCTTATGTGATCATTGATGCACGAGTCTCTGCAAGGCAAGCAAAACCACAAAATTTTTAACCTGCTCAAAGAGTACAGACAGGATGGTGGTATGCAATCACGCACGACACTAATGGCGGTAGATAAACTGCCAACTTCAGTTTCTCGCAAAAAAGTTGCTATTTTGTGTTTACGATAACAATTAAAGGTGAAGATTGGCGTGATCTGAATACGTTTGAAAAATGGCTATCTAGCACGGCATTCGTGCAAAAGGATATTCAGTTTTTTTTTAAAAAAAAACAGAAAATAGGATAGTCGAAACATAAATGGAGACAAATGGTTCTCCAAAACATCGGACTTTAGTTCGAGTTCGACAATGAAGAAACATGTTGAAATTTGTTAGTTTGGTTATATTAAACTCACATACAGAGCTAATCGAAGCACAAATGCATTTGTTCCAATTAGTGATTGTACTCGTTTGGTTGCTTGAAGTCAACGATAGGCGAGGACATTATAATTTGAGTTGAGTTAAGCAGACCATCGATGGGTTTGAAGGTGTGACTTGATCCCCAAAAGTCCGAAAGAGCAACGAACTCTAGAGGCGTCCAGTAGTGATGCCTGCTCCTGTAGTACCAATCGGAAATAGTGTTTTTGCAATGAAAAACAGAGCTGACGATGTGAGGGCTGAGCTTCACAGATAAGCAAATCAACTCCAGTTCAAAAAAGCAGTGGAATTAGAATAAAATGACAAGCCAAATTCGATGCAACACTCTATAGAAGCCAAGCGGATTTGTTCACATTACAACAGTTGTTTTAATAGATAATATTTAAACGTGTTTATCGTACATTAAAAAAAACTGAAGCTCAATCTCGAACTAGCACAATATGGCTAATGCACTTTTACAAGGTGTACTACTTGATGAAATTGCATCACATTCTTTACGATTGCTTTTCGAATCATTTTTTTGTTTATACAGAATTTCAAAAAAACTTCTTTACGTTTAATAACTTTCCCTGACATCAAAATCACACTAAAAAGGTGACATTACGGAAGACTGCTCACACTCTGTCGACATCTTTCTCTACAACCAAATAGAGTTGCATCATTGACACGTAAAAACACTTTTCTATTCGCATTAAAGGAGCTTGAATATCTACCAAAGTTAGTTAAAATTTGTTAGTTTTTGGTCATATTAAACACACATACAGTGCTAATTGAAGTACAGTTTCTTGAGTGATAAATTAGTTGTTATAGTGTCTTTTTTCATTAAATCATCTAGGTGATTTTACCTGTTTGGTTAATTGACGACAACGACAAGCAAGGAGACTATAATTTGCGTTACGCAGACCATTATTGGGTTTCAAGCTGTGACTCGATCATTGAATGTCCGAACGAACAACGAAGTCTAAAAGCAACCAGTAGTGAAGCTCTCCCCTGTATTAGCAATCGGAAAAGTATTTTTGCAACGGAAAACAGGATTGACGGTGTGAGAGCCAAACTTCATAGCAAATCAATTCAAGTCCAAACCAAACAGTGAAATTAGAATAGCATAATAAGCAGAATTCAATAATTCAATGCTACATTCTATCGAAGCAAAATTGATTTGTTCTCATTGTTCAACATTTTTAGTCGCACAAGTTTTTACAGCACATTAATTGAAATCGAAACTAGAACTCCATTTACCACACCAAGACCAATGCAATTACACGAGGTGTACTACTTGATAAAAGTGCATCAGATTCTTGACGATTGGTCTATGAATCAACTTGTCGTTAATACAGAATTTCATGAAAATTTTTTACGTTTAACAATATTAACTGACATCAAAATTACAGTGAAAAAAGGACGTTATGGAAGACTGCTCACACTCTGTTGACATCTTTGTCTACAACATGTCATAGTTGCATTTTTGACATGTAGAACCACGTGATCAGCTGCCTCAAAAAGGCTCAAAAACAACAAAAAAAATTGAAACTTGTTATTTTTCTTCATAATGAACTGACATACAGTTCCATTTGAAGCACAATTCCTTGAATGGTAAATTAGTTGTTAAATTTTCTGGTTTCTTTAAATATTCTCAGTGATTGTACAGTTTAATTTAACTTTGAAAGAAGAATTAATTTTGATCTACTGTACATTTTTGAATAACTCCGTTCCTAAGTATAATAAATTCACGAGCAAAGCTTGAAGTTGGTTTTTCCTACTAGTTTTTTCAAGTCTTGACATTTTTTGATATTTTTTGTTACATGAAGCCAATTGAGAATCAAATTTCATAATTGAGTTTAAATGGGATTTTTCAAAATTAAGTTTTAATCTGAGGTTACTCTTATGATGGAGATTAACACAAACATTAGATTTTGGTCTATATCTGGTTAAAAACTGAGTTACCAATTTACTTTGAGACGGTTTCTGGTTTTGCATTCATAAGTTGTTTTATTAACAAAAAACATCACAAACATTGATTGCTTCGTACTAAATTACTTTGCTATTCTGAGCGAAACGAATTTATTGAATAGCAAAATTGAACATTTAGTTATTGCGCTAATTGAGTGTCAAGTAGTTCAAAAATAATATACGGTCTGGCGAATAATACAATTCACAAAAGTTAACCGCAGAAACGTAATATCCGGACAGTTTTGAAACCGCTGAAACAAACTAGGTGGTTTAAAATTTCCCTTGTCATTGATACGAGATCTGCCATTTCCACCTTTCTTTGTTCATCAGATGTGCTACTTTCACACGTTTTACCGTTTCAGAAAACATATCAAGATAAATTAAATAAACGCTGTTGCAAAATGCATAAAACCGACTGTTTAAACTCTCTGAACTTTTTCATCTACAACCAATAAGAGTTGCTTTTTTGACATGTCAAACCATATGATTAGCTGCAAAAACAGGTTTAGAAAAGCTACCAAAAATCAGTTGAAAACCATATTACAATTTTTTTATATATATATATAATTGACATACAGTGCGATTTGAGACACTTTTCGTTGAGTGGTTGTTGGTTATTACAGTGTCTTGTTTCTGTAACTTATCTTAGTGATTGTACTCAATTGGTTGATTGAAGTCAACGATAGGCCAGGACAATATAATTTCCGTTGAGTTACGCAGACATTGATTGGTTTGAAGGTGTGACTCCGTCAGCGAAGGTCCGAATGAACAACGAAGTGTACATATGACCAGTAGTGAAGCTCGCTCCTGTACTACCAATCGGAAGCAGTATTTTTGCAAATCAAGACAACGTTCATGATAAAACAGCTGAGGTTCGCAAATAAACAATTCAATTAAAGGCCAATCCAATCAGTAAAATTAAAATAGCATGACAAGCAAAGTTCAGTGCTATATTCTATCGAAGCCAAATTGATTTGTTCACATTGTTCAACATTTATTTTTAGCAGTTATTATTAGCACGTGTTTATCATACATGGAAAGAAACTGATACTCAAACTCAAATTATCTCAATGTAGTTCAAGCTGTTTTACGGGGCATAAACATCTTCATGAAAGTGCATCAGATTCATTATGATTGGTTTGTGAATCAACTTAGTAATACAGAATTTCAACAAAATTTCTTTACTTTCAATAAGTTTCCTTGACATCACAATTACAGTGAAGAAATGGGGTTGTGGAGGACTGTTTAAATTCTATCAGTATCTTTATCTACAACTAATTAGAGTTGCCTTTTTACATATAAAAGTACGTGACTAGCTGCATTAAAAGGTCTTGAATGAATACGAAAAGTTATGTGAAAGTTGTTAATTTCGTCGTATTAAAGTGACATACAATTCTATTGGAAGCTCAGTTCTTCAAATAATCAAATATTTGTTACAGTGTCTTGTTTTTGAAATTCTTTGTAGTGATTGTACAGTTTAAATTGTCATTGACTTGCTGAAAAAGTAAAAACTTTGATATTCTGAATACTTTTGTTTAATTAACTACGTTTTCAAGTAGGGAAACCCTTGAGCAAAATTTAAAGTTTTTTTCCTCTACTGGCATTAACGAAACGATGCCTAGCAACATTCTGATATTCTTATTACTTGAAACTAATTGAGGAGCAAAATCCAATATTGAAATTAACTGGAATATTCAAAATTGAGTTACAATCTGAGGTCTCCCTTATGATTGAGACCACTAAGAACGTTAGAATTTGGCTCTAGTTAGTCAAAACTTTGATGAATAGTGTTTTCTGAATCGCTTTCTAGTCTGCGGTTTATAGATTGTTTTATTAACAAAAACATCAGAAAAATTGATTGTTTCACTTTTAATTATTTTGTCGTTCTGAGTGAAACAAATTTGTTGAATAGCAAGGCTGAACCATCAGTTATTCAGACTAATTGAAAGTCAAATAATTCAAAAATAATCTAAGGTGTAGTGAATAATGCAGTTTACAAAAGTTAACCGCGGAAAAGTAATATCAGGAGAAGTTTGAAACCGTTGAAACGAACTGGTTGGTTTAAAGTTTTCCTTGTCTTTCAAAAGAGAGCTGCCATTAAGCGCCTTTTTCTCATCGGATGTGCTACTTTTACATGATTTACCGTTTCAGAACACATACGAAGCCTAATCCAACAAATGATGTTGCAAGCTGCATATAACCCCATTACTAATAATTTTAATAGTCAAGAAAATTAGCTATTTATGAGCCAATATTATGGTACCAAAGCTGCTCCTACATTTTATCCATATTATTTTTCATGAAGTAATTGTCAGGTGATAGCATAATTAGTTTTTGTTTTGTAAAAATGGCATTATATGTATATATATATATTTATATATAAATAAACACATAAATATATGTATATTATATATATATATATATATGCATGTCTATCCATAAATTTATGTATATATATATATATATATAATAAGTATATATATATATATATATATATATATATATATATTTATATATATATATATATATATATATATATATATATATATATATGTATATATATATATATATATATAATGTGTGTACATATAAACATGTACATTATTTATATATATAAATATATATATATATATATATATATATCCCTTTCTCATAGTAAAAAAATGAGATAATTGTCAGAACTTGTTCAAAGTTTTTTGAGAAAAAAGCAAATGGAGTTTCGGATTGCTGTAAATAACGAAACAAAACAAAAGTTTAGGGATCATGAAAAGAGAACTTTTTACACTTCAATGCAGACAATATTTGTTCAAAATGGAAAAGTAATGGAGAAAAGTCTGGGCGCTAAAAACAATTTTGGTAATTCTAACTAATTAAATTTTGAGCTATCAACAAAATAAGAAACAGATTTGATGACATCCATAGTGCTTCCCAGGTTATGATAAACCTTTCTAATGTCATGTTGTCTGCACTCGGATATTTCTATGGACAAATTAATCTACTAAACGATTAAAAATTACTTATCTTGTGAACACTGTCAAAGATCGCTTTCCGCTGACTTTCCCTCTTCATTTTAGCGTTTGATGCTATTAAACGGCTGACACGTAAATTTGGAAGCACTCTATACGTTTTTTTATTAGCTTTTAATGATGGAACTGATCGTATTTGTAGATATCTTACTGATTGTGTTTCCTGTCTGATTGCGAATATTCACTTGATAAATAAAAAATTTGACGTTTTGAAGATAAGTTTAAACTTGTTAGTTTGATCATTTTAAACTGACAAACAGTTTTATTGGAAGCATATATTCTTGGGTGGTAAAATAGTTGTTACGTTGTCCTGTTTCTTTAAAATCTTCTTAGTGATTGTACAGTTTGAAGTTTTAGACTTATTTTAATTACGTTCCTAATTAGGAAAATCCTTG